>NW_028289056.1:2033571-2372500 GCF_059628265.1 Tinamus guttatus
AGGGTAACCGTGCGCATTTGCACGCGGCAGGGTCTGCGGTAGGAGCGCGGCTGCGGGACCTGCCCGTGACACCCAGGGTAACCGTGCGCATTTGCACGCGGTGAGGTCTGCGGTAGGAGCGCGGCTGCGAGACCTGCCCAGTGACACGCAGGGTAACCGTGCGCATTTGCACGCGGCAGGGTCTGCAGTGGGAGCGCGGCTGCGGGACCTGCCCGGCGCAGCAGGACGAGCAGCCCAGGCCGCGGCTGCAGCGCTCGGCAGGGCCGCGGGAGCAGAGCCGTCCTGACGGTGACGGAGCTCTTGTCCTATCTGCTCCCCGCCTCCGCGTCACCGGGATTTACGGGTATCCGGTGCCAGCCGCGGGAGAGTCCCGCTTTTGGAGAACATCCCGTTGTCATATCAACACTGTCAGCTAAGTGAGCTCCAAAAATCCCCCCGCTTGTATTTCCCGTGGGGTTTCTTTCCGTTCCGGATCTCTCTCACAGCGCTGCAGGTCCTGCCTGATGCTGCCTGGCCCACAGCACATCCCCGCATTCCCGCTGTCCTGGAACAGTGTCATGGTGGAATATGGGATTTGTTACCACCTCTCGGTTCAGTGAGATCCCGAGCGCTGGCTGAGTTATATAACGACAGTTATAAACACAGACCTGGCCCTCGCTGGGGCCTGCTGTGTTTTTTGGTAATTACATTTTAGATATTTATAGCCTTTCTGTTATTTATAAGCCACTGTAAGTAATTAATGTATGACTAATAATAATAATAGGTAGCTATACAACTGACTTCCCAGATGGTTTTGTTGCTGCTCGCGGAGCAGCTAACGGAAGGCAAGGGGTTTTTGTTTGCGTTACAGACAGAATAAACAGCACGGCGCAATGTGCCTTTGGGGACTGCAGCAGTCAGTAATTCATAATAAAAGCGGACAAGGTCCTGAGCAACCTGCTCTTGGCTGGCCTGGCTCTGAGGGAGGGCTGGACCTGCAGGGGACCCTTCCCAACTAAAGTATTCTGTGAATTTATAACTCTAAATAATCATTAAAGCTTAATAGGCAACCTGAGTTTCATAGAATTTCAGTTATCCTGGCATTTTTAAATCACTTTTTCCTATTCAGCATCTCTTGCCTATATTAGCAATGTGATGACAGGATGTTGGAAGTGACAACATGTTTTTCTTAATTACTTCTGGCAACTTAAAAACTTTGAAATGGAAAGAAACAAGGATGCAGACTAAAGGATGTGTTGTGGATGTGTTGGCTATTTACCTACCCGCACACATCCGGAGGTTGCAAACATTTCTGCTTAAATCCCTGGATTTTCATTCAATCATCTGGCTATCTCCAGCTTGCGTGGAAACAAACCGTGGTGTGTTTTGCTTTGCCAGAGCGAAGCTTGTGTAAACTGGGCTGGATTCCTGCAGCGGGAATTGCGGATTTGCCCACCAGTTTGTGTCGAGGACGGCGCCGATGAGCGCAGCCTCCCTGTGCAGGGGAGGAACCGCAGGAGCCGCTTGCCAGGCACCAGCCATGGACACTGGGCACGGGCCCTGCTGGGTGGGAGATCAGAGAGGGCAACGCGGGCTCAGCGCGGTCTGTGGGGAGCGGGGTCCCGATGGAGCAAAGCGCTGGTGGCCACGTGCAGCCCAGCAGGGCCGCCCGGGACGGCTCCTCCCGCCGCCACCCGGCGCCTCCCGTTTTGCAGCTCTCGGAAGCGTTTTGCCTGCGCCCCTCCCAGCAAGGATACCGGCTCCTTTTCCTTCATTTCGGGTGATGATGATGAACGGGCATCAATAACACTGACCTATTCCTGAATACCTCCTTCATCCAAGGGGGATAATTCAGTTTTCCAGCTAGACACCGGCTGCCCGGCCGTCATGGAGGCCTTGCTGGGAGCAGGGGTAGCGCTGGCTGCTTTTGTTAGAAATCTGTGGGGTTTCCCGGAGCTGTGTCCTGGCAGTCAACGTGTCCCAGCCTCCCGCACTCCATTCCCACCCGCGGCTCCCCCTCCTTGCCCAGCCCTCCCTCAGCTCCTAGGAACAGGCCCCTCCGAGCCCGGCCAGCTCGCCCAGTTTGGACACACGTGGGCTTTGGGATGAATCATGCGTTTCTCTCCCCAGGGGACTATGGAAGGAGCCCGGAGTGATCTAGGCTGGGGATAGGCAGCACATTTTTGCTAAGCAAGCAGAATATTGCTTAAGAAACTCCCCATACCTGGATGGTTAATAAACATGCCACTACTATTAGCAAAATTACTGCACAATTATATCACAGCAGGTAATACAGAGTTACAATTCCATTGCTTATTAGTATTGGTGCATGGTTGTGTTGCTACAAAGAAAACCCAGATCAAATATACAAACCTGCTGCGGAGCTGCAGTTCTGCCGCCTTTTCTGCACGCTGGGCAGCAAGGGCAGGTCTGGGTCCCCCCATCCCCTCTTCACTGCACCCCTGCGGCAGGCTCTGGGATCGGATCCTCCATCCCCTGTGCTGGGAACAGGCTCTCAGGGCACCGCTCACGGGCAGATGCCCTGTGCTTTGTTCTCCACCTCAGCTCATCCGTTACTCTTTATTTTTTTGAATCCACACTTCTGCCTTTTTGCACCCTTTGTACCTGGTCTTTGTCTGGCCAAACTCCTTCCAAATAAGCAGCCCATCTCTAATTCTCCTTGGTCATGGTTCTGGTACATCCATAGCCAAATTCCAGCATCGTTGTGGAGGCAATTTCAACCTAGTATGGTGTTAGTGATACAGGTACTTGGAGAGGGTGACTTACCTGCCAAGACTCCCGTTTGACCCAATGGTTCTTGGTGGTTGCATGTTGTTTCCTTTAGATGCCTTGAGGACAGAATCGTGTTCCTTGAGCCTTGATCCCCTCCCTACTCCTAACCAGGCCCAAGCAGCTCGCGTGCCCGTGCACTGATACAGCCTCGTTAGGGCTCTCAGCACTCTGCTGCCTGCAAACCCTTTCCCTGCGGTTTCCGTCGGAAAGGCTCCTTGTTCCGAGGATCCCGGCGGGACGCTTGCTCGGACGAGCCCGAGTGCCTGCAGTGAGCCCAGGGCCGTGTCCGTGGGCAGGCTGAGGAGAGGGGCCATGCCAGGAGCTCGGAGCTCGGAGCCTGCTGCTGGGGAGGACGTGTGAGAGATCCCTGGAAATGAAGAACTGCCAGGAGCTTCAACTGCCCACTGCTCTTCCTACCTGCCGCTGCCAGGACTATTCTGCTATGCGGACACATTAAAAAAAAAACTGTCAGCATAGAAAATCGATAGGAAAGATGCAAAATATCACAGGTGGTTGCTTTGGATTATTTATCACAACAAGATTTCGGAGGGTCTCCTGGGGATCTGCCATCCTCAGACACTCACACACCAGTATTAATTCCAAACATTATTAAGACACATTTAAAACCCTTATTAAATGCAATCAAGTCTGATTTAGAAGGACTGGGAAGGTAAACATAATTAGAATGAATGCACTGCCTGGAATATGAATTCTCTCTTATCCAGCATTTGAGAGTCATATTGTGAGAAAATTAATAACCTTAAGCAGGGGGTTTGTGTGATGCCCTGCTGAGGAAAGGCAGGTTGGCGCCCGCACCTTCTGCTCACACGTGTGACGAGTGTGCGTGGTCCCAGCGCGCGGCCCTGCGGGCGCTCTGTGCCCTTCACCAGCGCAGCAGGAAACGGCGCCAGGCTGCAACGCGCGGGTTCATCGAGCCCCGTGCAGAGCGACGAGGGCTGGCGGCTCGCGGGCCATCGGGAGCACCTGCATGGCAAGGGCCACAACGAAGTTGCTCTGAGTAATGTGGTTTGTATTATTGTTTTAACTTTCCTGCTTATGAAATAGGCGACAGTTGGCAGATGGCAGTGAAGGCAAACAAATCTCCTTTCAGTGGAAAACAAGTTAATTTCTTAGTTTTTTTTATTTTTTGTAAGGTTATTTTCTTGAAAGCTGTTATATGCAAAGCAGTAATCTCTCCTTAATCCATCATAATGCCATTTGGTGAAAGTCCTGTTTTCCCTGCTAATTGTGTTTCTGGAGCTAAACCTTGACACTTGTGGTTAGTCTGATTTTCCAGGGACCACAACAAGGCCGGGGTTAATCTTTCAAAGCCGGTTTAATGTCCTCTGCTGCTCCTACCGTTTCATTGCTCTTAGCGCTGCCCATCTCTGCGTCCCCCCGCACGGCTGCTGGGGAGCGTTCCTGCTGCTTGGGGCACGTGTGCAACTCGAGCGCGCTGGGAGGCGGCCTCTGGTGAGCTCTGGTGAGCGTTGGTGAGCGTTGGTGACCTTGGTGAGCGTTGGTGAACGTTGGTGAGCGTTGGTGACCTTGGTGAGCGTTGGTGACCTTGGTGAGCGTTGGTGAACGTTGGTGAGCATTGGTGACCTTGGTGAGCGTTGGTGAGCTTGGTGAGCTTTGGTGACCTTGGTGAGCATTGGTGAGCATTGGTGAGCATTGGTGAGCCTTGGTGAACGTTGGTGAGCATTGGTGAGCATTGGTGAGCTTGGTGAGCATTGGTGAGCATCGGTGAGCATTGGTGAGCATTGGTGGCCTTGGTGAGCATTGGCGAGCATTGGTGAGCTTGGTGAGCATTGGTGAGCATTGGTGAGCATCAGTGAGCATTGGTGAGCATTGGTGGCCTTGGTGAGCATTGGCGAGCATTGGTGAGCATTGCTGAACGTTGGTGAGTTTGGTGAGCATTGGAGAGCTTGGTGAGCTCTGGTGATCTCTGATGAGCTTCCAAAGGGTCCACTGGGCCCCACAGCCTCGTCCACTCAGAAACAGATCCAAAGTCAGCTCCTGATGTGGCAATTATGTTTAGAGAAAATGTAATTCCATTCTAAGTCCCGTGTTTACTGTGTGAAGCACAGAGCTTCTCAAGAGTCCCACGAGGCTCATTCTAGTAAAAATCCTGAGTTAAATCAACACTGCTAATGCCCGTCCAGTGGAAGAGGAAGGAAAACAGTGCTGAACAGCAGCTTCTCAAAATATGATCAAGCCTGTTGCTAAAATTCTGTTCATTCCTGAGACAATTATATGAAAGTCTTTCAAATGAACGATTATGGCTAAAGGAGAGTGTCAGGATAAATGATGTTCTCAAGTGAAAGAGTGTAGATAAAACCATTATTAATTTAATGAAGAATTTAGCAACTTTCCATTTGCAAAAACTAATTCCTCTTCTTCAGGAACTCAGAACTAGAGGTATACTCATTTGCAACACTCCTGCTATTTATGAAATGCTTATTTTTTATCTTCAGGCCTACGTTTTTCGTCGTGTCTTTTCCCACAGTGTCACCCTGCTGTCTGTTCCTCCCACGCCGATACAGACAGCAGCTCCGTCTCTTTCAGGTTTTGCTCCGTGTCCCCAGTGCCATGCAATATCCCCAGTCACTTCGCATGGAAGTTTCCTTCTTTCCATGACACTGAGATACTATTCGTGCTGTTTTAAGGCCAGGCATATCGAAACCCTGAATACGCACATCATATTGTGCATGATCTTCTGTGCTCTCTCTGTCTTGGAGTGTGCGTGCATTTTGCCAGAGGTTTATTTGTTTTCTGCTGTCTTTGCTACCCACCTTGTTCATCTCACCAAGGACAAAAGAAAATCCACACAAGATGAAGAGCACTTCCATGGTGCTGGCTTATGGCACAGCTGGGAGATGCCCTTTGAATCAAGAAACAGCTGCTTCGTGTTTTACCAGTGTGACTAGTCATACTAGTATAAGAGGGCAGCAATATGAACTAGTATGGCAGTCAGATTGGCCGCCCAGGAACTCAGGCTGGGAACTCGGGAGCAGGCTGAGCAGGTTACTGTGGCTTCACTACAAACTGTTTCTCGGTAAAGAATTCTTTTCCTCAATATTGTTCAATGTTGCATTGAGGCTTTTTGATATTTTCTCACTTTTTGCTTAAAAAAAAAGAAAGAGTATAAAATGAACAGTATAGGAGAGTTGGCTGAAATTGTCTTGCTTGGAGGAAATTCCAGTTAACCAAAACTGACCAGGGAAGAGGAGAGTTGAGCAGCAAGGAGCCCTGATGCTCCCCTTGGCCCTTCTGAACCAACGCAGGGACCTGCTGACCTGCCCTGTAGGAACAGGGCAGCGACTGTTAACTTTGCTACCTAGATGTAAAAGAATAACTTCTGTCTGCCAGGCGGTTCAATAAGAGACTCAGTGCCAGGGTGCTCCAGCCTTGTGTCAGTATTATTTTCCTCCTTCTCCAGGTGTGTTTCCCCAGCAGCATCCCGGAATGCCTGGGAGCAGCATTCCAGAACGTGCTGCCGGCAGGGCTGCAGTTTGCTCAACACAGGGAGGGAGGTTCGGGCTCCAGCGGGATCTCTGGAGCAAGGAATGCAGAGCGGTGACAGCAACACGTCTCCTCTAAGAGACCCGGCCTGCTTTTCCTACAGAGATTGAAGAAGTAAGGGCATCTAGTGTGTGATTGCAACTAGCTCTATTGAGCAATCGGCTTTTTACAACACAAAATTAATGTTACTTTTTAAATATGGTTCTGTAATATAAAGAATACAAGTACTGTAAATAGCGTGCATGGATTTTAGATAAAACACAGTGTCAAAGCCCTCCGTTTTACCTCTTTGTGCTGCAGTTTCTTCCTGTACCGTTATAGCTAGGCTGGCTTGGCTGCCCCTGAGGCGGGAGGCTCTGCTGTTGCTCGCTGAGTCTGCGCCCTCCTCTCTCCTTGCCCTCGATGCCGGTGCCCAGACGGGCACGGTGCCCTTCGGGCCGTGTCCGCGCTTTGTCCGGCAGCGCAGAGCAGCCCCCCGTGGGATGATGTCCGTCCGTCCATCCGTCCGTCCGTCCATGCCATCGCGTCCCTCGGAGCCGCGCGGGGTGACGCAGCCCGCGCCAGCCTGTCCCTCCCTCGCAGCGCCAGCTCTGCTTCCCTGGAGCTGCTTTAGAGACAGGGAGCGGGGGGATGTGGAGCTGCTGGAGAGGGGCCAGCGCAGGGCCACGGAGAGGGTGAAGGGCCTGGAGCAGCCGTCGTGCGAGGAAGGACTGAGCGAGCGGGGCCTGGTCAGCCTGGAGAAGGTTGAGAGGGGATCTGACCAACATGTACAAATACCTGCGGGGGGAATGTAGGGAGGATGGGGCCAGACTCTTCTCAGTAGTGGCCGGTGACAGGACAAGGGGTCATGGGTACAAGCTGAACCACAGGCAGTTCCATCTCCATGTGAGGAAGAACTTCTCTGCTGTGAGGGTGCCAGAGCCCTGGAACAGGCTGCCCAGAGAGGCTGTGGAGGCTCCTTCCCTGGAGATCTTCCAAACCCGTCTGGATGCCGCCCTGTGCCCCTGCTCTGGGTGTCCCTGCTGGAGCAGGGGTTGGACTGGGTGATCCCTAGAGGTCCCTGCCAACCTCAACCATCCTGTGAGTCTGTGATTCTGTGAAAGGAGACTGTTAGTCAAAGCGTTAGCCACGATTCAACATCACCGAGGCCATGCAACTTAACTATTTCTGACATTGAGTTTGCAGAATGTTTACAGGTTTAAATGAGACAGCCCCAGCAGAGGTCACCCTGAATTTGATGTAGTTCAAAGGTTACTGTAAAAAGGACCAAAGTAATATTTTTGTAATTCTAAAGAAGAGATTAGAAATGTAGCACTGTGAGATACTGGCACAGGCTGCACAGGAGTGTTGGGGTGGCAGCAGCACCCCATTAATTTTGGCAAACTGCATCCAAGGCTCCTGCCCAGGCGGTGCTTGGGGCACCAGCCCCGTCCAGGGGGTGCCGGGACAGCGGCCGGGTGAGCAGCAGGGACGGTCCCACCTGGCCCATCCGCAGGGATCCCAGTGGGTGCCGCATTCCTGCTTGGTAAATAACTTCTTGTGATGATTACAGTCTCAGGCTGGTCAGGATCTTCTTAGAAGTTTATAAAATTAACATCCCAAGAAAATGTAACTCCGAGGATTTAGAAGATTTTATTATGAATGAACAAAATTTGATGATTTTCTATTTTAGTTTTATTTGATAGTGTAGCAGATTGACATTTCATAATGGATCAGTATTTTAAACTGGAAAAGTGAAATTACATTTTCCTTGACAAGTATTTCTAACTTTGTGGAAGCAAAATGATGAGAGCTTTAAGTAAAAACTAATCAAAGCCTTTCTGAGCTGATTTAGCTAGGAGAAGGGAAATGGAGCCCAGGCTTTCAAATGGTCGAGTTCAATACGAGTTTCTTCATTCCTCAGTGATTTGCTAGTTACTACACAGAAATGAGCTGTGTCCTTCCAGACCTTACGGATGTTTCCTTAATCCATGGGTAGATACTCTTGTTTGGCAGAGGCACTTTTGAGGATCTCCTGCTCTTCAAAGGGAAATCTTCTTCCTGCGGAGCTCTTCCATGAGCCAGAGCAAAACGGCTCCTCTGTTGGCCCAGCTCTTCTTCTCCTCGGGAAGCAGCTCTTGCCGCCGTTGTGGGGTGTCCTCTGCTTTGGGCTTGTTTGCTGCCACGCGGCAGCTCGGTAGCTTGGCGCTGTGGAAGGATCCGGGTGCTCCTGACTCACGCCAGCTCGTGGCAGGACTCGTCAGGATGCTCTTGGCACGCGTTCCGCCGGGAAAGCTGATCGCAGCCTGCCTTCCGCGCGGCGACATCCCGTCAGCAGACGTCGCCACAACAGGCAGACATCTGTGGAGTGCAAACAGCAGCAAACTGTGGACATGCTTCCCAATCCCCTCACCCCCATCACTGCTGGTTCTTTCTGCAGCTTCGTGTGTTTGAATGTGATGTAAGCTTGGAAGAGGAGGGTTTTCTATTATGCCTGTTTCTATAATGCCACTCCTAAAAAGATTACCATGTGCTTCTGATCATGTTTGGAAGATGTAAGTTGTTTATGAATACGCGTGAAGGAGCCATCGAGATATTTCAAGCAGTGTCGCAGGCAGCGCAGGGTTTCCGTGTCCGAAACGTGTTCCGATTCCCAGCGGGTGCAGACGTCCATCCTCGCGCGGGCTCCACGCAGGCTCCACGCGGGCTGTGCCCGGGCCCGTCCCGCGCTGGCTCTCGCTCACCCGGCAAAGCCCGGCCTTGGCCGTGAGCTGTTTAGAAGGCCCACGGTCCGTACCGTTGCTTTTATCCCCTGTGCTTTTTAGGATCAGGCCCTTGTTTCCCAGTAGCTAATCCTCAGTTGGAGCGAGGTGTCGGCCCCGGCGCTGGCGCTGATCCTGCCATGGGCAAGCTGGTTCCTCGGGGCGCTTTTCATCCCGCCTTGGATCTGTTCTCGGTTGCCTTCCTGTGCTGCCCTGTGCTTTTGGGGCCCGGCTCTACAGGAATAGGGAAAAAAGAAACAAATAATTCTTGTCCTTGCTGTCTCTTGCAATGTAAGATGCAGTATTCAAGAAGTGAAGTCAAGGCTTAACTTTTTATTCTGAAAAAAATCCCCAATGACCAAACATTCTGTTTAGAGAGAGAATAATCAACTTTTCTCACTACAGAGACTGCAAAAAGTCATTTCTGAGCCTTCTGATGGAGAAACAGCCTTGTATGCCATTATTCCCAGCATTCACAAACACCTTTTGAAAAATACAATTGAAATAAAATGAAATGAAATGGAAATACAAATGAATTACAAAGTCTTAGGGAAATAATGTCCATTGCACCAAGTTCGGGTTTCTAAAAACACCAAAAGACAGAAGAACAAAGCAAACATGCTTCCTGCATCAGGGAAACGGCCACTTCCGAGGCTTGGGAACAAGGGTTTCAGTTTCCTTGTTTCATTTAAAAATATTGCAGAATATACTATGCGGTAGAAGTGGTAACTCAAAATGTTTTTGTGCAAGAAAGCTATTTTTAATCGTGGAGAATTGTGGAGAATTAATTTTATTCTCCAGGTTTTATTATAAGTTGAAATGAAGCCAAATTTGAAATGAGTTATTTTTGCGACAAAATTTTCATTTTTAGCCCTTCTATTTGAACACCACCTCTTGCTAGTCAGAGCTATATCCTTTACTGTCTTTGTTCATTCTATCAACTTTTAGCCTTTCTTACCGTGTTCGTTCGAAGGGGTACGTACATGTTACATAAATCATGGAGAAGAGAGGTTTCACTGCAGCTCCCTTGTCCTTTCTCACTTTCTACTGATACAGGGAAAAAATCTCACATTTATCTCAAAGTATGTGCCAAGAAAAAGCAAGTATCGTTTCTTTCATTTTTCACATCCATCTCTAAGTAAAGGTGACTTCGGGCCTTTAGTCCCTTTTCATGTCAGGCACCACTTTCCCGGCACTAGCTCCCAGACTGTTTCTTATCCTCATTGATTTTCCATTATTTAGGTTGAACTGTTTCTTGTTATTTGGAGTCAGTGGTGAATTTTGCTTAAAATTTGTGTGACTGTATAGGTTTTATTTCTTTTTGTTTTATGTCTGGTTTGAGCTGCGTGGTTGGATGCCTGTCTTCCTTCCTTCCTTCCTTCCTTCCTTCCTTCCTTCCTTCCTTCCTTCCTTCCTTCCTTCCTTCCTTCCTTCCTTCCTTCCTTCCTTCCTTCCTTCCTTCCTTCCTTCCTTCCTTCCTTCCTTCCTTCCTTCCTTCCTTCCTTCCTTCCTTCCTTCCTTCCTTCCTTCCTTCTTCTCTCTTCCTCTCTTTCTTTCTGTTTCTCTCTCACTGTTTTTTCCTTTCTTTCTTCTTCTTTCTCTCTCCTTCTCTCTCACCCTTTTTTTTTCTTATTTTCTTTTTGTTCTCTTTTCCTTCCTTCTTTCCCCTTTCCTTGTTTTCTCTCTCTCTTTCATCCTTCCTTTTTTCCCGGGCTGCTCTGTCGCCTGCAGGTGAGTGTGGGCTGAAGTCTCAGACTCGAGTAAGGGGAATGGTTGTAGGAGAGCGAGTCTCTGAGACCGAGGGAAGTCTCTGCTATAAATTAAGTAGGGATAAATCATGGTCTCATTTACCTTGTAAAATAACCAGAATGGCTTTGGGTTTATTGTGTTATAAGTAAGGCTTACAAGTATTTGCTTTAAAGCTCCCTGTTTTTCCTTTTTTTTGTGTCTATTTCATATATTTAGGCTTGTGATCACTTGGGAAGCTTAATAGCAGGCATGAATCACCTTGTTTTCCTGGGGTCCCAGAATGGCATTTGTAGCAATTAAACTTGGATTGAACCTGACTCCTTTCCTTTGCCTATGGCAAGCTAAACCACAGATGCCAAACAAATTTGCATTAACGAGTTAGTTTCTCACGAGGAAGAGCAAAAACACGACGTGTTTTGGCCGTTGCTACGCACATGTGTGTTTTTGAGAGGGCAGCAGCTCAGATTGCCGGTTGTGCCGGGGCGGGCGCTGCTGCGTCCCAGCGAGGAGCCTCCCGCTGCCATCCGCCCGCTTGGCTGCGTGGCCAGAGCGTGTCTGAAACACGGCTGCGTTTCAGTGAGCTAAGGGTGTAACCACGAAACGCAAACTGCAGCCGCGGTGCCTGCCCGCTCCTGCGTGACAGAGGTGCCAGAGCCTGGGTGGGAGCCACTGCCGTGGCCAGGGCCTGCCAGGGACACCCGCAGGTGTCACCGTGTGCCAGGGACACTGCAGGTGCCACCATGTGACAGTGACATACCACGGGTGTCACCATGTGCCAGTGACACACCACAGGTGTCGTGATGTGCCAGGGACACTGCAGGTATCACCATGTGCCAGGGACACACCACGGGTGTCACCGTGTGCCAGGGACACTGCAGGTGCCACCATGTGACAGTGACATACCACGGGTGTCGCCATGTGCCAGTGACACACCACAGGTGTTGTGATGTGCCAGGGACACTGCAGGTATCACCATGTGCCAGGGACACACCACGGGTGTCACCGTGTCCCAGGGACACTGCAGTTGCCACCATGTGACAGTGACATACCACGGGTGTCACCATGTGCCAGTGACACACCACGGGTGTCACCGTGTGCCAGGGACACTGCAGGTGCCACCATGTGCCAGTGACATACCACGGGTGTCACCATGTGCCAGTGACACACCACAGGTGTCGCAATGTGCCAGGGACACTGCAGGTGTCACCGTGTGCCAGGGACACACCGTGGGTGCCACCGTGTGCCAGGGACACTGCAGGTGTAGCCACATGCCAGACAGATGGATGAAGACGGGAGTGCGGAATGGTTTTCCATGCATGTTGCAATTCCCCCCATAGGTCTTTGCACTTTTTTCCCAGATAAACAGTTCATTTTGTGGTCCCCTTCTCCCAGCACAAGTAACCTACAGTCGGTGAATACTCATTCCCTGTCACTAGTTCTGAAGTTTGTTTCCCTGCAAGCTGGAATCTTCTTAATTCTGGGTATGGTTACTGACTGAAAGCCTTAGGTTCCCAGCTATCTAGCAGTGACTCTTTCTCCCATTTCTCTCCATCTCCTTTCATTAAGTTTTCAGTCTTCTAATTTTTGCAGTCCTTTGCAGTACTGTGCCAGGCTCTCGCTGGGGCCTGACCAGATGAAGCCCATGGAGGTGCAGCTCCTCACCCAGGTGCAGCTCCTCACCCGGGTGCAGCTCCTCACCCGGGTGCAGCTCCACGCTCTGCTCCCCCCGTGCTTGTGTGCACGTTCCTACTGGATAATGTAGCCATTCTCCTAGGCCGGCAGTGCTGGAACAGATGAAAAAGAAGAGAGAAGCAGCAGGAGAGAAGCGAGCAGCAAACTGAGCAACCTTACGATCATGTTGTTTGTCCCTTTTTAACTTGCTTTTTTGAGGCAAAGGGGGTGATATTAGAAAGATGCAATGGAGGAACATGCAATGGCCAGCGCTCAGCCCACAGGTATTTTAGCACATATCTTTTTCTCTTTCTTGTGTCAGGTGAGGAGAGCTGCAGGATGCATCCAGGAGAGGGGGGACATGGCAGTGCACTGGGCGAAACGCTCATCCCATGGATGCAGCACCTCTGCGCACCCCTCTGTGTCTAACCCTGCGCAGGCTGCAGGCTCAGTCTCATCAGCTTCCTTTGCCTGCTGTGACATTAAACGTTCCTGCCCCACCAGGGGACATTCCTGTCAGTGCTCTTTGGGTGTGCAACTCATAACAGAGAGGGGCCAAAAAAACCTCTCAACTTTGAAGAGCTCTGTTGGCTCATCAAATTCCTAACACTCCCCTCCTATGATTAAGTGGCTACCAACAGCGTGAGCAAGGCTGTGCACAGGTTAGAGATGTGTCACCCACAGCCAAAGGGCATTGAATTGTCACAGCAGCAGAGCTGTGAACCGCAGTGATGGATGTGGAAAGGCAGGTTCCCTTCCTTGCTGGCAACGGTGCTGCCTGCTCCCCAGGCTGCTCTTCTGGTGTCTCCTGGGCTTCCGACCGCTGAACATGGAAAAACAGGTTCTCCGTCAACACCACGTCAAGCGCACGCCAGCTTTCTGCAGCCCATGGGATGGATCTCCAGCCTCAGAGTTAGCTGTATTGGAAGGACACGGCATCAGCGTCACACCTTTTGGATGCTAGACCTCTTTCAAAAACTGATTATATATATATTTAGAAACTGATTATATATTACAAAAACTGATTACATGCAAGATGGAGGATCTTGGTGGACGCAATCAGAGCCGGGTTCTGAAGAACGCTCAAAGGCAGCTTTGCTTTTGAGCGGGCAACTAAGGCAATAACACGGTGGGTTTTTAACTAACCTTATCAAGGTGTGTGTCTCCACCTGAGCAGTCGAAGGTTAAAACCAATCATTTTAGAGTCAGTGTTGCATCTATTAGCTGTTGCGAGCCCTTATTGCTGAAGATTTAAGGTGTAAATGGAGTATCCTGCAGCTCTGAGCAAAGAGGAAGCAACGGGCAAGGCCAAGGAGCCTCCAATCTCTGTGAAGCAGAAGGGGCGCTGGAAACAGGGTAGGGAGGACTTGCTTTAGGGTGTAAAGCCATAGACACATGTGGATTCACCTGAGAAAGCCTCGAGAGAACCGTGTTGCCAGGAGAGCCCAAGCGCGGGGCCTGGGCAGAGCCCCGAGGCTGGAGCTGGAGGGCTGCTCCACGGCCGCTCCTGCAGACCTGGCGCTCTGCAGCCGGGGAGCTGCATCAGGAAAAAGAGCCAGCTTTACTCCTCTGCCAGCCCCGGGCACAGCCCAGGCGGGAGGATGCTCCGGATGGTCGGTAACACTGATAATTTTCCTCACCCTGAGATAGTCTACTCCATATTGAGCATATAGTGTCTGTATCTATAGATAAATAGGTAAGTATTTATTTTATTACTAGTAACCTCCCCAGCTGCATTAGTAGTCTCCACTTATAAAAATACCCATGTATATTAGAGCACACAGTCACCGTATCTCCACAAAGGAGCACTATTCCACCTGGGTAACAGCATTTCAGTGCAGCACGTAGTAAACCGAGAGCTGTGACCCAGGTGATTCCCGTGCCATAGTCGCGTGTTAGCACCAGCTAACGAGGTGGGCTCAGCCAACACGCAGCACGCTGCATATCCCGTCACGGCTACTCAAGTCTGAGGAGAAAAATCGATGCAGGGCGGCAGTATCGGCGGGCAGGCCGGGCGCAGAAGGCCAGGCAGGGCCGAGACGGATGGGCTGCTGTCACCGCGCTCTGCGGAGCCTCCTCGAGAACCTCTCACAGACCAGGCACTTCGCAGCACAGACAGCAGAAAAATGGGAAAAGCCATTGATTTGTTTTTTTACATGCTGTCTTAAAACAACACAGTCCGGAGGTACAGCTGCAACATTCATCAAACAAGCTCATGTCAAATGAATTAATGGAAGTCCCTGGACAGTTCTTCTTAAACATGTCAAGTGTGTTAACCTCCTCTAAATACTAATGGAAAAAGCCTTTGTTTAGTATTACACAGAGCTGTTCCCCTCATATGTTTGGTCTTTTTCAGTAAACCATAAAATAATAAGATGAAAAGAGGGCCACAGGCATTAGCAGTCTTACAAGTCTCTACAACTCCCTGAGCTGAAGGGGGATTTATCTCCCACTGCTATTTATTAATCTCACAGAACCACAGCAGGGCTGGGGTTGGCAGGACCTCTGGAGATGATCTGGTCCAAAGGCCCTGCTGCAGCAGCGTCACCTACGTCTTATTGCCCAGGACCATGTCCAGATGGCTTTTGAATGTCTCCAAGGATGGAGAGTCCACAGCCTCTCTGGGCAACCTGCTCCAATGCTCAGTCCCTGCTACAGTCATGAAGTTTTCCTCATGGTCCGACGGAAATTCCTGTGTTTCAGTTTGTGTCTCCTTCATCGAGGCTGCTGAGGAGAGGCTGAGCAGGCCTGGGGCCAGCACTGAGCCAGGGGACACATCAAGGGCCGCTGGATAAATCAAGTTACTTGAAACTCCCTTCTAGAGGCTGAACAACCAGGGTGAAGATACTGATACCACCATTTTCCTCCTTTTTATGTCTTTTTTTTTTTCCCCACAAGCTCCACTGTCTACTATGGGAAACTGTCCAGAGAAGAGGCTGTGGCTAGAGCAGAGGTAATGTGTCCTTGGAGGTGAAACAAGGTGGGAAAAAAGCCCCAAGGAGCTGCTCCAGAGAGAAGTGCAATGAGCTCACAAGTCAGGTCAGCTGTGCTCTGCCACCCGAGTTGGGCTGCGCTCAAGATGCTTCTTGCTGGTGGCTGTCTTAATTCCTGATAAATGAGACGTCGTTCTTCAGAAAAGTGTAGCTGTAACTATAGAAACTGTGGTTTGGCCTAGTATTGCACCGGGCTCTTGGCCTGAACAATCTGATGTAGCAGCAGGTCTCACCAGCTAACTGTAGACTGTGAAAAATATGATTTGAATTTCATGAATTGTCTTTTTGTCTCTGATACATCTTATCAAACCCTTCATGTTTTAATCAGCTTTTATCATATTCTCCTTGTCTTCTCTTTTAAAACCATATGTCTTTTCAGTTAATTCTCTTAGGAAAAAATGGTTGTTGTTGCTCTTTGTAGTGATCATTGCCCTTGTTTTCCAAGCTTTACCTCGCTGCCGCGAGTCGTGCCCACATTGTGCAAGCTCTCACGGGTCTCTCAAGACCTGGAGCCGTGACCGCACAAGCAGCCACGAGCAGCAATCAGGGCACTTACACCCATCTGGAGAGAGAATGGGGGCATTTTGCACAGAAATAGGAAGGTTGGGCGTTTTGGAGAGGCAGGAAAGGGCAGCCAACAAGCTGGGGGATGCAACCCTTGCCTCTTGGGAGCAATGGTGGTGGAAGAGCAGAGCTCGAGCAAAGAAGAAAAGTAGACCATTTGGCCTATCGTTTGGCGTGGAAGGTATTCTGCTTGTGCCTTCAAACCAGGAGGAGAGAGGACACTATAATCGGCTTCTGTAAGTGGGAATCATGCATCAGGATCACTGCCCCTCTGAGAATTTACTGTCTTAGTTGTGTTAATGCATAAAGCAGAAGCACTTCTCGCTATCTTGCACTGTCAATAAACAATACAGTGAGCCCTGTACTCCATCTCGCATGCGAAGCATTAGCTTGAAGTAACTGACATTATGCATATTCTTGACAAGTCTCTATTAATTCCCGCACGAAGCCTCCATTTTAATTAAATTTGTAAGCTGTGTTACACTAGTAGTCGCTGGGTTCAAACGGTAATCACTGACTATGCTATTTATTATGCACTAAAAGCCATGCTAAGGGAGAAAGATACTGCAAGTGCTCTTGGAATTTCAAATAAAACACAGGGATGGTGGAGACAGGAGACTGTCCTAACGCCCGCCGCTGAGCAGAGCAAGGTGCCAGACGAGCACTGCTGCTTGTACATCCCTGCCCATGGTTACAGCCCCTTTACCTACTGGAACCCCAAGGTCCCCCCATCTGTCGCTTTTCTGAGGACCTCCAGGTCACAGGAGAGGTCTCAGCTTTGAGTCATCAATGCAAAGCTCCGTGTTTGTGCTGCTGGATGACACCCATATTTATTACAGCCATTCTCAAAGTCACCATTGCACCAGAATTACTCTTTGCTGACTGGGGTGTAATAGTTCTATGTCATCAGCAAGTTTAACTTAGTTATGGTCTTGTATCACCCCTGGAAATGCCAGGATCATCTTCAAGATCTATGGAGAAACACCACTCCCTGCAATGCCAGCTACTGATGTCTCCTCTCAGCCTCGGTTCAGACCCACCTAGATCCCCTTTTAAGCTAGCATTAATAATAAAATGCTTTACTGACATGTATGGGCTTTTGTGCAGGATATCAGTTGTCTCGTCAAGAAAATCTATTGGGTTATGTCGGCATGATCTATCTTTTCCAAAGCAATGCTATATTTTCTACCAGTCACCTTCATTTTTAATTCTTCATTTGGAAATATTTCTATTGCCTTGCAGACTACTGAGAATAACATAACAAATTGATTGCTGTGTACTTTTTTCCTAAAAGCAGTACCTGAATTACCTGAATTTGGTAATTCTATAGACCCCGCCAATACCAGGTCACTAAATATCCTGCCACAGAGAGAAGAAGAGGAGTTGCCCCAGGCCACAGACAACGGGAGGGGAGAGGCTGAAATGCAGACCTTGCAGGACCCCGCTTCCTATGCTCCTCTTCCCTCCAATTTAGTTTGCAATACGCCGTGAGGGACTTATGGCTGTCTGTTTTCTTAATCTTTTTCTTTGCTGCTTCTTCTCATTTTCCTCTGCTTCTTCCCTACAGCTAGGTTGGCAAGTTTCTTAAAGTCTCGTGACAGTTTAAACAAATAGACATGCCAAAAGCTGGGAATTTCTAAGTATTGCACTGAAACTGCCCTGCATGGAAAACAGTTTTATCCAGTGGCTTCATGTTAATTTCCAGTGGTTTCTTGGGGAGGAAGAACCTTCCTCAATTTACCCTGTGCTCAGCAGGGGCTCGGGAAGCAGAGGCTCCCAGCAGAGCTACGGCATTTGGGAAGGAATTGCTGGAAACTGCAGGAACACGAAGTAACGCAGGTGAGAAGGAACCTTTGGAGGTGCCTGGTCCAGCCTCCTGCACCTGGCACTACATCCCAGCAGAAGGAGGTGCTCTGGTTTTCATCTCCCTTGACTTTTTTCCTCTGATTTATTTTGTCTCATGTTGTCAACTGCAAACGAGGTCAGAGTCCAGGCACCTGGAGTGTCCACATGAACGGGTCCATGGGCCTTCCTCGTCATCACCCCAGCCCTCCTCAATGCCCCACATGGGCTCCCAGCAGGAAAAGAGGACAGAAATGCTGCTGAGGGGAAAAGTGTTTGGTGATATTTCATATTTGAGATGCTTTTGCTTCCCTTCATTGTTTCTGAACTAAAAAGGATGTTATAAAAATGCTCCTTTTATCGCAGCAGCTCCACCGTGGCGCTGTGGGAGGCTCCGCTCGCCAGGCGCTGCGCTTCGGCCCGCGCTTCCCAGGGTGTCCCGGACGGGAAGCACCGCTGGGCACGGACACACGGCAGCAGCAGCAGCATCCGCAGCTCTCCCGCGGGCCAGGGTAGCGCGGTGCGCGGTGGAGGCACGGGGAATCGCGTAGGAGGAACCTCGAGCTGGAATACACCCCCATCCCACAGCAGCATCTGCAGCGCCCGAGCCATTCCCACCTGGTTGTTCTCCTTCCTCAGGCTTCTCTACAGAAAAAAATAGGGAGTTTTATATGCAAAGTCTGCAAAATTTCAAGGCAGGCACTTAACCCATGAAGGATGAGAACTGCTGTGCTCTGAACATGATGCATCTTCGTCAGCACCTGGTGCAAGAGTGTCTCTTACAAAGTCCCTCTTCCTCCACTGGTCTTTGAGCGGTTTCTAAAGCAGCTCTTCCAGGTGCTTTCTGCCATAGGGTGCTTCCTGCGGAGCCTATGGGTTCCTCAGCATTCCCCACGGAGTGACAGGGCTAGCACCACCATGCCCAGCAGTCCATGGCATAGGACCTCCTTGGTCCATGCTGTAGGCCCTCCTGGGTCCATGACATAAGTCTCCATAAAGGCTTCTGCCTTGCATGTGAGACTGAATATTCATCCATTGCCTTCTCTGCAGCCAAATTCACTTCCTCCAGGTTTTCACAGGAGAGGAACTGCAGCCCATTCCCTGGCGTGGAAGGTCTGGTCGTTGAAGAAACCAGGACCTAATGAATTTCTCTGCTGAGAACATTAGCTGAGCAGAGCTGTCCCTTTGCCTCACCAATAAATAAAGGTCTTTTTTAACTAATCTCAAAATACTCTGGACTTGCTCTTCCAGTTTTAATTTCCCATGGAGCTCTCTCTTCCAAGTGTTTAAATCTTACCCAGAAGCCATGGAAGTGGCTGGTCAGTGCTGCACAGGTTCCCAGCCTCCGCGCTTCCTTTTTAAAATCTAGTTAAATTGACTATCTCTGTTTCATACACTGAGCTATGGATCCCATTAAATGTTAATGTTTGTGGGAAGGCCAAGAGGATGTTTTACAAGAGCAGAGATGGGAAGCGGCAGCCACGTCGCCTCTCTGTCCGAGGGAGCCCGCAGGCCGGTGCAGGGCTGCTGCAGCGCGCTTCCGCTTGATCCCTTTTAGCTGCAAATCCTTCACATCTGATTTAGGAAAAAAAATGAAAGGGGAAACTAAATAGAATCAAATAAATTTATTCCCAGCTGGCTTGAACATGCAAGCACAGCATCTTCTCGGAGACAAATTAATCTCAACTGAAGGACTGGAGACTTGAAGTACAGTCCAATATCCCAGCAAACGGTTATGACCAAGTGAACTTCTGGCATTTATATCTCCAGTAACATTGCACCAATGACAAGGAGGCCAGATCATGCAGAAAAAGAAAAGATAGTATTTTAATGACATGCTTTTATTTAGGGAGGCACTGAGCTAGTTAGAGTAGAAATTCTGCAGCAGAATGGGCATGCATTTTAATTACAAGGAGTGATGTAAATAATTAAGACACAAATGCTTTTAGGTACCATTTCGCTGAAGATCCAAGGCAAACCAACAGTGAGAGAGATAAGAGCAAGCTCTGATTATTCCGCAGCCAGCCCCGCTCCCTCGTCTGACACACGCGGACAGCTCCCAGCGTGGGCAGTCCCAAGGGAAGGTCCATGCTGGGTCCTTGGCTTCGAGCGCAGCGCGTCCCTCCTGCAGGGCTGGCTGGAAACAGGGGTTAACAGTGGGCACGGCTCCGCGCTCCGTGTTCCCTGCTCCGTGCTCCGCGCTCCGTGTTCCCTGCTCCGTGCTCCGCGCCTGGCACTGCCGCCGCGCTGGGGCTCTCCGGATGGGGAAACTGTCCCCACGCCCGGCCCTGGCCACCCCACGGTCTGCCCCATGGCAGCACCTTGTCCAGGTGTCTCCCACTGCCACCGCTCCCAACACGGCTGCTCAGGAGGGTCCTGGTGCCTCTTGACCTTACGGATCTAGGAAAGAGCGGCAGGTCCCTCTGCAAGACCCGCCGGGAATGGAGCCAGCAGGTCCTCCCAGCTTCTCAGCACAGATTAACTCATTGTTCCAGTTTCTTTCAAGCCTGGTAATAAAAACTCAACTGCTGAATCCGCTTCTGTCTCCTGTCCTGCCCCCCAAAACTGTTCTGCCTCTCTCTGCCCTTTCAGGAGCAGCCCCGGTGCCTCCCAAAGTCCCAGGGCTGCAAAGCCACCAAGTGCTGCACGGTGCTGGGCTCCTCTGCAGTGACTTTGCTTTAGACTTCTTGTTTTCTCCTTTCTTTTTATATCCGCAGAGCTTTTCTGTGCAAAGCTAAATTAGCATCACCATTATAACTGGTATTTTAGTTCTGTTATTAATTATAAGTACTAGCTCGAATCACACTCATTAGTTGAATGAGCAATAATGCATGTTAAGCCTCTATCTGTTGATAATATTCTCCAATGGATTGAGTATGTGTCATTTGACACTGATAAACTAGGCAATATTATGAGCTGAATGTCTTAAATGCTACACAGATGGGGAATATATTAATTTAAGAAAATGTTATTAAGTGTTTAAGGAGTGTAATTATGAGCAGCCTTCTCATTTGACACCTGTGTGCAGTCTTTACTTGCGAGATAAAGGCAGGAGAATGAGGGCTGGAAACCAGCCTTCAAAACTCTCAATTTTATTTTCCTTCTAGCTCCTTTCTGAATTCATTATTTTCAAGACACAAATAGCATTGTAAAGAATTTCTGACCAACACCAGTGCCGGTTTGCCAACCAGAGAGATATTCATTTTAATTCTACATTTCTCTGACAATATTAGGCATTTTGTGAGAAAACCTCAAACTTCCTGCCATGCAGCATGGACACCATGCAAGGACACCAAGGCGACCACGAGCCAGGAATGAGTCTTTGTGTCCTAGGAGGCCAATGATCTCCTGGGTGCATTGGGCAGCACTGCCAGCAGATCGAGGGAGAGGATCCTGCCCCTCTGCTCAGCCCTGCTGAGGCCACAGCTGCAGTGCTGGGTCCAGTGCTGAGCTCCCCACAACCAGAGAACATGGAGCTACTGGGGAGAGGCCAGCGTGGGGCTGCAGAGATGGCTGGGGGACCAGAGCATCTCTCCTATGGGGTGAGGCTGAGGGAGCTGGAGACTCCGGGGGATCCCATCAGTGCATGGGGGTATCCGAAGGGAGGGTATAAACAGCACTAGAGCAGACTCTGCTCAGGGTGTCCAGCGAAAGGCAACTGGCACCAACTGAAGCCTAGGAAGTTCTGTCTGACATAAGTTTGTTGCTGTTTTTGCTGTTTTCGTACTGTGGAGGAGGTTGAACACTGGAAAAGCTTCCCAAGAGAATTGTGGAGTCCCCATCCCCGGAGATGTTCACAGTCTGGCCAGCCATGGTCCTGAGCAAGCTGATGTAGCGTTGACCCTTGGGTCTGGAGCTGCGCTGAGCAGGGAGGTGGCGAGACCATCTCCAGAGGCTCCTCCAGCCTCAGCCTCGCTGCGAGGTGCAGATTGCCCACTCGTGTGCAGGCAGTTTTGCATCTGAAGCTTCATATTACTCATCCTAAAGGAGACATCAGTTGAATAAGAATAGAAGTTCAGCCTCAGTCTGTTGTGGAGCCAACAGGCCAGTGCAGGGAAAAAGAAGAAAAAAAAAGTTTTTTCATTATTTGTAAAATATTACCTGTTATTATTGAGCTTTTAAGTCCTACACCTGGGGCTGTATCTTTTTTTCCTAGTTGCTATAAAAACAGAAATAAACCTTTGTAAGGGAATAGACTTCCACTTGTCTAGGTAGAGACCAGAAAAAAGATTCTAGTAATCCCTGTGATTCTCTGGACCTAAAAAATAAATTAATTTTCAGAAAAATAAAGAAGCAGACCTTTCCCTGAAGAACTGTGCCCCGAAGAACTGCACAGACAAGCCAGCAGTGAAGGAAGACTCAAAAGCATCTTCCCCTCTTTCATAGAGCAATAAGGAAGTGGCTTTGAGAAGAACCACTTGCTTAGCCCAGGGCCAGGGGTCTCTCGCCGGGACACACGGGCAGGTTCCATGCTGAAACTCAGCACTAGCCAACTTCCCAACCTGCAGCATTCCCGGGATTTGGGGTGGGGTGCGGGGAGAAGAGGTAAAATTAACCTTATTTCATTTTAGGCATTTCAGAGTTAGCTGCAGAGGTCTAAATTCCTCATGCTGTCGGCAGGACCGGAGAGCCCTTCCCTGCGGGCAGTTTGTCACGGCAGAAAACGAGCGGGTGAGACAAGGGGGGGGATCTGTCCCGGTGGCGGAGGGGGAGCCCGGGTGGTGGCCACGGCGCGGGCAAGCGGCCACGGTGACTCCAGAGCCGGGTGACACCAACAAGGGGCCACGCGAGGGCCCTGGCGGTACCGCACAGCACAGGCCGCCCTGCAGCAGCGCGTTCCCAAATCTGCTGATTTCAGACATCTTTACAGCAAATAGTGCTCACCAGGTAGCACCGCAGGGCTCCTCAACAGTTTGAGAGAAGATTAACCTAAGCCATTTGTAAATAGAAAAGGCATTTTCTAGAACGGTAGCAACTGGCAGTCAGGAAATATTCCAGCGTAGCTCTCCTGCCCAAAACATTGCAGAAAATTCATCCTGAAATAATGCACCAACATGTGCAAGAAAGAAGCTCAGGGGAGCTGACGTCGAGAGTACGAGCTGCCAAGGGAATGCGCTGTGTGTCTTGAAAGGGGCAACAAACAGGTTTTGACTTGTTTAGCAAGCCAAAAAGAGCGGATTAAGGATAAAATCGACACCTGCAAACACATCAGGAATAATTCCGAGGCAAAGGAAAGAAAAACTATTGGAGCTGAAAGGACAACTAGGAGAGAGAAAAAAAAAGGAAGGGTATAGGCAAGCATTAATCCTGTAACTGTAGAAATTTGACATTTTTATCCATCAGTGGGTCCAGCTTTACGGTTAGTATCAGGAGTAAGCGTTGTGCCTGTTCCTCTCGTGTTTTATTTCCCATCACTCTGCTCCTCGATCCCGTGAGCCTCTTCCTTTGGAAGGCACAGGACAGAGATGTGCTCCACAGGGAGAGCGATGAGCTCTCCACGACAAGGATGCAGCCCATGAGAGCGAGCTAGACCCAGCACAACGCAACCCCTTGCAAAGCAGCCCACGAGGTGCCACGTTTGGGCACCAGCAGCTCCACGTCGCTCCACAGCTCCTGGTGGCCCCATCCAGGAGGTTGGGGAGGAACGCTGCCTGCTGTGGGTGCTCATGAAGGGCGGCCTCTCACTCGTGCGCATCAGGAGTGTCACAGGTCACCAGGCATTGCTTACCCCTTGCCAAAGTCCTTCTAGAAAGCACTCATGCAAAACTTCAAAAATAAGTCACAGATTGGCTTACACTGAGTCTGAGCCCATGCTGGCAGGAGGAAGCGCTTTAGATCCCTGCCTGAACGGGTTCATCCACGGGGAACCTGGGCTAAAATCAGTTTACACACAGCTCATTGCCTCCCATAGAAAAATACTGAGCTTGCCATGTTTCTGTTCAATGTAATGCTCTCTTTGATGTTTAGACTTGTAAATGTAAATATAAGATTCATAATTCTGCATGTTATATTTATAAAAATTCAACTGAGATTTGTAAAATGAAGAATAAAAAACAAATAAATGTCTTATGAACCAGAAAATACAATAATACATTCAGTAGTATCAAATTGTCACCATAAAAGTGCCTTGTTGCTTTTATTTTATTTTATTTTATTTTATTTTATTTTATTTTATTTTATTTTATTTTATTTTATTTTATTTTATTTTGTTTTGTTTTGTTTTGTTTTGTTTTGTTTTGTTTTGTTTTGTTTTGTTTTGTTTTATTTTTTGAGCCAGATGTTCTGTGCACTGAAGTTACTGGCCCTGGAATATACCCCTGGATGTGAGAAGACACTTTGGTTCAAAATACTGGCAGCATGATGTGAGTAATCCTTTAGTTGTGAATGTCACAGACCTTCAGCTTTTCATTCGAATTCAGTCGATTCTGCACACAAGAGAATCTTCCAGAGTTTATATAAACACCAGCCCCCTGGGTTCTCCTCCAGCGTGCAATTCTACTTATAGCACATCCTCAAAAAAGTCAATAAAATGGAAAAAGATTGGGATTTCATTTTATTGGAGCAACTTAAATGTAGGAAATACTCACATCTTTTTAGACTTCTTTGTGCAGACCTAGGCCCTGGTCTCTGTCTGCCTTTTCTCTTGGTGAATAATGATGGAAAAGCAGAGGTTTCACACTGAAGCTGTTTTACCAGGGACTTTTTAACATCTGTTATTCTAAAGCGGTGGTTTTTTCTTTCACTTATGGCACGGGTTTCAGACTCCGACCCTATGTGGGGACAAATCACAAAAGTTGTCATTTCATCATGTTCCTCTGAGAGGCATTAACCCAACCCTGCTTGTTATACAGGGATGTTGGTTATTTCTGTTGGAGTGAGCTACTTTTTTATTATTTTTATGCCAAGAAAGAAAATAAGTATGTGCACAGGGAAGTGTTTCAATATTTCAACCCGAGTTTCATTTTGCAAGTTTAAAAATGAAAGTCCAAAATATTTCCATCAGGAAAGTAGGGTGAAGATATCGGAAGGGTAAAACATAAGGATTTTTTAATTTTCTAAAGAAAGCACAATAGATTAAATTGAAATATTTCAATAAAACTATCAGGCAACTTAGCGTTTTTTAACTACTTTGAAACTTTTCTCCAAAAAAAAAAAAAAGAGAAAAGAATGGAAATAAAATCATTCTTAGAATCCTCTCTCCAACGCTGGTAGACACAACTATTCCTTTTCTCACTGGCTCAGCCTTTAAGGCCAGTGACAAATGAGCAGGGCCCCGGCGGCATCGCTCTCGCTTGCCTTTTGGGGCTGATCTGCCGAAATTAGTGCAGTTCCATTAGCATTAGACCGGAGCAAAATAGCCGTAAAGCAGACGGAGAGCTGGAGGCCAGGGAGAGCGGGGGGTTCCGCGCGCTCAGCAGAGCAATTCTTCATGGAGACTCTCGCGAGAACGGACCGGCCAGCACGAGCCTGGGTCGATTTATATTTCCTCTCAAGAACCTACTAGCCAAAATAAAATTTCTAGCTGAATAAAACATGAAAAAATCATCTTTAAAAGCCGTACCACTGGAGCATGGTGTCCACTGGCAGTGGGACAGCCGCGTTTCTCCTCGTACAGGGCACAGAACTAAAGCGATGGGGACTGCTGTGTGTCAGAGCAGGGTATCTCTCTGCTCTGTGAGAAATTTTGGCATTTCTGATCCACACGTGCTGCCCTGGCAGCGTGCTGCCTGGAGCCTGCAATGGGGCTGGGAACAGGAGAGCCTGAGAGCGAGAAGAGAGTCTCGGTGGTCCAGGGCTGAGCACGGGCACCAACTGAAAACAAAGATCCACACTGAAAACAAGCAAAAGCTGCTTAATGGACCATTTCAGAGACAGGTCTTTCTGTCTCTGAGGTTATTAAATTGCAACCCAGCTGCTGAGCGATAGCGAATGCCCCAAGCGGAACCAGCTTTTAGACTGCAAAAGATGCACGGAGACTCACAGGAATGAAGTGAAGGTTGTCTCAGATCAGGAGCCTTTGCGGCCCGTAATAGCGCGTGGCCGCGGATGCTCCGGGGAGAGGAGCAGCGATAGCCGCGTCCGGCGCGACGTGTCCGCTCGGACGGAGCCGCGACGGGAATCGGCTCCGCGCACGGGGATGCCGCGGTGAAGGCAGCAGTGCTGGAATACATGGCAGGCTCAATTGCTCTCCTTTATTAGATGCTGACAAGGGAACATAAATCCCTATCTGCAAAAATCGGTTATGTGCATTTGGACAACTGAATAAGGAGGACTGAAATATTGTTCTATTTACTTTCAAGGCACAGAACCAAGACGCTCTTTGTTACCTCGTAAAATGCAACACAGTCAAGTTAATGTGTTCTTGCCAGCAGCGTTCTGCTCCCCCTTGCCAGAAACAGCCTCCATTTTCGAGGCTGCCTCATCAATCCAGAAGCTGTAAGGACCCAATGCGCTTACTTGATCCAAGGCCAAAGCCAATGAATATTATCTGTTTCACATGCTGAACTGACTCACAGCAGTACCTGACTGATACGAGCATGCTGAGGGTGCAAAGGTGACTTTAAGTTGCCTTGATTTGCTCATCTGCTTTTCCAGCTCCTGCACCTCCAAGGGCAGAAGAAATGTCCTCCCACGTGGTGCCAGCCCTGTGCCCCTGGTGCCTTTGCTTTGGCTTCATCATGAAGACACAACTGTTGCCCGCTGCAATGCTCTGTATTGAGGTTCTGGTCCAGACCCACCTTCATCTTCCAGCATGAACATTCCCTTATTGTTTGGAAGTCCTTGGTTCAGGTTGCAAATGAAACAGTGGAGCCACATAAAGCTGTCCTGTTCCTTTCACCTGGGCGCCAATACCAAGGAACACTCGTGTGTAACTCATAATCACTGATTTATTCAGCATATGTGATTTCTTTTAGTCTGCTTCCTTAATAGTCAAAAGCAAAATTTCCATTCTTCAGAAGTACTCATTTCACTTTCTTTTCAAACACAAATAAATAGAAAGCATTGCTTGCTTGCAGGAGACAGGACAAACTGGATAACAGCAGCTGTATTCCACAGCGGGGCAAACAACCAAATGTGTCAAGATTTGTTTTGGGAGAATATCGTATGAGACGTCCACTCAAATAAACTTAGAATGCAAATACGAGACAGTAGAAATGTGGTAAATTAAAATATGCATGAAGTTCAAGCTCAGACAGGGAAAATGGACTTGCCTTTTGCTGTATCTTTAGGAAAAACAGGAGCTGGTGTAAATAGCCAGAGAAACTAGTTCTCCTCCCTGCCTTGTGCTCCAAGTGCTCCCGGTCTCCCCTTCCACAAGGAAGTTACTCAAGGACTGTGTGCGCTGGTTTTGCTTGTATCTTGTATCTCCTTCTATTTTTCTGATTCTGTTTTTTTTTTTTTTTCCCTCATCAATCACAATTTCTCATTCTTTCCTGGTGCTACATATATCATTCAAGCAAATATAAAACACATGGATTGTCCCAGATACCCACTGTAAACTATTCATTTTTCAGCGTTGTGAAGACGCGTGTGCATCTCAGAATGAGCCTCAACTACAGGACCTCCCTGCTAACCCAGGCACAGCAGCTCCTGCAATTCTCACGCTGAAGTTTTGTGGAACTTCCCTCATCAGTTTTCATTCATTCTCGCGGGCACAAAGCATAGCCAGCACTTCCAAAGCAGCCAGATTGCTACCTCGTTAGCAGCTCAGCGTGCCGTGCCTTGTGCACACTCAGTGAAGCACTATGTCGGTGTACTCACAGACGCTTTAAAAGTACAGTTATTTGGAGATTTCTTCCCTCCGTTATAGTCCTGTCCCCTCTTGCTCTGTTTTCCTGGTGATTAGAGGGCGCTTGTCCGCAGGATTTCCCTGTAACGGAGCTCCAGCGGCGCCAGATCTTCAAGCACAACCAACACAAGGAGACACTGCTGAGGGCAGCAAAGACAACCTAGCAGAAACAGCAACATTTCTGAAATCGTTTTAATTAAAATAACACTTTTGAGATGAAGTGCAGGACTATTGCAGTGATTACACGTTCGGGGCAGATTTCCAAAGCTAGGGATTCATGCAAGGGCTTGGGGATGATCCCGGCACGCTTGGCAGCGCTGGCTTCTTCCGTTACATTAAAAAATTCCCAGTTGCGACTGGGGAAAGAGCATTTAATACATTAATATACAGCCAATATGACAGGACATACTGCAAATTAGAGTAATACCCTGCTGTGTAGAACGGCTCTCATAGAGCACATCTCGCAGTGCATCTAACGCTATAGAACCAGGGTCTCTCCAAAAAGGGTGTCAAGGAACAGCATTAAGGATATGAAGCCTAACCACGAAGGTAGGAAAAACATTTTCCTGATGTTCTCAGAGAATAAAAAGATTATGTCCTTAGCAGAAAATGAATCTGAAGCAGCATTAATGGGTTGGCTACCAGCTTGCGAGCTCCAATAGAAAGCTAATTTACATTATATAATTAGAAGTGTCATATTCAATAGCACTTTCTGATCTTTTTTTTTTAAAGAGAATTAAAAACAATTTGTTGTAGTACAGTCCTATTGATGCTTATTTGGAGCTACAGATCAGGCAGTTAGGCACCAAGAAAGAAGAGAGGGGAGAAGGCAGCGAGGCAGCCTTGGCCGAGGAGCGCTGGTGCCCGCGGTGCCCGCGGTGCCCGGAGCGGAGCCTGGAGCGGTGCCCGCGGTGCCCGGAGCAGAGCGCGGAGCGGTGCCCGTGGTGCCCGTGGTGCCTGCAGCCAGGTCTGCTCCGTCTCCGCGGTGCAGCCGGTCCTGGGCAGCTTTAGGTCTGGGGCAGGAGAGCGGCATCACATCCCAGCATCTTCCCTGGCTCTGCTCCCGTAGCTCATGGAGGAGGCGGGAGGGAGCCCCAGGACCCCGCGGGACGCCCTGCGTGTCCTCTGCAGAGCGCCAGGGTGGGCTCTGGGCCCTGCTCTAAGGCACGTTCAAGGTCTTCCCTTTTCTGCCTCAAAACGAGGCGGGCAGGTGGCAAACACATAACATGGACTTTCAGTGGGAGCCCAATCCACAGCGCCTCCCACGGCGGCACCTCCACCAGGGACAGGATCTATGATGTGACACTTGCGTTCAGGGGAGCTTGCGTCCCCTGAATGAGGCTCTCTTACTGCCCTACAAGAGCTTTAAGAATCATAAAAGCCAGCATGTTTCCTAAAGCAATATGCTCTTTTTCTCCCTAGAGCACTTCTAGCAAAATCACCAACATTACTATAGCGTAAAGCATTCCGAAAAGGCAGGGCCCACCATACAAGCTTAGATTATGAAATGAGTTGTGTCAGAGCATGCTTTGCTTTGTAATTTTTCTCTGAGAAATACATAGGGCTCGGTGCACAAATCCTATTATTTGTTAACAGGATTTATGAATATAACTTGCATATACTGCTTTGAAAATTTGCCACGTTTTTCTCTCCACTTCCGATATGAGAATCACAGAGCCAGGCAGCCCCTCTCTTCCTTTTTTATTTTTAAAGCTTATTCCTTCCAAGTGACCTATAAAGAAAAAGGCTTTAATTCAACCGTTTTCCATATCCTGGCTGTTATGTTCAAGCACTAAAAGCAGCCTCCAATTGGCTGATCCACCATTAATGCGCTATGCACTGGACTGGATAAAACACTGTTGAGTCGAAGAAGAGCGTGCACATCTCTGCTCTCTGCTGAGATCTTTTTGGGAGGAAACCACAGGGTTTGTGAGCACTGAGAGGCTGTGGCGGTGCAACCTGCACAACAGCCCTGCTCTCAGGAGAAACCCCAGAACTCGGTTCTTCTGGACGCTCCTTCAGGCCTTCCAGCAACCTCCCCCTCAGCAGACCAAGGAGAGGGATCCCCCGGAGCCGACGGTTTTCACACTGCAGCCCCCGGCTTTTCTTGCTCCTCCTTTGCTGTATTTGCCCACTCCGCTGCTGCAGGAAGGACAGAGACATCCCCGTTACAGACCTCCCTGCCTATTCCTATGCCTAAAGCAGGGCTTGCCTGGGCCCTCCTGCACAGCTGGGCTCTTTGCAGGCGGGAGCAGCCTGGGCATGCGCTGCCTGCACCTTCCAGGCCTTGCACCAGGTCGGGAGCTTCGTTTCCCTGTGCAGAGAGGTCCCTATGGACCTCGTGGAGGTCCCATGGGAGGGCCCAGCCGTGATCTCGCTGGTGAACAGAGGTGTTTGGAAGGGAAAAGCAGAGTTAATGTTTTTATGTAGTTGACTCTGTTAGTTCTGGTAATGTATTTTCTCATGTATTTGGAAAAGGAAAGCACATGCAAGGCATATATGACCCAAGAACTTTAATAAGTGTGTTTTGCTGCATAAATTCATAGGGAATTCCTCTTGAAACATTCCCTTTTTGGCATGTGACTTTGTGTTCATCAAGCACAAAGCATCAGAAAGCCTTTTAAGCTGTTTAAACATTCAGTGCTAGACTTCACATTGGGAACTCAGGATGTGTGAAACTGTCTTGAAATAGGACAAAAAAAAAGAGGCAGTTTTTATTCCCCAGGGGTTTTGCCACAGTGTTTTGAGAGTCTGGAACTTTTCAGCATCCATAATTTGCAATATTATAAATATTCATACAGAGACTCATCGGCCAAAACTAAATGAGCTCGTCAGTTATTTTTGGTACAAGGGAGTGAGGCAAGTGAAGGTCCCCAGGAAATTAGTGTTTGGGTGATGTGCATTGGCGCAGGGGAGAAATCCTCGCGATAGAAACCGGACACAACGGGCTCAGCACAAGGTGCTCCTGCCACTTAATGCAATTACGGCCTTTTAATAGCAGTAATTGTCACTCCGAGTGGCCAAAGATAACGAAATCCCTGCCGCATGCAGAGTCATTTGTCATCCACGTGGCCCTGATGAATATTAATTGGACTGGCTGACGGTGCTGACAAACAGAAGGACGTGTCTGGCCTGAGTGAAATGGTAAAAACCAAAAAACTGGCAGTGCTGTTGAGTAAACACAACACATATTTGTTGATAAATCCCTTTTTTTTTTCCCTTTGGGAAGTATTTGTTTTTACATGAACAGCCAAATATTTCAGCTGACACGTTTTTCACAGCTGTGTTTCATGTTTCCATAGTTTTTTACACTTATTTATGAATATATGTCTTTTTCCTTCTTATCCTTCACAGACCACATTCTTAGTCTTAAAAAGAAAAAATAATTGAAATAAAGTAAAAAAAATGCTAGAAATAGGGAGAATGAAACAAATTTGTTTTGAAAATCAAATCACAGAATCACAGAGTGCTGAAGGTTGGCAGGGACCTCTCGAGGTCACCCAGTCCAACCCCTGCACACGCAGGGTCACCTAGAGCACGTGGCACAGGACTGCGTCCAAGCGGGTTTGAAGATCTCCAGAGAAGGAGACTCCACAACCTCTCTGGGCAGCCTGTTCCAGGGCTCCGTCACCCTCACTTGGAAGAAATTTTTCCTTAAGTTCCTGTGGAACTTTTGGTGCTTCAGTTTCCAGATGTATTTCACATATTTTTTGCAAAGCCAAAGGAAATACCTATGGGTGCTCTTACTAGTATTATGGGCCTGTGCTCCACACTCAAAAGGGAGTAGCGAGGCTGTTTGCTAACAGATTAAAGAGCAGCGGGACTTGTGCTGCTAAATCACACCTTTCGGGAAGTCGCCGGTGCCGTTTCCGTATCGCGAGCGGGAAGGAGTGAGCCCCGGGCTAAGCCGTTCCGCACGGATCCAGCCTGGCTTTGAACGTGGCCTGTCCTGAGCGCACTCTGTGATGATCAAAATAGCTCCGGACATCATGGAAAGAACCGTGGGTTTGGGTCGGGGCGGCCGTACCCCGAGCACGCGGCTCCCGCGCGCAGCTTCACCCTGCAGACTTGGAGACATTTTTCATTCCCACTAGTGATAACAAGGGAAGATGGAGAGCCTAGCATAGGGAAACAGGATAAATATTTCATGAGCTGTTAAACACATATTAATCATTCATATCCAGATGATTAAAAAATTAATACAAAATCTGAAAATGATTTAGGACTGAGTGAACTTGTGCTGACAGCTGTGAGGAGCTCCTGGAAGCGGAGGGTCGGGCAGGGAGACGGTGCCGAGGTGTCCGGGCATGATCCCGCCTGTCCGTGAGGATACTCAGCGAGCCCAAAGCCGCGGAGGCCCCGTCCTGCAGCCCCAGCGGCCTCGAGTCCGGCAGCGGCCAAGCGGGAAGCGGGAGAGGGGGATCGGAGCCGTGGGGATTCCCGGTGCGCAGCGCCCGTTCCCACGAGGGTCACGCAAAGAGGGACCAGAGAGGGTCGTGCCGGGATGCGCAGGAGGCTGCGGCAGGAGCCCGTGCACGGCGCGCGGCGAGCAGGGAGCTTAGACCTGTTCCTGATTAAAACCAAAGAAACACGTTTGAATCAACTAGAGAAACTAATCTGAATTTGAAATCAGTTTCTTTTTTATTTCTCTTTTTTTTCCTTTTTTTTTTTTCTGTTATTTTCCTAGCCATTTTTGGCAGTCTTGTTGCTCCAAGGTGCTATTTTAATGCTGGCAGCAAGGGGACTCTTGGGTCTCTCTTTCTCCGCTGCACTTTTAATGTTTAATAATGAGTGAGGAAAAGATTAGTGCTTTTTGTGTACATCCGAAGGAGCAGCTGCACAGGGAAGCCTGTGGCACATCAGCCTGCAGCATTATCCTACTGATAAACAAATCCCTTTCATTTGGACAAATATTTTCTTGAGTTAAGATATTTTAGCTGCTTTCCATCATTGTATTGTGGAGGGGGAGCACAGGTGCCCGTTTCTTCTCATTATAAAATTTATTCTCCCAAAAAAGGAGAAAAAGGGTCAGAAATAATGCTAAAACTCTCCTTTTTATTTGATTCAATAATTGTAGTCCTGACAACTCTCCTTTTTATTTGATTAAATAATTGTTGTCTGTTCATTCTTCATAAAATTTAACAGGGATACATTTGCAGGAGCAAGCAGTATAATTGTACACACTTATGCAGAATAAACAATTTGTCATCAATTATTTGCAGCCGAACAGTGACGTGGAAAGAAGCAGCAAGACCTCAGGTTTATCACTGTTAAGGAAAAAAAAAAGTATTATCTATCTGCTCTGTTTAGGGGAAGCATTAACAATTTATTCTCCTTTAATCTGTCTTCTCTCAGCTTTTCTGCAGTGTGACACATGAATGGCTATTGTAAGAGTTTTGTACAGTTTTGCTAGAAACTCAACAATGAATGGTTTTAATTGTATTCAAAATGATGGTAATAATTCAGGGCTATATACAATATGTACGCAATATTATTGATTGTGCAAAAGATACTTCTAATATTGTATGTGCTTAATTAATTTCCCTTGGAATTGCACTATTAGTTCTCTTGCTTATGACTGATTCGATATGAGAGTAATACAGAAAAAGGAAAGTTGTGTCTATAATAAAATGACATTGACCTTTTCCCTGGCTTAGTGTTTTTTTTACTAGTATGACAAATAGATTTAATTTCAAAATTTCTAGGAAATTGCATGAATATTTAAACTCATTTCCAAAAGTTACTTTGAAAATGTAAATTCTCTTTTTTCTCCCTACACTAGTGATGCATACTCCCTAAAATAAAATAAGTGATGATGCAAAGTAAATATTTCTATTATTTCTATTATTTCTATTATTAATCTATTATTAAAGTCAAAACAAATTAAAATTGCTTAAAAGAATGTTCCTTAATTTCGCATCATTTTTAGAAGCTTGAAACCAGTGGGAAATCCATATTTCAAATGTCTGAGCCACGTGGTTTCCAGGATCCCAAGTGAAATAGTTTTAGATATTGCAGCTTTGCAAAAGGTGGAGAATTTATTTATTTATTTTCTTTATTTTCCTCAGTAGAAATTCTGGATTCCTCCCACTGGATTCACGAAGCCGCCAGTGAACCGCGGTGCACTTGGTGCAAGCGGAGATAAGGCCCCTGCCATCTGCATACCTGCTCCTTGCAAACGGCCTGAAGAAAGTAAGGTCTTAATCCTTGCAATTACTGTGGCTTAGAGAATGAGACAAAACTGATGGATAAGAGAAAGGCTTTATTATTATTATTATTCAGATCTTGGGTCTGAATCTGCAAGTACTTTTCCTATACTTTGTAATTGTGTATTAGCAGAATCCAACGGCAGCTGGTAGTGTCTTTCATGTCTCACAAGCAGGATTTGCAAAGTTGCACCCTTTGGATGTGAGGATGCGCTGCGGGAACGTGACGAGGAGGCAGAGCACCCGGATCCGCAGCGGGGCAGCCTGGCGCACTCCGGCCTCCGTTCATAGCAGGGAATTTTCAGGGCGCTCCTCCGCAGCGGGAGCGCATCCGCAGGGAGCTGCCGGGAAGCCCAGGACCACGGCCTGGAGGGATGTGCGGGATGCAGCACCAACTGGTTGCAATGGAGAGGAAAAAGCATCCGGCCTCGCTGTATGTATCAGACTGTTTGCTTATGTATTTTGACTGGACAACAAACCATTTTTGAAGACACAAAAACCAGAATTAATTTCCTTTTGCTATTAGGAGTAAGGATTTTTCTACACTGGAAAGGTTCATCAATTATACCAGTATAATTACCACATAACTACCCGACAGTAATTAGTTTGCAATATCTCTTCATGTTGAGATTGCTATTGAATAAAGCTGCTTTTTCACTGCAGCTAAATCTATTCCCTAGCAACACAAACCAAATCAAAGCATGTCCAGGTACTGAGGAATAAACATTTCACAGCAGGACAAGTCCCTCTCGGCAGACTCAACACGTGGCTGTTGCCGCACGTTGTGTTTGTGCCTCGGCTAACGGTGCAGTGCAAGGGACAGGGTGGCCCAAACAAACCAGGACGCAGCGCTGGGAGACGCGGTCCTTGCAGGGACATCTCCAGCAGCCGGACAAACACTGTGTGTGTCTGCAAATACAAAACACCTTCCGGTGCACCAAGGCCGAGGTGAACAGCACGGAAAAATAACGGCTGGGGAGCAATTGGTCACCGATCCTCCCATCACGCGGACCAGGGGTCACCCAGCAAATGGCCTCGTGGAAGGTTTAAACTAAAAACAGAGTTTAATTGGTAGAACTTTTCTTCAGCATAATGCATAATTAAACAAGGAACTCAGAGCCATGGGAGAGTCCGGAAATTAAAAATATAAATATCCTCAAAAATAATTACACGTATTCAGGACAAAAAGATGCACAAACTAATTGCATTATATGCAAAAGGTGAAATTTTGTCTCAACTGAAATCAGTGATAACATCCAATTTATTTTAATAAGGCTTAAATTTATCACTAAGTAGGTAGTGCTGAAAACATAGGTATAAGTTAATAAAATAGGACAAAATGGTTTTTCCCTTCAGATAGTTATTTGTGCATTATATGTATTGTACTAATTAAACTGTATTTATGCATATATGTCAACTAATGAGAGAAACTTTATGAACCCAGAAAATCCTTTAAGTATCACTTATATTAAGTTGTTTTCATCATATTCCACTTAAGGAGCTTTGTCCTTTGCTCAAATCTGGCTTATGACCTTTCTAAAAACAACTCTAATTAGCTGCAGAGCTAAGAGGGCAGCTCACTATAATGTAAAAAAAAAAAAAAAAAAGATTCCTTTGTCATATTATCTTAATACTGCAGTTCTCGGGCAACAATGGCCATAAATTTAGGGCCCAGAATGGGAAAAAATGAGTCTCTTGGGGAAGGAGACCCCTGGCATGGGAGATGCCTCATGGCATGTGTTTCACTGCCTTGGAAAACCCTCCAGCCCTTGAAAGTCCTGGGAGCACCAGCCAGGAAAGACAGGGCCAGAAAAATACATGCATGCCAGCAAGTCATTCCCTACTTTTAGACTTTTTTTTTTTTAATAAATATTTGTGCATTTATATTGTCATTTGTATTATGCCTTTGTATTTGTATTTGTATTGTACCTTACAATGGAAAATGGTGGGGATGTATACGCTCGAGAACAAGATTTGCTCTAGTTCCCTGAGTACAGCACTCACTTTTGAAATATCAGGGCTGCAGAGTCTCCAAAAAGCAAAAAAATGCACTTGCTTCCTGCCGTAATTCGCTGATCTCAAAGGAGTGCGGGAGGTGTTGAAAAAGCAATTGAAAAATCCTGCTAAATTTGTGCCTGAGACGGGATTTCGCAGAGAAGCAGATGTTGTTCCTCATTTCCGCCCCATTCCAGGTGAGATGTGTTTTCCCGAGGCCGTTTGCTCCAGCAGGACGAGGCTCTGTGCGTCCTGAGCACCCGGAGAAGGAGCTGGAGCCTCCGGGAGCAACAGGAGGCGATCGGAGCTCTTGGAAACGTGCCCGTGCGGGAGGTGGCCCCGAGTGCAGCCGCAGCCTGGGAGCCAAGGGGGCCAGGATCCTGCAACAGGACCAACCACTTCCACGTTTCCCCCATTTATTTACGAGGCCAGAAAGCACTTTGGAACCTAACCCAAAGCTGAGCCAAAGAAACAGCCCACAGGCACCGGCAGAATCTTCCCTGGCTCCTTTCCCGGGTATTTGGAGTGTTCAGCAAAGCCGGCAGCATCCCGGTTCTGTGGACCTCGTGGATTTCTGTGGATTTTGTGGATCTTATTTACTGCTGCGGGAAATGGTGTCACCTCACAGGACACCTTTGCAGAAGTCTTTTTTAAATCAGCTACTCAGAGACAATATCTACAAATTATTAAAATATCCGAGGCTAAAAATATCTATCCTGCTAATTATCTTTACAGCAGTTAAAGCACAGAAGTGTTAGCAGTGCTTTTTATTTAATTTGTCTTAATAGTGTTTTGGTGGTTTATAATTCTATTTTCCCAAACAATATTTAATGAGAAAACCTATAACATTTAGTGAAGTGGCAGTGACAGCAGTAAGAGGCATCTGCTAAGTGTGACGATGGCATTCTGAACTCTGTCGAGGCTTTGCTCATTTTTTCTGACGAGCAGTTCAGCTCGTTCTAGATCGTGGCTGGATGAGCGCCGGGATGGGCTGCGTGACGCAGGCTGTGGAGCGGGTCCTGAAGGACCTGGCGCCCTGGTGGCCCCCGCAGCGTGTCCTTGTGTGCAGGGAGGTGTCCGGTGCCCACGCGTGTCCCCGTGTCCCCCGTGCAGGGAGGTTCACGCCCCAGGACGGCCGCGCTCCTCCCGCGAGCTCCAGCGCGCTGCCAACCCGGCAGCCGAGGCCGCGGTGCCCGGAGCAGCCCGGAGCAGGGCCCCTGTCCGTGCAGATCCGCGAGGAGGCAACGGCATCGCCGTGAGAGCCCCTGCGCGCCCGGGAGCGGGAACCAAGGAGCATCCCGCATCCCGGCGCGGGAGACCGCGCGGAGCTCCAAATGCACCTTGTGTCACATCCTGAGCGGCCGCAGGTGAATGGCAGGAGATGGGGATTGATCCATTTCTTGAGCAAAAAGCAGAATTATATTTTGCCTTGTTTCAACCTCTGCTATCCACGCCAGAGGAAAATCAATGAAACACATCACTGAATGACTGAGGTTGGAAGGGGCCTCCAGACAGCATCAAGCCCATACCCCCTGCTCAAGCAGGAACAAATATTCAAAGACAACAAAGCAAAGTGCCTAGGACACAGTTTGCAACATGGACCATGGGCAGGGAGGTTCTTATTGCAGGGCTGGAGATGGAGGAGCCGGTCTGGACCACGTCCCTGCGCCCGGGACCTGTCCTGCTCCAGCACTGCGGGAAGGGCAGTGCTCACTGCAGCCGTCCTCAGCTCCCGACCACGGAGCAGTTCCTGGAGCTGAGGGGATAATTTAGACGCTTTTACTCAAAGCTCCTGAGACGCATTTGGAAATGTGCTCACTGTGCTATTGTAATGAATGCTACTTCAAACAGGATAAAAATGATGAATCTTGAATATGTGCAATGCAACCCCACTGGCACCTGTTATGAATTTCAGCAATAATAGTAAGAAAAGAGAAAATATTTCCTTTAAAAATAACTGTGTTCTCCTTAATAAGAAGCTCCAATTTTCATTCTGTTTTCTCACTTGTCATTTGAAATATGCCAGCAATTAATTTTACTTTATATTTGGATCCTTGAGCAGGCCATAGCTTTGAGGAGGAATTGCCTAAATCTTGTGGATATGAGCATAACCCAAGGGAAAAAGGAAGAGGTTCCAAGGCCGGGCCCTGCATCCCGCAGAGCCCGTGCGAAGCAGCCCGGGCTGCTGCATCCTGTCCTGTGCCCGCCCCGGGCACGGCGAGCGCTGCGCGTCCTCAGCACGCACTTTTATTTATTTTTCCCCATCTGCAAGGAAAGGGCATTACCTTAGCCAAGCAACCGTGATCCCAAAGAAGCCAACGCTAACAGCTCCTTAGTCCACTTATTTCTTTAGTGGGAAATTCCCAAAGCCCTTCTCCTGCTTCCCCTTCCTGGTGAGGAATATCAGGACCATGTAGGAAGCTATCCTTGAGGGAAAAAAGGGTGTACCAATGGAGTTAACCTTATATAAAAGTGTTTTATTCCTAATTTTCCAAATCTTTGCAGAACTCAATGAAATTCAACGTGCATTTGGTTTTGAAATTTATCCAAATATTGTAAGGAAGTTGGCAAGATTTTGAATTCTTTCCCATTTTGGAAGACAGAGAAGCAAGCCAAGAACAAAACCTATGCAATAACAGAGACCAGTATTGAGGAAAACTCTTCATTTCATGTAAAGAATTATTTCGTAGATCCTGGTTTGAGAAGCTATCTCAGAGCTGCTAACATAAGGAGAAACATCCCAAATCCCATTCTGCAGAAATCCGTCTTTAACCGCATCCTTCTTGCAAAAGGGGATGGAAGAGCTTGTTCTGAGGTTCCCAAAGCATTTTCTGATCTGGTCAGTCAGGTATGCATATTACTTAAATGGTATTTCTGTACAAGAATATCACACAGTTGTATATTGCAAAAAGATACCCAGAAAAGGAAAGAAAAAAAAAGACCTCCAATAGCCTGGAAACACAGAAGTCAGAGTCAGGACAAAGCATTAACAGGAGAAATCTCCAACATCATCATGCAACAAAAGTATCCAGCATTTCTGCCGCTTTGCAAGGTCCTAGTATTGAAAGCTGTATGACATTTTATAGCACTCAAAGTATGATTTTAATCATAAAAGTTGTGATTTGTAATTCTAATATTTACACAGAAAGCTCTTTTCGTATGTCTTTCTCCATAAAGCAATATTCAAATCAAAGTGCTGGTTTCAGTTTATACAGCTTTGAAGTTGATTCTTTTGACATTTCACATTTTCATGTCATGCTTTTAATTATGAAAAAATGAAAAGTTTCACTCATCATCAATTCATTTTTTGCATGTTTCCTTCACTGCCTTCTCTTTACCTCTTCTGGCAAATGCAGAAAAGAGATGGAAAGGAGGAGATGTCTGCACAAGTGTGGGTGTGCTAGTCTCTGTGCAGACTTCTGAAGATTTTTTGGCAGGTTTTTTAATCCTGAATGGAGTGAGCGGAGCTTGGCACGTCGCGAATCGCCTTCGCTGTGTGGGATAGGCGCTCTGGGCGTCTCCGGAGCCTCCCCTGCGGAGCTGCTGGAGATGCTCCCGCCGCTCCGGCCGCTCCAGGCTGCTGTCCTGGGAATGCCGTGCACGGGCACGTCAGCAGCGACCCTGCGGGAACAGGAATGAAAGCTGTGGCCACCTCTGCTCGACCAGCCGGAATGAGGGCCGAAATCCCGACAGCGTGGGATTCGCAGCCAGTGCCTGTCAAAGTCTTCCCAAGCTGATATTGATATTTATACTTCTTTGTATGACACTTTTCACCATAGCGTGAAACTTTTCACTGAGCTTTTACACACTTCTCTCCCTGTAGTGTATAACCATTTTTGTGTTAAATAAAACAGAGAATTCCCCTTTCAAATGATGATTTGGTGCACCGCATCAAAATCGATTCCTCCTTGTCCGAGGCCAAACTCATCACACAGCCTCCTGCAGTGAATTGCACAGGTATGTGGCCCTGCCGTCTGCCTTGTTTCCTAGATATGCTGTTATTCTTCCCGTGTTTACTGTTTGACACCTCTCTCATGAAAGAGACTCAACGATCCTCTTTAATCGCACGGGCAGGACCCCACGGGCGCTGGGACGGCCCCGTGAGGAGGCCGTGCGGGACGTGGGACCCGGCAGCCCCCTCCACGGCTCCGTTTTCCTTGGCATTCCCGCGAGCCGGAGATGCTGCCGAGCCCCAGGGAGAAGAGCAGCCCAAGGAAGTGACTCATCCGTGTGTCACCACCGTCTCCGTGCGCGGCTGTGCCGCTCACCTCCTCATGAAAATAATGGAATCAAGCAGCTACTAAAAGCAGTAGTACTGCCTGTAAAAACAGATTATGATTTAATGCTGAAATTTAAAAATAGTTTTTTTTTTTAAGGCAAAACTCTTTCCTTTACATTTGAAGGTTAAAAGAACAGTAATGCTCTAGTGCAAAAACAATCCCCCCATCCAGCAGCAATCTCCATCCAAGGAAAAGTCACAAGAAATGAAGGAGCATGTCTTGGAATGGTTGAAACCAATGCTCCAGCTGATCTGAACCAAATATTTGTATTGCTTCACACGATACATTTCCAAACATTTTAATGAGTTAGGGTGTTTCAATATAAATTTTAGAAGACGGGAGTTTGCAGGGTCGTCGCTGCCCCTCTCGTGTCCTGGCATGGAGAAGCTCCTGGTCGGCTGAATCTGCTCACAGGGGCTTTTGGTGCTGGAGACTCCCCCCCGGCCCAGGCAAACGGCTCCCGTCATCTTAGACCTAGGATTATCTTTTATTATTATTATTTTTTTTAATTTCTGCCTTTCTTGAATATTTCTTAATTTCTGGGATGCCCTGAATGGAAGTACTGGGCTTTGCTCGCTGGCAGAGGAAGGGCTTGTTACCAGCAGAACGCAGCCAGCAGCTTCTCTCTTTTCTTTCCAGCCTTTGCGTAAGGATTTAATTAAGAAATTCCAGCACCAAAGCTTTAACTGTTGTTTCTGTCCCGACTAAGTTCAAAGCGCGGTGGGATTCGGTGATTTGAGCAGTCTTGCCCGTGCTCTGGCCGGCTGCATCCCTGCCAAGTGCTTCCCGCAGCGATTTCCAATGTGCCCCGTGCCCCGTGCCCCGTGCCCCGAGGGAAGTCACTCCGTCTGCAGAGCACTCTTTAATGCACACATTAATAGATTCCACGGTCTCACTTTTTAATTTATTTATGAGGTTATTTTCTATCCTGGGTTGTAGCAATTATTCCATAAACTAAAGTCAGCAGAACAAGATCGTAATTATGCACAGTTATTTTGGGCTTCTCAGAGATATGATTATTTGGCCACAAAAGCAGAGACGTGTAGCAGGGAAAACAAGCAAACGAGAACATAAAACCCTGCAAAAAGGAAAGGATAACAGAGGGAAATGCAGGAGGTAATTCCATGAGACCGCAGCAGCCCTTTCCATGTCTTCTGTGACGAGGCACGGAGCAGCACATCATGCCTCCAGGGACAGGCCCGCATTATGTAACTTCATTAATAAAAGGCTATAGATAGCCTCCACAACCCGGAGATAATAAATGCCCTATTTAGGGCTTTGCAAGAGACGTTTGCCTCAAGGCTGTTGGTGATTCGCACCGGGATGGCTCCCGCATGGAGACCCGCACTCTGGTGCAGCCCCTTAGTGCTTCCTCCCCCAGCCTTCCCCTGCAGCGAGCCGTTTTTATTCACGTTTTGGTCAGTCTGAGACCAAGGGAAACCCAGTGGCCAAGGTAGCAGCTGGGTTCACACAACCCCGTTGCATTTAGGGGATCAGCTCCAGCACCGGGCCTGGCCTGGGCATTTTTCAGTGAGGAGTAAATTATGTAGAACCGCCTACGCTTCTCCTTCCATACATCCAAAATGTGGAATAATAGGTCAGGGAATTGCCATGCATATAAAAGAGGAGAATTTCCATCATAATAAATTCATGAGCATTTGCCACAAACATTACTCGTGTGTTTATGCAGAATTGTAATATTGACCTGATTACAGAAATAACAGAGAACCTCAGAGAGAGCCATAGGGCAGAGCGATGCTGGGCAGCTCTGGGTAAGATTAATACGACGGCTCACGAGATGTGACAGCAGCCACCCTGGCAACATGAAGATATCTGGAAGTTAATGAAGAGACAGCAGTGCGATAATAAAGATAAACACGTCTGTTCAGGTTAGGCTGCCCCACTGCGAGCCTTGCAGCATTGATAACGCCGCTCCCGAGGACCGCGCTGCCGACAGCCCCGCGGCCGCGGCACGATCCCTCTTAAAACTGGGAGGCATGTGGAAAAGAGGGCTGGAAAGTCCTTGTTGAGGAGCAAAACCAGCCCACCGAGAGCAGAGCGATGCCTGTGTTACCTTGGGAGCTGCGGATGCGATGGGTCGGTGCCCACTCTGCCGGGATGCGGAGCTGGCGAGGGAAGCTGGATAAGGGAAGGAAGAGTTGGAGGGGTGGGAGAAGTGTGTCCCCTTTGCTATTCCCAAGGGAATAGCACAGTCCTAGGGGTCTGTTTAAACTCAAGTAAACATCAAGGGTTGTGGCGTGCATCGCACGCTGCCCTTTCCACCTGGAACCCCGGGTGTTTTGGGTGAAACATCCCAAGGCTGTCCCGAAGGGAGCTCCACCTGTATGGGAGAAAGCAATTGAGAGGCTGTGGGAGGACGGCGGAATTCCGTCCCGGTGTAGGACAGCGACGATGCCGCCTGTGCCTCACAGCCCTGGAAACCCGGACGTGCCGGGAGGGCTTGTGCAGCCGCGGGGGCCGGAGCTCCTCACTGCACCAGGGGCAGCACCGGCATCGTCGCTGCCCTGCGAGCCGCAGCGCGAGGGCACGGAGCGCGTCCCGGCGCGGGGAGAGCTCCCAGGAGGGAGGCACCGTGCGACCCATCCCCAGCGGTGCATCCGGCTTGTCCGTGCCTCCTGGTGCGCCGAGAGACTGCGACTTCAGGGGCCCTTCATTCCCTTTCTAGTCGCAGCTCTCTGTTCCCGCTGATTTAGGAGGATTACTTCACGTGGGAACGCAGGCCACAGCGCACTGCGCCGCTCGCCCCCATGGGAGCAGCCCCTGGGGAGGATGCGAGTCCAGAAGACATATAATAAACATTAGCATAATACATGATGGTGTATACACTATCATGATAGAAGTACACGGTGAAAGGATACATGCTTGTATACCATACTAATGTAATTCGTGTGATATATAACCATGCGTTCATGCATGATACGTTAGATATATTTTATATATGAAAATAATGTTTTGGAGATTTTTGACTTTTGGTTCTTCTACTTTATTTCTACAAAGAAAATTTCAAACCAAATCTGAATTTATAATTAAAAATCTCTTATTTTGTTAAAACCATGGGAAAATGTTAAATATTTCAATCTAAAGCTTGGAAGCATTGACTCCCCAGGTTCTATTGATATGGGATTTCAACACTCAAATTTTGTGACACTGAAATGCATTTACATTTCTGTGTCATTGTCATTTTGGCTCACTATTCTCATAAATTTTCCTCTTTCATGTCTCTCAGTAATTTCAGGCCAAAGATACTAATCACATGATTCAGTCTCATTTTCTGTTGTGTTTTAAAATTAAATGCAGCCAGATATACAGAAGTTTGCACTTAACATCATGGTAGCTTGATTATGTGTTTCCAGGTTTATAAAATACGACAAAGGAAAAGAAAAAAATAAATTAACAATTTCTGGCCCATTAAGTGGACCTGCATGGCCAGATAAGAGAGCAGAGCCATTGAGCAGAGGGGACCTGACTGAGGCGCTTGTGCACCGGCTCAGTGGGAGATCCCTGTCCTGCCCTGCCCTCGCTCCACCCTCGTCAGGAGTTTTCCAGGAGTCAGCGCAAAGGCAGGAGACTGGAGAGGCCCCAAGGAGCCTCTTCTGTCTTCTACTCCCCTCCTGCTCCCGGGTTAATCGAAAATTCAGAAGAGGATGTTTTTGGTTCAAACAATTGGTCTAACCCAAAACAAAAACTGCACTGCATGTCAAATTCTTAAACATCTGTAATTAGCACTGTTCAGTGGATTTTAGTAATGCAGCAGTTCATTCTGAGGAGTGAAAGAAGATTTTTTTGTCTTTTCTGGATTTAATTTCCATGCCCCAACTCCTTTCTTTGGCAAGGAAGGGTCTGGTGCTGCTGCCGGGCCGCGGTGCCGGGAGCTGCCGGCCGGGCAGAGCTCGCGGCCCTGTTTGCAGCACGTCCCCGTGCTCCCAGCACGCTCAAAACGGCACCCCTGCTCTCCAAGACATCTCTGCAAGCAAAACAACGAGACAAAATCAATACAGAAATGCTCAAAAGGCTCTTCTGCAAGCAGAGCTGCATCCGTTGCATCATTCTGCAATTGTTCTCCTGCACTGGGACAAGCAAACACCAGAAACTTGCTGAGATCCTTCTCCAAAACCATCCAAACCATCAGCCTGCAGAGAGGTTTTGTAATGAGGATAATCTGGCAGCCCTCTCCATCATCATTACCAGCATCATCTCCAAGCGGCAATTTCCCTAGGAGAAGTGAATATAATGAAGAAATCAGTACTGCTATGTACTTACTGCTCACTCCACCGTGTCTAAGCACAGGTCATTCATCCAGGGAAACGGGGACACTTCTGCAGTTTCTTGTCTCTAATTTGTTTGCAAAGGGAAGAGCCCAGATCTTTGATTAAAGCCTTTGCACCCAAACCTCCTGCAGCTGCATGTGCTCACGGCAAAGCACTGCCCTCCCTGCAACCCAACTGCCCGTTAGATTGTACCGTATCACATGCATTGCTCATATTGCACTTGTAACACGAGAGAAAGAGACTCCTGGTGTGTCCTACCCGATGCAACGGTTTTCACGGTGTCCAGGATTGCCACTGCTCATGTTCTGCAGCCCTTTCGGTCTCATCGGTGTCGGTTCTGCACCCCTCGCTCAAGCCCTTGCTCGCATCCCGCAGCATCACCAGCACTCAGCCCCGCTCGCCTGGCTCCGGCCTTGGAATCATGCATGGAGCAGGGCCGGTCCCGGAGCGCCTCGAGGGCCCGGGCTGGCCCAGGGCTCCCGGCCCCTCCGCTCCCGTGGCCCTGGCGGGAGAGGAGCCCACGGGGCGGCCACGCGCCCCCCTGCCCCCGCACCTGGAGATACTGATGCTGCTCCTCGCCTCCGCGCCGCCTCAGCAGGAAAAACGCACCTCAAATAGACGGGAACATCCTCGTTTAAAAGTGTTGAAAACAATTGTTTCTGTAGCTCAGATATTCACCATTGCCACTCTTTCCTCGTGAATAACAGCGGTCTAGATTACTAGGCACTTTCATAAAAGAAGAGGAAAAGATATACCAGGAGACTAAAAACAAGGTCTGAAAAGACTCTTTTTTTCCTTTTTTTTTGGGGGGGGAGGAAACAAGGAGGAAGAAAGCAAAGAGGAAATATCATTTATCTTGTCCTTTTAATGAGACCCAGCACAATAACCAATATTATTTGCTAACTTCCATAATAAAAAAATTAAGAATGCATATGCTATTAATCATAATTAATAAAAACATGTTCTATCTCAGCTTAACATCCAATAAATCTACCACTCTTGCACAGACAAATTTTAGAGCATCATTGCCAAATGCGTGGGAGCTGCTTCAAACCCAAACCCGCCGTCCTTGCCTGCTGTTCCCACCACACATCCTTTCTATCCAGGGAGTTCCGAGGCATTGCTTATCCACGACCTGCCCAGGAAAAGCTCCTCAGTCTGGGCACTGCGAAGTCAAAAGCTGGTTCCATTGTTCTCCCTGCTCAGTGCTGTAGCATTGCACCTAAAATGTGGGACCTTGTGCAGAAGATGTGTCCTTTGGATGCGTTTAACCCAGCACTTAAAGGGGACGTGGAGGGCCGTGACAAGCAGAGCTCGCAGGGAAGGGTGCAGGGAAGGGCACAGGGATTCGGCTGCTCCTCTAGTGTAGCCAACTCTCCTCGGATTCTTCACTGGGCTGCAAAACAGCCACGAGTCACTCAATTTATGCAACAGTGCATGTTTAGAAGCCTCTGCAATTCTCCAGTCAAGTCTATTATTCCAGATTAGCACTGTGCAAATATAATAATGCAACATTCAACTATTTGTTTGAATTCTAAACTAATTTCAGTGGAAACATATACAGGATGTATCTCTGTACTCATATTCAATTTGGATTAGCAATGAAAACAAGCTAGCGAGGGTGTCAATACTGGGGTCATTTTTAGCCGTAATCCACCACATTTGTCCTAAGGAAGGAGTTTGTAATTTGCAGTCGGTTCTTCGCACGCTGGTTCTTGCCACTGTAGGATTTCACCAAACAGCACCTGACATGGACACACTGGGTGGCAAATGCTGCAACACTGGGTGGCAAATGCTGCAAAAATGCCCTCAAGAGTAAGTGGTGTTTCACTTGCACTCTAGTCGTTTCAGCTGCTGCTAGTTCATTTGCAAGACAAGAGCAGATGGATGGTGCTGTGGGCAGGACCGGATTAGCAATGAGGAACTCACTCCCTAGGACTCAGTAAAAGGACCGGGTCCCATCACAGATGGGTGTAAGACCACCACGAAAACACCATGAGTGTGGTAATGCCACCCTGGCACAGCACTGGTGAGGCAAATCTTCCTACCTATAATTCCACCAGATATGATTTCTTTTTAATTTGGAAAAAAAAAAAAAGAAGAAGAAAAAAGAAAAAACTACCCGCAGTCAGATTCTACTTAATTAACAGTAGGAAAAGCCTCTTTCCTAGTGCTTTTCTTGTGAGGTGGTTGTGCGGCTGTTCCCGCTGCGGGTGTCGGGGTATCGGAGCCTTTGAATCCTCTTTTATCACTTCTCAGAAAGAAGAGCCATTAGTACCTGGCAGATGGATTAAGATAGACTGTTCTGACTGAATGCCTGAGGAACAAAGGGAAGGGGGAAAGCTTTATTTTTAACTGAAAGCTAACCACCCTGATGCCTGATAATATTTTCCTTTGAAATCCAGGTCCTCCTGGATGAATCAGCACCCGCTTGGCACGGGCAGGAAGGACTCAGGGGATGCTTCTCTCATGGGGATGCTTGTCTGGATGATCAGTCCCCGTTCTGCCCTGGGAGCACCATGGAACCACCACGGACACAAACCAATTCGTTGCCCTATGAAAGCGACACTCCTAGCACTCCGGGCTGCGCATCCCAAGGCAGCGGCAGAGGCTCCGTCCCAGCAGCATCCCCATTGTAGCCCTTCCCCACAGCCCGCTGGCACCTGGAAGAGGAAAAAGTAGGAGCAGAGCAAAACGCTGGATCCATCGAGAGCCCCGGACAGCTCCAGGGGTCCCGCGGTGTCCGGGGGAGATGTCCCGGGGCCGCCGGGCAGACACGGACCTGGCACATGGCTCGATCCGGCCACCAGCGCGGTGCCTCCGGCCACCAGCGCGGTGCCTCCTTCCCCGGCCGGTTCCGGGGTGGGAAGGAGCCGTTCCGGCTCGGGGACTCCCACGGGATGCAGCTGCAGGCTGTTCCCGACCGTGTCTGCTCCGCATCCCTGCATCACGGAGCCGCCGGCAGCTCCGCGCCCCGGCGCGCGGCTTTCCAGCCACCCCGCTGACCTTTTCCAACATCATTACTCTCGCTGCCCGCGGAAAGGCTGAGACTTTGGACAGATGAATGGGTTTGCCCTTATTCCTCCTGCGCCAGGTAAATGTGAGCAGCAAGAGCATCCGTCCCCCTTCTCACCCACACATTGCTGGGGAGGGGAGCGCTGGGAAACCGGGAATGCAGGAAAACACGTGGGTTCCAGCAAGGTTATGCAGATAATTGATTTTTCCCTCATGCTGTGGCTGGAAAGCTATGTGAATATAATAATAGTAATTACAATAAAGCAGAAATAAATCAACTTTACTTTTTTAGTGAAAAATGCAATTTCAGGTTGCCCTATCTTTATATGGTTAATAGTTTTCAATACTTCATTTCGACAAATTTAAAATGTAAATGTTTGAAAATTAAAAATTGATTTTTTTTTAAGAGTGAAATAAATTGCTGGTTCTTCTGGAAAATATTTACTATTACTAACACTGCTTAGTACGTTTGATCAAAGTCTCTAATGCCTTGCCAAGCTCCTATTTTAGTCTTTGTCGTTTTGAAGAGAAAAATTCAATAGCTGAGCCAGGTGCGTCCTTATGCCTCAGGAAAAGGCAAAATACTGCTCCAGGAAACTGTGCATTTATGCCACACTTACACGCATATGCACACACATACATACACATGCAAACATATGTATGTATACATACATACAAACGCACATGCACACGCTCCCTGGAGATAGGAGGTGGCCTCCCTGCCTTGTCCCCTGGCAGTGACATTGAGATATCACCAGTGGGCTCACACTAACGCCCTTGGTGAGGAAAACGTGAATTAGGGCCGGGAGGTGGGAAATTTCCTCCTATTGGAAACGTGAGCAGCCGAGTCCTGCACAGAGCAAGCAGCAAGGCTGGAGCCTCCGTTTCCCGGGGCAGGGAGACAGGGAAGCTGCAGGGGAGACCGTGAGGATGGAACCAGCCTGGAGCAAGCAGCAGGGTCAGCGGGCAGCAGGCCTGGCACCTCTCTGTGCACAGACGGCGTTTCGCAGCCAGAATTGGTCAATATTCTGCAGTTCTGTGCGCAGTGGCCAGTCAGCCCCAGGTGGAACGTTCTCCAGCATGGAGCTCTCTGAGAAAGACCCGGCTGAGTGGGAGATGGAGAAATGCAGGAACGGGCACGTTGCTGCCATTCACTGTGTTATTGTATTCTAAAGATGTCTTCAGCTGTAACAAGCTCTAAGGTATTTACCAGAACGATGAAGAATTTAATAAAAAAATAAGACAGAGTCCCTGGAGACATCAGTGGCTGGTGCGACCTTCAAAATGCATTACTGGCCAAAAGATATCAGCTAAATACTTTCTTCTAGATAAAACTTCAATTCATTTTCTAAAAGGAGACATATTTCAATGGATCTGTAAAATTCTTCTGGCTTCATTCAACAGATTTGGATAAGACTTCTGTACAATTCTTGTTTCCTCTGTGCAGAAAAGGAGGTGGATTATAAAGGACACAATTTTCTGGTGAGAACATCTTGTCATATTAAAAGTCGTAAGAAGCCGCTTGGAGACTCTGCAGTCTGGATATATTCTGCAGGACGCAGTATCCCCTTTCCTGCTTTTTCCTGAAGCTCGGCAGTTGTCTCTGAGGGCTGAAGCTGCTCTCCGGGATGCCCCGGTCAACCACGAGTGCAGGTTCACAAGCGAGCGTGATGTCATTGTCCACGACACAGAATTTGTCCTCCAGAGCCACAAAACGTGCCAAGAACCTGCACGTTTTGTTGTGTCTGCTCTCCAGGCCTGCAGGATTTTGCCCTCTCCCTGCTGCCTTTGCCCCTTTCAGTCTTCTCTGCCCCCCCTACGGCAAAGCGCGGCTTTTGGGGAATGTGCCCATATGAAGAGCACGGTGACTCAGTCTAACCAGCATCTAACTGGAATCTGCTGCTTCTTGCCAGACCTGGGACACTTCCCCAAGCCGCCCTCCGCCTCACTGCAAATCCTCAGCTCAAAGCAACTAGCCTTTTTTTTTTTTTCCCCTACAATGCCTGAATTTTGGCTTCTTTTATTTTTCAAAGAAATTATCTCTGAATGTGCAACAATCCTATAATTAAAATAATTTGCCCTTGTGGCATGGAGGCTACCTAATTGGCAGCTAAGGGTACTTGATATTTTAATAATAGTGAGATATATAAAAAGAATTCCCACTTGGGGCTGCCTGTGAAGAGGAGCTGCTGCGCTCCGCACTGTTGCAGTCTCCATCCGTCCTTTTGACCTGTCATTTTCCCAGAACTTTGTTTTCCAGATGACCCAGTAGCTCGCTAAAATAAGCTGAACTCCCCTGCAAAAGAAAATCAATCATTTCCTAGAGCATTTTTCTAAGAAATGTTCCACACTTGTGAAGCTACAACAGCGTATTTCACACACAATGGTAAAACATTTTCTGAGAAGTTAACATTTTAATGCAAGAGCCAAGTCTCAAAAAGAAAAGGGTCTTTGATCTCTAAATCTGATTAGAAATGTCATAGGCTTGAACTTTCATAAATGATTCTTTCTAATATCAACTTCTGCCGGGGACAAAATTAAAATCTAACAACAGTCGTTTCTGTAACATTTTGATGATTCTGTGCGTGACCTTGTCGCGCCGTATGTCCAACTACCTGGGCTTCTTGTCAAGGGGAAAAGCATGCTGGAAGAGCCATAAAAATAAGAAGTAAGGGAATTTGGGGCTTTCTGAGCGCAAAGGAGGTGCGTGTCATGCCAGGGTTATTGCCAGACCCCCTGCACCTTCCCCCTGCTTTGGCACCAGCCGCTGGAGCAGGGACGGGTCCCCCAGGGAGGGGACAGAGACGTGGAAGGGGCATTTTCTGAGCTGTCCCCAAACCTACTGGCTCGGCAGGGACGTGCAGGTGGCCCTGGCTGGAGCTGCCTTTGGACCACGCAACTAGTGGAGGACCTGTCAACGTGGAGAAAATGGGCTGGTGTGGGGAAAATTAGACGTCGAAAAGAGGAAAAGAGATGGGAAATGAGACAAATCGCCATTATATACGGTTATTTAGGTACAAAGGTAGGACTGGAGGATCAGGCGTGCAGATGTCACACTGAATCACAAGCAAAAAAGGCTGAGTATTAGCCCAGGAGCAAACTGCAGCAGGGAGACGATGCCCCGCGAGCTGCGCAGTGCAGGACGAGGCCCCCGCTGCTGCAGGGCAGAGAGCTGCTGATTCCTGCAGCTGGGAACGCCGCTTCCCAGCGCGGAGCGAGCACAACGCGGAGAAAAAACTTCTGGATTAAAATGACAATTTCCCAACTCCAGTTTTCTGTTTGTCACAGACTGTTCGCAACAGGAATGGCAGAGATAACAGAGTGAAAGTTGGTTGTACGCTGTCTTTTATGTGTACCCTGCAAAAAAATAAATCATTATTATCCTACACTGATCTATTTCAGACTAGTCAGTGCGATAAAAATATTTGGATGTGGGATGTCATTCTCTGTGGTAGCTCCAAACACAAGGATGCGGATATCTCTCGCTGCAGTAAAGCAGCTCATCAGCTTCTCTGCACCTTCATTTTCATTCAAAAGGTGATATAAACTAGACCAAATTCTAAAGTAAACAAAGTGATCAAAGTGAGACACATTTTTGTTTGTAATGGGCATGGAGATAATACTTCAAATTGCAATACTTCAGGAAACAACATAACACAAGAGCAGCCTTACCCATCCAGCCTGGCATTGCTGCTGCTTCCCCGTCTGGGGCACAGCAGAACAGCAGTGTTTGCACCAGGTGAGGACACAGCTCGCTGGGTTCCCTGCTAGGATTTTCCTGCAAAACACACGCTCAGGATCCCCCCTACGACTTTCTGCAGCGCGAGCATGACGGACAGATTGCAAAGCACCAGCTGGCTCCTTTCCACACTAGTGCGTGCAGCTCTACATCCTTCACTAGACTTGGGCTATGGTGGTGACGATGAGTATTGCTACTGTTTTTATTGTTATTAAGGTTTCCCTGTAGCTGTACATCAATTAGAAAGCAGTCTGGCTTGGTGCTCTGTATGGCAAACAGTGCAGGTCCTGTCCTCTGGCACGCAGCTCCTGGCAAACGGGCTGAGCCGACAGCTCAGGAGCAGCTTACTGATAAATCCCCTAATAGATTCCCAGCTTGCTGATAACAGTGGTCGTTAGCAGCGGTCGCAGCATTGCAATGGTCTAAGGGCTCGGGAAGGGGAGATACTGCCCTACATTTTAACCAGCTGCTGTTCCAGGGGAAATGCACACATTTCTGGACACACAGAATCAGCTAGTCCTCATCTCATGGCTATGTTTGTTTTAATTTTACTTAGACTTTTTAAAGTATACAATTAAAAAGAAAGGAAGGAAAAGAGCAGCATCCCAGCGGGCGATGCGCGATGTCCTGCCTGTGAAATGCAAAGCCCAGGCCCTGCACAGAGGCTCCTCGAGCCGCTCCGGCCGCTGATCCGGTTCCCCGCGCGAGGCCGGGAAGCTGCTCTGCTCCTGCACGCGCTGCCGGCACCCGCGGCCGGCGCTCGGGACGCGGCTCCCATTGCTCTTAGGAGGAGAAAAACAACCAGCAAAATGGGGGGGATGCCTTAAATGTCATTTATTTTTAAGAAAATTACTCCTCTCAGGTTGCAAGTATCGGCATATCTTTCACTTTCGTATTTACAAAACTCTGTCTATATGCTAGAGCTGCCTCCCCACCCAACTCCCTCCAAAAAGCAAATAAGCAAACAGGGGGAGAAAAACAAACTTATACGAATTTGAAACTGGAAACAGAATACCCTGACACCCCGCAGTTTCAGCGTGTCTCTGTAGCTGTGTTGCACTTCAGCTGTATCGGGAACTTGGCCAGGTGGGTGCTGAAATTTGCCCAGACGTTTCTCACTCGCTCCCTTCCCCTGACTCTGTGATGAGCACAGGCAGAACGGGGGAAATCGTCCTGAAACGGAGAGTGGGGCTTGCAGGGCAAGAAAGGGACTCAAGGACAGGTTCTCTCTTCTAAAAACTGATCAGATGCATCAAAATTTGATAAATTTATATATATGCAACTATGGCAGCATTGTTGCATATTTCAGTTCTCCTCATGTTCGTGTAAGAAAAATAAGCCTCTGAGTCCTGAAACGTGTTGCTGGTGTTTCACAGTTCAGTTCCTGGACACGAGTTCCTGCTCCATGCCAGGAAATCATCCTGGGTAGCGGAAAAAATATCCTGTTGTCTCAGGGAAAAAATCCCAGACCCCCAAACTATCAGACCCGCCAAGCTGTGCTATATCAGCCTTGGCAGGCAGGAAAAGCAGAGCTGCTCATCTGCAAAAATAATAACAGAAAACTCTTTTTTATAAAATGATCCATGTTTTACTATCTTAGAAAGAAAGTATATATACACAAACACAAACACAAATATATGCCTTTTGCATATAACTATATAAATAATTGTTAGAGGGATGCACCTCTAGCTATTCAATGAAATTAAGATCTCCCACCCAGGGAACTGCGAGCGCGGGAGCTGCGCGGAGCTGCGCACGAGTCCCCGTCCCCCTGCACTGCAGGAAGGGCCCAAGCCCAGGGCTGAGCCCAGGGCTGAGCCCGGACCCGTGTCCCGGCACAAGGTGCCCATGGAGCCGGTGCCGCTGCCCCATCTCCCGTGGGGAGGAACCAGGCAAGTTGGGTGTCAGGGATTTTAACGACATTCGCTTTACATTGTTATAGCTATACACTAAAAACACAATATTCACTAAGTTCTCAACTTATTTATTCATAAGGCATTCATCTTTTTTGTTGTTCTTCTTCTTCAGGAAGAAACAAAACTGTTGCCCGCAGTTTGCAATCTGAGCGCTGAGCTCAAAAGCAACGAGAGTTTATAACCAAGATTGGATTGTGATGAATTATTCAGAAGCCCAAATGTGCTGTGCCGTGCAACGACAGAAGCTGGAGGAAAATGTGCCATTCCGGGATGCGCACGCAACAGATGTAAATAGCAGGGCTGCAGGACTGTATGTGCAAGGCATTTGCATGGAGGTAAATGCTTCTGCGCAAAGCACCAGTGGAACAGGGGGAGCCAAGCAGAGAGCGCAAAGCGCGGGGAATGTCGGGGGAAAAGCCGGGTTTTAGGAGTGCAAAGGGAGGTGGGCGACGAGAGCAGGACGTGCAGCAGCGCAGGGCCATGCACGGCTGCGCAGCGCCCGTTCTGCCACGCCGCGGGCAGCGCCGTTCCGCAGGGCCCCGTAAAACACCAGGGCGGGACTTGCATGGGAGGATGCTACCAGCACTTTAATAACAAATGCATGCAAATTTTTGTTACTTGGTTTTATTTTGAGGGATCTTTGCTTTCCCCTCTGCATATTTTATTTAAATAGGATGATAGAGTAATGTAGGGATATTAGAGCTAAGTGAATAATTAAAAACAAGCCATTCAGCATACATTAAGACACTGTCATTGCTCTCAGAATATGAAAATCAGTTAGAAAATCCTCATGATTATGTTTACACATATGTAAGCTTTCAAGTTAAAAGATGTAGTAGCATTTACTCATAAAACTATTGCTAGAGATCTGCGTTCCCAGCCTACGCCAACTGCAGTGCAGAAATCAGTCTTTTGATGGAAAACAAATCTATTGTAATGATATAATGTCTAATTAAAATTGTACATGAATCTTGCCACAAAGCAAAAGGTAAATTTGGCTAAAGCAGAACACTGCAAGCTGTTCAGAGTGTTAATCACGTTAGCAGGAGCACAGCTCCTAGCTGGGGAATCAATCCTGTCATCAACCAGCAAGCGCCGAGATATCTTCCTGGGGAAACGGGTGCCCTGGAGCCATGATCCAACGTTGCGATTTTAGGTGTCGACGGCTCCTGACGAAGAGAGATGGCGAGTGCAGCGTCTGGAACCACAGTGCGCCCCAAAAGCTTGTCTTTCATGCCGAAGCTTGGAGGGGCGAGCGGGCACGCAGCACGGTGGAGCGAACCCAGCACTCTGTGACTTGGGCACGTCCCAGTCCCGGGAGCCTCACCCATGTCTGGGCTTTGCTGCTGAACATGGACAGCAGCAGAGCCCGGAGCAGGGCATCGTCTCCTAATGATCCTGTCCCCGGGCCACCACGACCGCTGCGGCTCCTGCCTGTCTTTGGAACCCTGCAGACCACGAACCCTGCACCGTCCCCATCGCCACAATGTGGATACGGATATGGATATGGATATGGATACGGATATGGATATGGATATGGATGTGGTTGTGCATGTGCATATGTGGGGACTGAGCTGGGGTGCACACTGACCCCATGGCGCTGTGGGCTCTGTGCTAAGCTTGGACAAACTGTTTTGTATTTTCACTACTTTTGCTGCTAAGTACCAGAAAAAGAAAGAAATGAAACCCAGCACCAGAAAGCAGCTTCTGTCACACGGATTCAAATAAGCAGCAAGCAAACAAGATCCTCCCCCAAAGCACAAAGTGGGGCTCGGGCTGCAGTTCCCCCCTCTGAAGGGAGGCAGCAGATGCTCACGGCTCTGGGGTGGGGATGAAGCCCCACGTGGTGCCCACGGACAAGGTTGTCCCTCCTAGAGTCCCCTCCTCGATTCCCATCCCACCGGCCGCGTCTCCAGCCCCGCACCAAGGGTCAGCCAGAGCTAGCAGCAGTCGCTTTCAGGCTCAGGCTCAGGTTCAGGCTCAGGCTCAGGCCCAGGCTCAGGTTCAGGCTCAGGATCAGGTTCAGGTTCAGGCTCAGGTTCAGTCTCATCCCGGGTTCGAGCACCCCCGTGCTCAGCTTGTCCTTCCCCACGAGGGCCACGTTTCTGCAGGAACCCCACCGTTTCCAGTCACACACCGGATCCTGCACGATGGGGCAGGCAAAGGACACCCCCCCATTCACATGCCCCTATTTCATTCATAAAATACTGCCAAACAAACACATTTCTCTGCATTGCTGTGGAAGCATTGCTGTTTTGTAGTTTGTTTGTTTGTTTTTTCAGTTTCCTTCTGCTTTGACAAAAGATGCTCCAAAGGAGCCGGTGGTGGCTCCTCCTGGCACCCCCATGGCACTGCCTGTCCCGGCTCAGCTCTGGTGCCTTTTGGAAAGCGCCGTCCCTGGGGCTGCAGGACCTGGCGGGGCGGAGTTGCTCCCGTGCTCCCGGTCCCTGCTCTCCTCTAACACCCCTTTCCTCCTCCTCTGCTTCCTGCACCTCTGGTGAGGGCAGAGCAGGGGTGCAAGAGATGGGAACAACGGGCTAGATGCTGAAAGGCAAAACTAAATACAACAACATAATAAAATAACCATTATTAAGAGTATATTAAATAGGCAATTGCAATTGAGCCTGATTTTCTCCTCCTGACAGACAGAAAGGGCCCCCGAGGACAGCAGCAGGTGTCTGAGCAGGACGGAGGACGAGTGTCCAGTGCAGCCCCAGTTGCCTACACTGGAGCGCAGTGATGTGGGCTAATCTGGGTGGAAAGATTCCAAAATCCAGCAAGACCTTTAGCAGCCACCTTAATTTTGTTGCAAAACATATTTGTACTTGAAACATTTAATATTTGAACTTATGCAAATATATTCAAAAAAAAAGTATTTAAAACTTAGTCATGCAGATAGGTAGTCCAGATATCAGTTTTTGTGCAAATACGCTTATGCGAGAAGTCTCACATCACTGAAGTGCTTGTGGTCTGCATAGCAATTAATATATGAAATAAAAAAGTATGCAACTTGTTTATTCAAGACTACCATGAGTCTTTCTCTTTGATAACCAGAATCAAAGTGCAATAAAGATTCAGAAAATTGCCTTAGTGAGGAGTCAAGTGCTCAGAGAATGCATGTGCAGAAGCATTCCCGCTCCCGGTAGATCCCCCTGGCAGTGGGGATGGTTCTCCAAGCAAAGGAAGGCCTGGAGGGACACGAACGGCCTAACTCCTGTGTTTGCAGAGGGCGAGAGGTCTGGCCGGCAGCGCCGACCCTCCTCGGCTTTAAAGCATCTGTTTCGGATCAGACTTTCTCCCTGTTCATTTCTTCTCCCATTCCCTCAGGAATACCGGTCCCAGCAGACAGGGTGTTTCCTGGGGTTGCTGCACCCCCGCTCCCCGCACAGCCGCGTCTCGCACACCCACGCGCTCCGCGGTCCCATACAGCCGCGTCCTGCACACCCACACGCGCTGCGGTCCCATACAGCCGCGTCTCGCACACCCCCATGCTGTGCAGTCCTGCGCAGCCATATCTTGCACACCCACACGCTCCATGGTCCTGCACAGCCACCTCTCACACACCCACACACTGTGCAGTCCCGCACAGCCGCGTCTCGCACACCCGCGTGCTCCATGGTCCCGCACAGCCGCGTCTCGCACACCCACACGCTCCACAGTCGCCTCCTCCGCGCGGTCCAGAGTCTGTCCCGCGGGAGAGCCGGGCTGCGTGGCAAAGCCAACCCCACCTCCGGCTGCGGGGGTGAATCCACACGGGACATCCTCATATAAATGTTCTGTCTCACGTGGAGCTGGAGCTGTCCTCATGCTCGCTAGAACATCGGCCTGCAGCTCCTGACCTCAACAGGATGGGAACAATAGCCAGGAACATCTTAGATGCTGCATGTGGGGAAATTCCTGGGGAAGGGCAGGCATGGAAAGGCCCTGGGACGTGGGACATGTTCAGATTCCGCTCCCAGGAGCTCTGCTCGGTGCTCTGCTGCTCCGCTGTGCGCCAGAGCTGGGCACCTCTGCTCTGCCATTTGCACGTGATCAATGTCTGTCTGTATCAAATAAATAAATAGTTTTTATACATTTTAGGCAGTTGAATGGGCTAATATTTTGCAAAGGCTGAGGCAGGTCCTGCTAGTTATTCACAGTCACTGGGCAGCAGTCGTGTGCTCGGCTTAGGAGCAGGAAAACATTAAGGGCTGATTTTATTTCCATTTGGTGGTGGTGGATCCTGGCCTAAATCTGTCACATAATTTCTTTGCACGGCAAGCGGCCTGACACACCATGTAGAGGCCACGAGAACAGACCCAAGGGTGAGGAAGCTGCAGTCCTCAGAGGCAGGTTTCCCTGTCAGCTGGATTCACCTTCAAGTCTTGGGAAGGCTGAATAGATCTAATAATAATAAAAATAATAAAAACAACCTGCAGCTGGGGAATACTTTCCATTGATGCATTAAATGCTTGCTGGCTTTCACTTTCTTTTTTTGGCAGATGAGGGGATGGTTCTAGTACTGCTTGGGTATTTCAGAAATATTTCCCAGTAGTTCAAGAAAAGCAGAGGCAGAGAGAAGAAATAATCAAATTTTATTCAGAAAGTCAAAATAAGATCTTCGGGACACAAAGCCTCACCTATCCTTCCTTTCCTCCCCAGAGATGCTGTCTAAATGTGAATTCCTGTAACTCCTCAAATAGCCATGACTTTCCTCCAACTTAAGTGCGATTCCCATGGCAATTCTCTCCACAAATCAGCCTGGGCTTTGGTCTACCAATAATTAGAGTCTTTACCATTTGCCTTCCTGTTGATCACTGATCACATCAAAGCCTGGGGCCTTCTGCAGATACTGCCACAGGAAAAGACGGTCAGAGATACCCACCAGTGAAGGATGCATCTCCGCTTGCCCCATATCACACTTGGATGTAGCCCAGCGCCGAGGTCGTCAGGTTGATTTTTCCCCCTCTCCTGTCCAGCTGATGAATATTTGGGGAGAAAAAATAGTATGGGGATAACCCCATGTCCAGCGGAGTGTTTCTGAGATGCTGCTGAGATGCTCCAGCAAGTCACGGGAGGACACGAGGCCCCAGCGTCAGGCACCTGCACCATCTCTGTCCCTGCGGTTCATTAATTATCAGTTCTGGGATTGAAAAACCAAATGGGCACTGGAAACCCCCCAAATTAGACACAGTTCAGCCCCCAAACTGTCCCTTTGGAAGCACCACTTGTGAAGGAAGAAAGTTTTCACCCTGAGCCCCAAAACAATCCAAACGAAAACCAGCAGGAATGGCTTTCCTCCCAAACACCAAAACCAGCAGGAATGGCTTTCCTCCCAAGCACCACAGCCGAAACCAAACAGATCCAATACGGCCACCATGGAATCTGGTGCAGACGGGCATGTGCGGGACAAGGGGACACGGCTGCCGAGCTCGGCTGGACCCCGTCCCTCCATGCGTGCGGCCAGCGGGAAGGCAGGATGCGGTTCTGGAGGGGGATCGTGTCCAGCCCTCCCGCGGGAGCCCCCATCGCCTCTGGAGCGCTCCGTGACCAGCGGTCCCCGGCTGCAGGATGGAGTTCCTGCTAAAGGCAAACGTGCATTTATTCAGAAAGGCTAAAACTCGCCTGGCAGACGAGTTTCCTGAACGAGGATGGTCACTGGACACTCCTTTCCCTTTGTGAGGCAATAATCCCGCTTGCTCATGTTACCATTTAACTCTTTCGAGTTGGGTTCTTTTTTATTTTCAATTACCAAAAAAAAAAACAATTACTGGAATAACAAAAACATTCGCTAAGCAGAAATCTTTTTGGACAAAAACTCAGCAGCTAAACCACTGAACAAATTGCTGTGTGATTTCCCAGTGGATCGGACACGTTCCCGCGCTCCAGGGAGCGGCGCCGTGCGGAGCCGCGCGCGGCAGCGGCCACGGGCAGCGCGGGGGATCCCGCTGCGGGCGCTCCGGGGCACGCGGATCCCGGGATCTCCGGAGCCGCAGCGCCCCGCAGGGCAGAGCGGCGCCCGCAGGACGGTGCTTTGGGAGCAGGGACCCTCGGGACCGCGATTGCCGTCACCGAAACCCGCGGGCCCAAACCCCCGCGGCAGCGAGAGCTCCGCGCGCGCGAGGCCGTGCAGCAGCACAAACAGCGACACGGCTCGCTGGAACGTGGATGCAGAAGCGCTCTGCAAGATGGCTCTTGGAGTTGTGTTATTGCCTAATCTCCATGAGTCATAATTCCTTCAGGATCACTCTATCTGTGCGTGGCACCGCACCAAAAATAAATAAAGGAAAGCAACGCAATAAACAACAGGGACATCCTGCTCTAGCCAGAAGATCTTGATGAAATGTTGCATGTAATTTCTATGTGTTGCACCATTTCTAATAGGAACAGACACCCTCAGCGCACTGGAACTGAGTCCCCAGGCAAAAGGCAAGGGCTTTACATCTCCCTTGGAGAGAAGCAAACTGGAAAAAGAGAATAAAGAAACAATGTAAAATAAAATAAAATAAAATAAAATAAAATAAAATAAAATAAAATAAAATAAAATAAAATAAAATAAAATAAAATAAAATAAAATAAAATAAAATAAAATAAAATAAAATAAAATGTATTTCCTCGTGCAATTTCCGGAAAGAGTTGGCCAAAACTTTGGGGGAATCTTCCCCTGGACTATAACAAAAAGCCATAGAGCTGCAGTGGGATATGACATAGCTTTCTAAACATGTTTTTCAAGCATGATTTAGTGAATTCAGAATTAAGAGACCCCTCATTCCTGTTCTGCTGTCTTTGTACTTAAGAAGCATTTAGATATTCACACCCAGCTCTTATTTGCAGATGCAGTCCTGAAGCTAACACACTGAAATCTAATAAAATTAGAGGTAGAATGGCAGATTTATGATGGTGCTCCTGCAGAAAGAGGCTCTTTGTGCTAAGCAGATGTTTTATTATTATTTTCTTTTCAAATGTAATTAACACATGCATATCAGAATGTTTGCAGAAGATAAATGGGCTCCTTCAGTTTGATTGCTCATGGTCCAGAATGGAAATGATGGCTGTTAATGATGCAGATGCAGAGTCCCTTGGATGCAGCGGCCGGCGCGGCTGCAAGCGAATCCCAGTCTGCAGCCTGTGCTCTCGTCCTTGGCACTAAACTAAAGACTGGTTTGACTCAGAGAACAGTAGCAAGTATGATTGCAGACTGGGCAAATCAGGAGTAGGAGTCTTTAGGACTTTCCATCTGACAAAATACTTCAATTTCATATATATATATATTTAATACCAGACACTTCAACACAGAAATATTGAACCAGCTGCAACTCTGGCCTAAGCAGATAGAAAAAAAAAATAACAGTCTTGCAAGTTGTTCAGTTCAAGAGAGGAAATGGATAATGGAGTCATACATCTCTAGCAGGAAAAGTAATTGGCACTTGATACCTTTTACATCATTCCATCATTTTGCTCTTGTGGTCTAAGCCAAGAGAGAAATGAAGAACTACCCTGAGATTGTGCTTTGGAAGACAGTTTCCTTTGGATTTTAGTGGAAAAAAAAGACAAAAATGACTGTGTGGCTTTAGCTGTGCTCTCATACATATATATGCATATATATAAGTATACATAGACTCTTGAACCTAGGTGAGGGTGCGGGGAGAGCTCCTAAGGACCAAGGCTGGAGCAGGCTCCGGGATGAGGGATGTGCGGAGCTCTTTGTGCCTCCGTGTGCTCACCCACCTGCAAAGCCAGCACACGAGCTGCTTAGAGCAGCGCATCGCTGTAACATCCAAGATTAAATAGCAATATTAGTAAAAATAATGCTGCCCCACCGGGATGAGTGGCTGCTCCGTGTCGCAATGACATTTTTCAGTCCCTAAAACATTGCCGATAGTTCTTATTGATTCTTGGGACTGGGTGCAGTGAGCTGAAAAGCAAAGGCAGAGCATCCCTAAACCGGAACGACGGCTGCGGCCGGGCTCGCTAACCGTGAGCACCGTCCCGCCGCGTGCGCCCGCGCTCCCCCTGCGGCACCGCGGCTCCGAGCACGCGCTCCGACCTGCCCTCCACGTCCCCTCCATCCCGTGGCCCCGCGGGCCGCGTCCCCTCGGGGAAAGGCCGGGAAGGGACGGCCCGGCCCCAGCGCTGCCCGTCAGCATCACGGAGCGGCAGCGCAGAGCTGCTCCGCAGCAAACTCCGCAGCGAGAGCAGCCCCGCGGCTCCGGCTCTGTCCCCGGGATTCCATGACAAGACACCGCGCTCGGGTGTCCTTGGAGCTCCGGGCAGCAGGGCTCGTTCGAGGAAGCGATGGACTCCAAAGCACAGCGTTGCCGTAGGCTCCCGCTGCTGGGAACACCAGCACCGGGCTGTTTGCACTGCTTGAATTCAGTCTTTACTCCCCACTGCAGCAATAACCAAGCAGAGCTGGGAGCACCGGCGCTGCAACGGCACGGGGAGCAAAAGCAACACATTCAAACACCGGTTGAGGAGCCACAGGGACCCCAGCATTTATCCTGTAGCTCTCTGACATCCACTTTTTCCTATCAATGCTTCTTTCTCTGCAGTGTTTTCTGAGTCATTCTCATCAGCTCCATTTTAATCTCACTAGCGTCAGGACTCAGTACTTGCCAGGCACTGCCCCACCGTTTAAAGCCATCATGCCTTAAATGCTGTCAATAAGAGGCACTGGATGACCACCTGGCTCCCCCCGCTGCAACCCAGCACTGAAATTGCCTTGAGTGCTTCTTTTTAAATAATAGATGTGCTCGAAGAGCATTATGTGAGCACGGAGCACAAAGACGCGGCCGCCGCGGCCGCGCTCCAGGACTCCACGCGGAGATGCGATGGGGCCTCTTGCTGCGGCTGCAGGCACGAAACGAGCAACGTGGCAAAGCAGCTGGGTTAATTAAAAGCTAAACTGAAGCGCGGTGCTTCACAGGCGAAGCCGGCGCCGCAGATCCAGGATTTCCCTCGGGATGCCTTGCCCTGGGCATGGAGAGGCCCTGCTGAGGAGCCCCGCAAAGCCGGGACGTCACAGGTGCGAGGCTGCTCCTGCCATAGGGCCCAGAAACTCAATTAAGGTCTTTCATGCCAGGCAGGACTTTCTATTTCTTTGTACAGGAAAGGAATAAATTACTCAATTGAAAAGCCAGCTTAAAAAAATAAAGAAAACTTAAAGCAGTGCAGTTGGCCCTTGCCCTGAGCTTCCCCTGCATTCGCACAATCGAGGGAAGGTGTCAGGGTCCATGTGGCTGCTGCAGGACGCTCTCTGGGAGGCAAGGAGGTAAAGGACACGTTCCCATGGGATGGGGAGAACATCTTTTCCAGCCTTATTCTGCCTCGCGCATGCAATTGTGCTGGATGCAGCTTTTCCGTTCCCCAGAAGTGCTGCAATCCCTGTGAATTACGGCTGCATTGGAAATGATCCCTCCTGATGGTCTAATTTGCTCTAATTGTCCGACTGCCCCCGTGAGAGCGGCTGGGAAGGCAGAGCACACGAGATCTCGGAGCCCTCCCTCCTGCTTCTCCTTCCAGGTCCTCTCGGAAGGCAGTTCCCAGGTTCAGTGGGATTAAGTAGGCCAATATTTCCCTGCGACCATCAGGCTGCAAATGAGTCAGGTGCTGCTGGCCCATTCCACTGGCAAACCAGCCCAAAAATGGCTTCAGGCAGGGCAGGAAAAGCGGAGCTGTTAAAAATGACTGCAAAACAAAACCGCTTCACAATCTACCCAGAATAATTGCTGATAATGGACAGATCTGCTTTTCAGCATGCCCTTTTCTCCATGGAGAAGGAGACTCAGGAGCCAGAGGGCCCTCAAAAGGGAATGCTTCCCTGGAAAACCTGCTCATGTCTAGGCCTGGATTCTGTTAAGGAATAAGCTCTCCTGAGTTTGCACACATGCCCATGATTTACCTACGTAGGCCTTGACTTCTTGGGGCTAAAGTTTTTAATCAGCACTACTTGCGTTATGTAACATCTTTTATTTTCCGCCTGAATTTTGTTTTAATGAGTTTTTGTTGAATTTATCAATGGCAACTCTTCCCTGCCAAGTCAATCCAGATTAATTGCATTTGTTAAGTGTTCTTTTTACTACTTTTTTTGAAATTTTCTGTGTGTTCCAAGAAGGCAGTTCATTTTAAAATTAATCATGTTTTCAAACTATAACACTGTGCAAGCTCGTGGGCTTATTTCAAATAATAAACCTCAAAATATCCAACTTTCGATCTGTCTCAGGCACGCAGGCTCAGCAGAACCGCTGCTCTGCTGCATCGCGTGCTGTACTTGACATGCAATCTGATTCGTACAGCGACCCGGATAGTGAACTCTCCTGTGTTTTCTCTGGAAATAGTAAACTAACTTTGACATCAATGACTAAATTTGTGTTACTTGGGTCTTCCTGGGAGGATGAGCAGAAAAGGAGTGTCTCTTCTGCTGCTCGGGGGTGGACAGTAGGATAATGGTTTCTTATCACAACCTAAGGTTGGAGGCTGCAGCAGCAGACGCTGGTTATTCCCGAGCCCCAGGGCCGCCTTTGCTGTGAGGCTCAGGCCTGAATTCCAGCTCCGAGCTCCCTGCTGTCTCCCAGACTGCAGCACCGAGTGCCCTGAGCCCTCCCGCGAGGGGACGTGGCAGGACCTGGGCACACACATGTGGATGGAGGCCCCGGGCGATGGTAGCGCTGCCAGGGACGTCGCTGCTCCCGCCCCGGGGGATTCACCCGCGTCCGCTCCCCGCGGCGGGAGAGGCTCCGCTTCCCGCACACTCTCCACACGGCGCCAGCCGTTTCCAGCGTTTTGACCATGCCAGAGTGACGGAGCCGCAGGAGAGAGCTGCCAGCGTGCCACGAGGGGAGCGTGAGTGCAGCCCCCTGTCCCAGCAAGCTCCAGGAGGGATCTTGGAAGCCTGCGGAGGGCTGCACAGGGATGTGTCCATTAGTGAAGTATATCTGCAACAACATTCCGGGAAAACAAGGACACTGGAGATAGAGCTGGCCCACCTCTTTGCTCCTTTTTTTCCCCTTCACTCGACACCCACGTTGGTGCTGGTTGTGACCCAGGAATGCGCAGAGCCAAGCAAAGAGGTCGGCGCTGCCACCGTCCCCTGCACACGGAGCGGACACGGCTCCCCAGGACTGCCCAGTCCAGCAGAGCAGGACTCAGGGCTGCGTTTCAGTTTCCAGAGGAAAAAAGAAGCGAAGAAGAGAGGAAAAAAAAATAAACTGGCAGGTAAGAGAGGAGCAGTGAACTCCGGGACAGCCGACGTGGGACCGCAGCGGAGACGGCCCGTTCCCACAGCGCCGGCTCCGCACGGGCCTGCGCTCGGGCACGAGGTGCCGCGGCGGCTGCTGCACCAGGGAATATGGGAGAAAAGCAAAACCAGTGAAAACCGAGCGAGCAAGCCCGGGGAAAGCAGCTAAAGCTGCTTCTGATTCTTGATTTCTAAAGGCAGCAGCTTCAGCACTGCTCCCTGCATGAGTCGAACACCTGCAATTCTCAAGGAACAGCCAACACCGCTGCCCTTGCTCCCCCCACAACGAAAATTCACCAGATTTGGGGCAGTCGCTCCTTGTCTTGAGCCGTTTTGTCACTGGCCTGAGCTCCTGTGGGCTGGAGGGGTTTGTCCTCATCCGTCGCCAGGTTTATGGATGCGCCTCTTCGCCTGCGCGCTTCCCAGCTGCCTTACAGAGCCGGGATACAGTGGAAACGGACACAGCAGAAGGGACTGACTCTTCTTACCCACCATTCTTCCTAGCACTAGGGATGGTGGAGCAGAATGGGGGTGAAGACTCGTGCTGATTTTCGCTGTATTCTGCACGCACCCAACCTGTCCATCCTTGTTGCTTTATCAAGGCAGGTTTTCTCTGGCAGACGATGCTCGTATCCAGCTCTGCTCCAACTGCCCAGGCTGCTCCAGGCTGCAGTGACCCAGAGCAGGCACCACACCGGGACGGGGGAACGTCTGCAGCCTAAGAACAGAGCACAGGCCCGCACATCTCTGCAAAAACACACGTAATCATGAGATGTAAAGGTGTACGATACTCTGCCAGAGAGATTTCCAAAGGTTACCTATTACTTCAACACTGTGTTTTTAAAGCAGCAGACTCACGATTCTCGCACAGGATCTGAAGGGAGAAGGTAGCATTTTGCACCTCTGTTACAAGCACATTGTGAAAATGCATGAGGATAAAGGGCAGCGACTGCTAAAGCGAGGAGCTGTGTGGGAAGGGCGACCTTTGCCGTGCTTCGGCCGAGCGGAATCGTGTCGCACGGCTGGGGAATGCGCAGGAGAGCAGAGATTCCATGCACGGATACGGAGGAGTGAAGTGAGGAGCCACAGGAGCTCCTTGTCCATCCGTCCTGGCGGTTAATGGTGCGTAGAGCAACACCAAGGTCAAGGATGCTCTTGCTCATCTCCCTGCCTCTCGCATCCCAGCGGGAGCTGAGGGAGGGCTGAGCCGGGAGACACCGGGAGGTGGTACCCAGGGATCTGCCGGGTGTCCGGGATAGAGCGGCCCTGCACGACCAGAGTAGCGGAGGATGCTCCATGGCCTGGAACCTGCCCATGCGCTGAGACCTGGCGCTTTCGCTGCATGTGCTCATGGAGCAGCAGTGCCAGCAGCGGAGCAGCAGCACGAGGATCTTTGCATCTCCCCCACTGCCAGGATCGCTCCCGCTCTGCGCGTCTGGGCTACCGAGGGAAAACAAAGCACACAGGAAAGGACATTTATATATACATACATACATATTTATATTTTTAGATATACGTATGCATTTATGTGCATACACATAGAGATAACTTATCTTGAACAGCCCGTCTTTTGAGGGAGAGAGCAGAGAACGGAATCAGGACTCCCAAAGACCTGCTACGAGTCCAAACTACCATTCCCCCTCACCCAAATATATGTTCATAAGAACAAATGCTAATTAATTCCCCATGCAAAAGGGAAAGCCAACCTGCAGTAGCTTTCCTGCAAAGTGCACACGTGGGAGCCCAGCAAAATGACTGCGCTGCTGAATTAGAGGTGTTTGCAATTGTAATGAATTACAATACCAGAAATAGATAGTGTTATATCAAGGTCAGGCATTTTGCATTAACGCTTTTTGGATTTCCCTGTGTAAACAGCACCCATCTTCCAATATGGTGAAGCTTCAGCTGAGTTTATTAAAGCAATCGCTCACATGTAAAACCTGTTTCCTGTTTTTCTGAGCAGGTAGAAATAGCAACAATTAGAAGTAATTGCCTAGTAATCTTTTGCCTACATGGTTATTTTCTCGCCCTCCAGAGTCTAAAATTGGCGGTGGAAGAAACTTGGAGTCTTTGAGGCTTCGCTTTGGGGACCGGGTCATGGTTACAAGGCACAAAAAGGGCAGTTCCTAAGCAATAGAGCTGCTCCAAAAACAAAGGCAAGCAGTGTCCCTGTGACGGGAAAGGGCAGTTCTTACAGCAAGACGAGCTCGACTCTGCCCCAGCAGCTCTGTTGCAACCGTCCTACCCCAATTTGCGCTGTGCAGGGCAAGGAGCACCAGGGATACAACAGCACCGCTCATTTATTTTAAGGTCTTTGATAAGTTTTTTGACACTTGGCCACGAGAAGCTATTAAAGACTCAGATTGATCTTAAGCAGTATGTTTGCATTAGTAGATAAAAAAACAGGAAAAGAATTAAAAATGCATTTATCGAACACAGACCTGTGTCATTTATTTAACATTTGTTCAACAACCATGTCCTATCAGGAAGAACAATTAACATTAAAGTGACATAAAAATAATAAAAAAAGCTGTAATAAATGGGCAGTGCTGATAATTAGCACATAGATTTGTGTTCAGGTAAATTAATGGCGCAGCAGAACACTGAGCATTAACAGGCAGCCCGAGTCATGGGGCTGCAGCAGATGGTGCCCGCAGATCCCGGCCGTGATCCAGCGAGCGCCCGGGCAGGAGGATTCCCATGGGAAGGCAGCGAGTTCCGAGTCCGGCGACGCTGCCGGGGCCAGCTGCCCTGGGGACGGGTTCCTGGAGCACTGAAAGTTTCCCAAACAGAGCGATAGCCAGCCTGAAGAGCAACCAGAGAAGCAAACCCAAAGCTGGAAAAAGACAATCTTTATAACCCACCCAGTATTAAAAAACAAACAAACAACAACAACAAAACTAGAGGTTTCTTTGCCTGCCTTTTGCATGGCTCAATAAGGACAGAAGTCCCTGCCCTTACTCAGTGGGTGCTCGGTGAGGTCAGGCATCTCCTGAGTTTGTAAAATAAACGTCCCCCAAAGCAAGAGCTTAATGCCTGGGCAGCAAGAGGCAGCTTGTGGGTGTGTTCTTTCCTCTTTACCAAAGTTTTTATGATGTCTCACAGCATCCTTGACCATCCCGGGGAGTGATGGCGATCGGCTCAGGGTAGCAGCTGTGACAGCAGGAGCACAGCCGGGAGGTGACAAGGAGAAAAATAGATTCTATATATATAAACATATATATGTTTGTATGCTAGCCCGAGAAGTGAGAATATTAAAAGAAAAATAACATGAGTTTTGGCATAAAGCTTGCTATTCTCTGCCTGAGGCCAGGGAAAAGAGCATTCAGAAAAACGCAAGATTACAAAACAGGTAGGTTTTGGTTACACAAAGGGTGAATAGTTACCTGACTTTGTGACATTTTTGCAGATGAACAGCACTTACTTGCCGGACACCTGGCAGTCACTGAAGCACCCAGCACTACCCAAGACCTGTTATTTGCCCCACGGCTGTTTTTAACCACCTGTCCCTACAGCAGGACGTCAGCATGGCGCGTTAATGGCCTGTCCCTGCTGCATCTCCCGACTGTCTATTGCTTAAATCCTTGTTTTTATGTTCCTGTCACTGACCTTGAACTTCCCTGGCAGAACTCTGTCAGACGCTGAGGTTTGCCGTGAGTTTGCAGTGACCCTGCAGACGTGGCTGTGCTCTGATAGGTGGTCGGGACGCACAAGCTGATAAAGTGTTAGGTTCCTGGACAACCTGGAAGACCCTTTTAGACAAGAATGAAGTTTAAGAAAGCTTAAGTGACATGAAGAAGCTGTTTTCCAAGAAAACAGCACAGAGGCTCTGCAGGTCCCAACCTGCAGCTCCTCTCACGAGCAGGATGGCAAAGAGAAGGCAGTGCCAGCTGAGCTGGGACTGCTGTTGTCTTGTGGGCATAGGAGACAGGGCTAAAGCAAGCAGAATTTTTGAAGAAAATATCAAGGCCTTATATTTGACGAAAATAATAATACAAAAATAAGATGCAAAGAGAGGGTGATGCAGCCAAAGCAACAGGAACCTGACCTTTGTTTTGAGCAAAAATAAGGAGTTTTCAGATGCAGTTTGTTGCAGAGCAGATCATGGCAGGCCTGGCGCCAGAGCCAAGGTAGGCTTCGGTCATGAGATAGTCAAGGCTGCCAAAACCACGGCTGTACCGAGCGTGGGAGAGCGCGGGACCCCGTCCTTCCACAGCCTCTTCCACCGCATTGCACCGCCACTCAATGGGATTCATCCTAGTCAGCCTGATGGATCCAGAGAGGAAAAACTAAGATGTTCATTGCTGCTGGAGAGAACCAGTGCACAGGCATAGCTGTGGCCAGGCCATGCCCTCTCACTTTGAGGGTTTAATCTTCACTTTGGGGGCTGGCAATGCTACCCAGAGACGTCCTGGTCACGGTCAGACAGCAGTGCCGTCAACACTCAGTTTTCTGCTCTCCAGAACCTCCGAAGCTCAAGACACAGCAGCTATCAGTGCTATCCATCCTCTCCTTCCTAGAGGCAGCTTCTCCTTACATATTGCATATTCTCCTTACATAACACTATTTCTCTTCACCTGGTGAGATCTCTCTGGGAGCCTAGGATCTTGTGCTTCACTCACTAACCTTTCTTTGTCACCAGATAATATATTTTTAAAGATGCAAAATAAGTGAGTACACAAACCTATGATTGAAAAGAGGAAGAAAATGGGATTAAAATATTTCTGCAACTGTTATACGTATAGAAAAATTCAACAGAGAAAGAATAAAAGCAAAATTGAATAGCACAACCATTTACTAATGGCTACATTTTTATGACAATGAATCTATCAATGCCTCTCATTTCCAGTTCTTGACAGAGCTGCATATAGTAAGTAATATGCACCTCCTTATCCCTATTTATCGCTAACATTTAAATCATAAAAAAAAAACGCATTTGAAGAGTATTGGACATAATACTAATCAGAGGGAAACACTTGAAAAACAAAGCAAAAGCAGACACAAAGAGTGATGAAAATTTGCTGCTATTCAAAACAATGGTGGACTGACATTGGGCAGAAATCCCAGCCTTGCTGATAAAATAGGACATAAAAGTAAAGAGGAAATTGAAATTACAGCCCGCAAATTCTGAAAATGCACTTATCTCAGTAGTATTTGCTAATATTACTCTCAGGCAAAGCAAAAGGATAAAAACTAAAATTACATAATTTACAGGGTAGTCTTCTTGAAAGTTTGAAGAATCACCATATCCAGCATTTCAACGTGAAAAGAAACGAGGCAGAGCAGAGCAGCAGCCACTGCCAAACTCCCTGTTCATGGAAAACCCTGCAGAGCAGCAGCAGCAGCAGGGGGGAGGCTGAAACGGCTGCCCGTTTTCCAAGGATGTCCTTGTCACCCTCAAGTCAGAGACCTTTTATGGACAATATCGCGATCCCTGCAAACTTGCACTGCCAGTAACATATCCTGCACTGAGCGCTCCGTAAGGAATATTTCAGTGCACAAAATCCTAAGTGCATCTCAGCTGCATGCCCATTCTCTGCTGCTGGTTTGGCCAGAGACACGCCGGCAGGACACAGCACGACCACGGACCCTGAGTGGGCTAAATAAATATTTATTTCCTTCCAGACTGCTAGAAGCAGTGAAATTGAGTACAGAGGCATATTTTCAAAATCTTTACACATAAACAGCATTGCTTTCACTGGGACATGCATCAAACGCAGCTCAAGCTCATTCGTATCATCACTTCACCAGAATTTACTAATGAGGGTTAAATTTGGATTATAGTCTATAAAACATGGTTTCTAGCTGAGAACATAAAAAAAGAATACTAAGTAGACTCATTTTAGGCAGATTTTTCTCAAGGAACAAAATAAAGCTCTGTACGAATGCTAATTGTTATGAGTTGTCTTCAGGTTTCAAAGGATGACTTATTCCCTTTAAACCATCAGGGTTTAAACATCATTGTAGGAAATGGGTTCTAAGCAGCATTTAGCGTTGCTGGCTTCCCATGCAAACCGTGGCCAAAGCCAGTGCTTGGGAGAGGAGCGGGAGCCCCATCTGGGCCGGGGGCTCCGCACAGGACACCAAGGGGCTGGAGGACGATGGTGGCACGGAGAGGGTCCTGGCGTGGGCATGACGCAGACCCACCAGGGTCAGGCATCCCCGCTGGTCACTGCTTTTTATTTTCTGCTCCATCGTTCTTCCCTTTTTAGCGCCATCGGGATTTTAAAATGCCTCTTCAAACCTGCTGAGCATCCACAGCCTCCTTCCTTGCTTGACACCGGTGGGAGGATTAGGGCTTCCATTCTCAGTAGGGCTTTCTGCATGTTTCCAAACAGCTGTAACTTTCATACAGAAATGACAGTTTTTACTAAATATACCAATAAAAGCTCCATAAGACAAGCCAACAGGATCTTGTGGGATGGACAAGTTTCAGATGAGCCCTATTTTTCATGGGATCTAGAGGAAATATTTCTCCATTTTCTTTATTACAGCTCCAGAGGGAGGCTCTATGAGCTGTCATTTCACACTAAACTAGAGAAAGGAAGTTTCATTGCTAATAAACTAAGAAATAAAACAGCTAAATTCAGTCGTTATTCAGCAAAGGAAACATCCACCCTGGTGCTTACAGAGAAAGAGGTGAGCTTTTCCTGCACGAGGAAATCCTCCTCGTGAAACCGTCCGCAGAGAGCAGCTCCGTGAACACGGCTGGAAGCGCTCGGAGGCAGCGATGCAGCGGGACGCGCGGGGTGGAACGGGGGTGCTGGACCGCGTCGCCGCGCGGGCGAGGAGGAACTCGAGTTTCAGTGCGCGTCCTCGGAGTGGAGCGGAGCGGAGAGGAGCGGAGAGGAGCGTTTCGGTGCGCGCCGCTGAGCGCTTCAAGGTCACCGCTCGACACGAGCGCTCCGAGCACTTCCCCAGGCAAACACGGCCCTTCGCCCACGTCCAAGGCGCCCAAGACCCGCATCTGGTTGCAGATGGTCACCCTGGAGGTGCTCGTGCCACCTTGCTGGGCTCACGTTGCGCTTGGAACAGGTCAGGCTTCGCTTCCGAGAACAAGGGAATTGGGACTTGCAGAAACCTTTAATGATAAAAGGTGTTTTTCTACACTTGAGGAGAAAAATCTCCATAGAAAGGGTATGGTACAAGTACACATAGGGTGACCTACTAAGAGTTGAGTCATTTATCCCATCTACAAGGGACTTTAGAATTGTTTCATACTGTTTAACAAAACAAACTCATCCACACCAACCACAAAGCTGCTCTGCCTTGCACCATCGCATCTTCATAACTTAAAAATCTTTGGGCACTGTATGAGAATGCTATTTCACACAAATATAAAAATGATGCCATCATTCACAGCAAGTAGCCCTGGTCTAATACTGAAGGATATTCATTCTTAGTCCTGTATTTAAATTGCAAGTGTTAGTCCAAAAGATTGCTATTTGTGCCATAAAATAAAACAATTTATCCAACCTCCCGACTATGTTTCTCCTTATGTGCTGGACTTTCACCTCTACACTCTTCAGATCACTCGAGCGAATGTGATGGCTTCAGCATTTTTAATATTACACCAGTTTTCTTAGCCTCAGAATCTCTCCAAGCTCAGCAAAATTCGTAATGATTGTCATTCTCCATTTCATATAGGTTCAAGACAAAATGAGATTGAGTCTGAATTACTGTCTTGAGAGCCTGTTCAGGACGTGTTAGAAGAGAACACCAGGACATTTGAAGTCCACTGCTGTTTCTGCCTGTGTTTCATCATGTTCATAAAACTCAGCCTCCCCTTCCCAGCCCTCTCAATCTTTCATCTTTCTGAAGTATCAAGTTAATCCTATTAAAAAACGTCAATTAAACTGGACAGCTTTTTTTGATGGTATTAGAAAACACTTGATATCCTTGCTGCCCTTTAAAATAGAAGAAAACAAATCTTGTAAAAATAAAGCCCCTTCAGCTATAAGCTTATCTGTAAAATATTAATTTTAAATGGCATTATGTTTAATTTTTTTTTCTTTTTGTAAACAGAGGGGAGATTATGTTTACACTACTTGAAAAAAGGTACTGATGCAAAAATGAACCTACAGGTTCATGGCAGTGAAGAGAAGAGAATAAGGACTAATTAGATGTCTTTAAGGAGTCAGCACTGGACAAAATTCCAAAAGTCACCTCAGCAGCAGCTCATTTTCCAAATGAGGCATTTTCCTAATTAGGACATGTGTTTCTTCCCTTCTTGTCAGTATTTTGAGGAGGAAGGGTACAGACGCAGTGCTCATCCCAGGCCCATACGGAGGGGAACAGCCCCGGCTGAGCCCTGTTGCAGCCGACAGGACACGCAGAGCTCTGCGGAGCAGCCGGCACGGGGCTCCAGCCCCGCCAGCAGCCCTGGCATCCAGCGGCCTTTGCCAAGGCTCCCGACGGGAGGCAGGGGCTGCAGAGCTGACAAGCCTTGTCCGAAGAACCCAGCCCCTCCAGATGTCTCACGGGCAGATAAAACATCACCGAGTTTGTGCATCCGCCTGCCTTCCCGTGCAAGTCGTTCTGTATCTCCACACGGAGCTGGGTTGATGCCGCGGGAAAGCAGCACTACAAGTGCAAGGCAGGACACAAGGAGGGGCAGGTGTCACATCTTACACATGCAGGCATCACATCTTACATGTGCAGGTGCCACATCTTACACGTGCAGGGGTCACATTTTACACGTGCAGGTGTCACATCTCACACGTGCAGGTGCCACATCTTACCCTCGGTGTAACTCCCACGGGCTACCCACCGAGCCACAGCACACCCTTCCCACCACCCAGAAACCCTGGGGATGTCCTCTCATCTTCTTGGGGACATTGGCAGTTAGGACCCTTTGACCTTTCATTATTCCAGCCCCTGCACCAGCTCCTGGGCAAGGCGGGGGCTCGGCCTCCACCCCAGCCTGGATCATCTCGGGAAGAGCCGGGTTCCTGGGAGACCAGACACCTTCCTGGTGGCAGCAGTGACTGTGGAGCAGGGCTGCAATAGCCACAGCCGCACGGCCACTCAACACGACCGAGACGCCTATTTCTTCCCAAGGAACATGTTCCTGCTTTCTTGCTCAAATGAAATCAAAATCAAAGTGATTCTAGCAGCCAGCAATTAAGTGACAAAGAGAGGATTAGGACATCAGCTGGAGACCAAGCAGCAGGAGCAGGGGGACAAGAAATAAAAACAAATCCTAATTTCACACAAAGGTATTAAAGCGAGGCATTCGTATCTGCATTTATGCAATTGTGACCCAGGCCCCAGGGGAGCTAGTCTTCCCATTGACTTACCCTCAACAATTTCTTTTTAAATACGTACTTAATAAACCCTGTTTAAATAACAACATAATGTCCACTGGCCTTTACTAAATGTCTTTTAACAGGGACAGACCTGCCTTTGGTGAGCTCTGTAGGGTAGAGCTCTAAAAAATACATCAGATTAACAGGAACAGCAGAGGGGAAGCAGTTATATTAATAAGTCCGTAGGCACTAAATCATGGATTATTTCTACCTGGCCAAGATGTTGATTTTCACTCTAAAAGCTCTTCAACAGCAAAACCAAAGGATTACATCATTGCAAAATGGGAGCTCAACAGGCAAAGACAGCAGAAAAATCACAAGAACGTTTGGGAACGGATGTGGCAAGCTAATCCAGAGGTGAACGACTCTGGAGAACAGCTCATGGAAACTCCAACTCGGCTTCGAGTCCAAGCAGGGACCGCCCCAGTTTTTGACAATCCCCAGCCAGGAGCCTCCTCTTTGCCGGTCCAGCCCGTGGCTCGACCAGCTCTGCCGCGGGGCCGCGGATGGGCGAGGGGAGCCCCGGGGACACGGCGCGTGGTGAATGGTTAGTGGCGCTGGCGATGCTGTCATTATTGGTGGCGTTGGCAGTGCTGTCGTTATTGGTGGCGCTGGCGGTGCTGTCATTACGAGCGGCGCTGGCGGTGCTGTCGTTATTGGTGTCCCTGGCAGTGCTGTCATTACGAGCGGCGCTGGCGGTGCTGTCGTTATTGGTGGCACTGGCGGTGCTGTCGTTATTGGTGGTGCTCCCTGTGCTGTCCCGGCCCAGGCAGAGCCCAGCACTGCAGCAACAACCTGGCACGGCCCCGCGGAGCCATTAGCTGAGCCTGGTGGGCCCAGAGCTGGGAAAGCAGGCAGAGCAGGGCAATTAACACTGAGGAACTGCACACCTAGGGCCAGCCGAAAATATGAGCCCTGGAAACACTGTGCCGTTGTACATCAATAAATAATAATGGTTTATTTACTGCGCGTGTTTTAAGTAGCACTGCTAGCACCTGAGGGACCTCTTAAATTCCTCAGTGCTTTTTTTGTTTGTTTTATTTAAGTTAGAGAAGCTTCATTTTTAGCACTGAACTTGTATTTGTTTCTGTGTGGTTAGACTTTACCTCAGCTGGGCATGTTTACGTGATCCTGCTCTAAAGGAAAATAAAAATATATACTAGCCCACATTTCAGAGCAAGTATCCCATGCTAAAGGACAGGCCTCTGCTGCAGGTCAGCATCAGCGTATTTCTAAATGATCAAAATGAACTGTGGGGAGAGCAAACTTGCTTTCTGCAGGTGAGAAATCCTCAAACTAGACATCAACAATGAGACAGGAAACTTGGAATAAAGTGCAAAGTAAACATCGAAGCAGCGGCTCACACTGCACAGCCAGAGGAGTTGGCCTTTTGCCACAGCCATAGCGCTTGGGAAGGTAAAAAAGAAAGAAATGCAACATGCAGGAGGTCTGATGAGCGCCGCGCACCCGCTAGGCGCTACCCCACCTCGTCCTCGTGCATCTCGTGTGTGCAGTTTGCAGCGGGAACGGGGTGAGTTGTCCCAGGAACAGGACACCCCAGGACGGGGTGAGTTGTCCCAGGAAGAGGTGACAAACACCCCTAGTGCGGCTCTGCTGCCGGCACATCCGTGCTGGGAGCCGAGCACGGAGCCCCCGTCCCATCCCCTGGCCCTGCGGCTGGCCCGTTGCAGCACCAGGCCGCGCACACAGCACCGGAGCACGGATGCAGCAAGGGCTCTCCCGTGCCGTCCTGCACATGGAGCGATGGCATCGCCACCGGCACTCGAGCAGAGTCAAAATTCACCCAGCTGTGAGGAGCAACAGGACGGGTTGTGGCTCTGCTGCTATTGCTGCAGCCAAGGGTTGAACCGTCTTCTCGGTAGATTGGTGCCATTTGACCATGCAATTTTTAAAGCCTTCCCTAATAAAAGCATGGCAGGATCCACCTCATCTTCTGCAAATGCTTTTTCTCACCCTTCTACCTCCCTTTCATGTGAGGACATTAAGCCTGGGAGGGAAGGAAGACCCTGTTATTCCCTTGGCAAGGGACAGTGCACACGGCTCCGCGCTCCCTCCGTGGGCCAGGGAGGTTCCTGCGCCTCCCTGCTCCTCCGGCTCCCAAACGGCTCTGCCACGGCCCCTTTTGCCCTTTGGACCACGCTGGGCACAGGGAGACACCAAAGCAAGAACCACCAAGGACAGGCGCAAAGGCCAGCCGGGGCAGAGGCAGCCAGATCCGCTTTCTCTCCCTATCACCTTGGCAAACGATCGTTCCCTCCTGATCTGATAAACAGCTCTGCATAACGTCAGCAGCGCTGATGAACGAGCTACACCAGAAAACATGAAGATTGATGTATTGTTCCCACTTAAACTAAACATATAATGTTGATGTTAATTCACTGATAGGCCCTCAGACTGGGGTTTCATAAGTATATGTAATTAAACGTGTTACTTCATGAATTTTACAAATACAGCATAAAGTTGCTAATGGAGTGTCTTAAATTCTATTAACATTCATTTAATCTCTTTAGTTTCTCTTTAAACATGCATTTACAATTCTAATCATTGCAAAAAGATTTTAATAAAAGACAATGTTAATGAAATATGTGAAAGAACTACTGAAATAATGGATTCTTTGGAAAAACTTGAAGAAAAAAAGGAAACATGCTATGCTAAAATGGCATAGAAATATAGCCTATTATTTAAAGACTAAGGACAAGCACAGATTCATGGTTTCTAGGATGGCAGGCTCTTAAACAGCTCCTTTTTGGAGCAGATATTAATTATTGGGGCTAATTATGGTATTAAGCCCTTCCCAGCTCCCTCCCTTGGATGTCGCTCCCTGCCTGGTGTCTCCCACGCGGTGCTGTGAGGTCTGTGCACAGTGGACAGCCCCACCGTGACGTCCTGCCGTGGTCCCCCAGGAGCCTCCGCTTTGGTCGCACACCCCGAGTTCTTCTATTTTCGCCCACCACCAAGATGATATTTCCCTTCTCCTTTCCTGTTGGCAGGTGCCATGTGCTGGGAACCAAGCGGCGCCCAGCCCGGCTTCTGCCAGGTCTCGCACCCAAGGGCGCTCAGCAGGCGCTGCAGGATGAGCCCGTCCAGCACCATCGGGCTCCTGCAGCAGGAGCGCCGGGCAGACCTGGGGTCACCGTGCAAAGCGCATCCACATCCACCATCCCCAGCCTCCTCCCGAACTGGCGCCAAGGACGGCTCCAGCCATCCCAAACCCTCCCTTTCCCTGGCCCCCAAGCGCTGCTGCTGTCCCAGGTTGGGGACAGGAACGGGGACAGCCAGCAGCGGCACGTCCGGAGGCTGCAGTGACCTGCATCGCCGGCGCCGTCAGGATACGTCCCTCCCTGGGCCAGCCCACGGGAGCAATAGGGGTGAGAGGGGGCTCCGGTCTCAACCTTGCCAAATTCCTTCCTTTGGCTGCTGAACAAATCCTGGTTAAGGAACACGCATTTGTGCTGAGTATGGGGAATGCAGAGAGATAGAAAGGGAGAAAAAACGCAGCATTTAATTCCTTTTAGGAAGAGAAGTAACTATGTATTGACATGGGATTTACATGGAAAAATAACTGATGTGGCTTTAAGATGAAACTGTCACGGCTAATCCCAAATCAATTAGAATGAAGGAAGAAAAAAGAGAAGAAAGATTTTTTCCTTTCCTCCAGGTAGGTCACACTCATCACACAGGAGGGACCAAGACTCGTGCAGCACATTCTGCATGACACCCCGTCGTCCTGCACAGCCCTGGGCCAGACACGGAGAGGAAGGACCAACAGCTGGAGATGGAGATGGCAGCCACGGTATTCCAGCATCATGGCAATAGCTCCCGCTAGCCACCGCAGCACCCGTGAGAACGCATCCCCATTAGAAATAGAAATTGCAGGTGCCCCTAGCCACACAAAACCCAATAAAACTCAACTAAGGAGAGCCACGGAAGGAAAACCTCCAAGACTTGCATTAAAAACAATTAAAACTCACTGAAATCGAGCATTTTGAATGGATGTACTGAAATATATGCAGCACAACCTCCAAAAAGGTGACTGATTTACATCTCTTAGTATTTTCTGAGGGTATTAACTCCACATCTGCTTTATATTGATATATGTTTTATGCTGACCCTTCTGCAGACTGAAGATGAAAAAAAAAAAAAAAGTGGAAATTTCAGAATAGCTTGTAGGATGGGAATTCTTAATTTTCCTCATTTTGATAGAGGTTTTGGCAGTAAACAACAACAGCAGAGGACCAATAATGACAAGAATACACTGGCTCTTTTCCCAAATTTTGCACAACTTCTTATACTTTAGTTATCTGTACAACAACATTGTCTATTTGGGGCATTTGTAAGTGCTAAAGTTCAGAAATATTCTTCAGGCTGTGCTGTCCAGAAACCTCTTGTTTGATAAACAGGCAGATTTATATCAGTAAGATAATCCTGGACTTTACCTCTCAGACTAGGAATCGTTGCCTTGTTTTTCACTGAATGAAAAGGGAGCGTCTCTAGGACTCGCTCTTCCAAGCAAGCTGTGGAGTAAAGCAATAATTTTCCTGTAACATTTCTACACTCTTTACAGCAGAGAGAAATGGATCGTTTCATGCATAATTTGCAATATGCAAAAGTCAATATGTATCATTAGCATGAGCAGAGGATGAAGCAATCATCTGTATTATCAAAATAAAGTGCAGGAGTAGCCAGCCCACGTCCCGGGGAGGCGCCTGGGCAGAGGCGCACACAGCACCCTGCCTGTTCCCGCACAGATTTGGGGTTCCTGTTGGCGCTGCATCGCAGCAGCCCCTTGGGCGCCCGCGCTCCTCGCTACATCCCGGGAGCAGCCCTGGGAACAGCCGCTCACTCGCGCTCGCCAACCCAGCTCCAGCGCATGGCCTCTTGAAAAAGAACAACCTCTTCAGGAAGTTGGAATAGGAATGGGAACAATTGGAACAACAGGAAAAATTGAACTGAAACATCCGTCACCTCAGACAGACTGGGTAAGGGGAAACCCATGGCAGGTGGCAAAAGGAAGAGCAAGATCAGGGCTGGGCACAGGGACACTGTGCAATTCGCACGCTGCTGGCACCACACTCAAGTTCCTGGGTAAACTGAAAGGACTTTGTAACGCAAGCAAGGAAATGACTTGGACGTGCTGTGACGATGCTACGACGTGGGGGCTCATGTTGGACACGAACGACACAGTGCAAGAATGACATTCTGCAGAGCATGAGGTCTTGCTCAAGCACACGGTTTATTAAGTAAATATCCCTGGCTGATATTTTGCTTCGTCTTCTGTTTCAATCAGCCATATGGGAGGAAATCTGTAAACTATATTGCAGCAATTAAAAAATACTTACACCATTTATATGGTATTGTTGAATGAGTTATACTACAGGAAACAAATGCAGTGGAGCCAAACAATAGACCTTCATGAATATTTAATTCTTATAATTTAAACTAGTAAAAATATACTATATGATAACCTTCAGAACACCAATTAAGATGAAACCTTATTTCCCCTAATAATGTTGTTTAAAGAGAATAAGTAACTTATCTTGCTGTAATTAAGTTTTTATCAAAATAAATGGGAGGGAGAAGGGGCCCAGGAGTTGGGTACCGCTGGTTTTGGGGACCATGCCGCATAGGCGGCGATCTCCAAGCTGATGTCAGGGGACATCTCCGTGCAGAGCTGCTCACTGCCTGCTCCATCGCCCACAGCGCTACCTGGATCCGCAGAAAACACGGATGCTGAAGCTTAAGGTACCTATGACTCTCGCTTCTTACATCTCCCCTTACTTACTGCTTGCTTTTTACATATCTGACATATATTATACTTCACAGAGCCTTCATGAGCCACAGCACTGCACTGAAGGCAGAAGTCCATGCACTCAAAGGGAGGCAGAATTTGTCCAGTAAAATAAAATGCTGGCCGGTGACCTCGGGGAAGGTTCGATTTGTACCCAGACTCATCCCAAGGAATGTTGAAACCTGCAGGATTTAGGAAAAGGTTTTAATGCAGTTAAAGCAGCTGCTGTTTCAGTATTGCTTCAAGTCAACCTGGTAAATACAGCACTTGCACGATGACAGTTTGGTATATGACCACAGAAAAGCACCATGCCCCCAGACTGACAGTAAGGCAGTTATAGAATCATTATGGCTGGAAAAGACCTTCAGGATCACCAAGTCCAACCATAAGGGCACAGGGCCATGGACCCAGCGGCAGGACAGCAGGTCAACCCAGCCACAGCTCTAACTTGATTGATGCAGTTTATCTGAAAAACAGTACTTGTATGATTAAGGAAACCCATCTCTCCTTGTTGTGTAAGCACTTTGAACTTAGTTAATTAAAAGATAATTCCTCTTTCCACCAAGATATTATCATATAATTACTTAAATAAACTATCTAATTTCTGCCAATCTGAGCTATAGCGTGTTTTGACTTTGGAGAAGCTCCTTTTAACACCTATTGTTTAAATGTGCTGACAAAATGACTAAGATGCTTCTCCTGGCAGCAGTAGGAGTAAGAGTTCCCACTTCAGCTCTGTTGCCCTTTGTATCAGTGATCTGTCTCTTCAATATGTACAAGAGGAAAAAAAAAAGATTATCTATTACCTAATGATTTGAAAAATAAGGATATTTTTACTGCCTAAAACAAAACCGATTAACTCTATAGCTTAAAAAAAAATAAGCAAGCAACCAGACAAGAGCGTGCAAGTCTGCCTTTCAGGAGATGGACAAGTGGTTTCTCAGGGGAGCAAAAGTCCATGTTACTCCATACAGCTACACACTCATAACCCAGCATTTGCAGTTAGCATAGCGAGGTTACACCTGGTGATCCCTACCTGGTGAGGACACAGCTGCACACCGAGGGGAAGCTGGAAGCTTTAGCACCACAGATTCCTCCTTGTAAGGAGCAAACCTGACTTTGCAGCAAGAACCTGCTCCTGACTGTGACTGAAGCACCCCTGCCCCACAGGTGAGCTCTGTGGAGCTGAGAGCAGCAGCAACGACCTCGTTTCCCCCAAAGAGCAGAAAAGACCTCGGGAAAGAGCAGGTGGGCTCATAGCAGGGCTGGAGCTGGAGCTAGATGTTTCTACCTGTAAATGGACTTTAAAAGGGAGGAGTAGCTTTTCTCCTGCTGAGGTTGTTAGTTCTCAAATGCCCAACAGCAGATGCTGGTGGCCTAAGCATGGGAGTACTGGGAAGTCCCATACAGAGCCTCTTGGTGCTCAGCAGCACCCTACCAAAATACAGCTCCTCTTGAAGGCTTCCAGAGCCAATTAGAGCAAGTCTTTAAAAAGAAGCATCTGCTGAAGTAGGGGACTCAAAGAACGCATCTTTAGAACGTAGACATTTAAGTATATTCCTCAATTAATTATGTTTAAGAGCCCTGACTCTTCTAGAGCATAGGCTGTGTTTGCACAACCATATTTTTGTACCTGTTTGGGTGGAAAAATGTATATATTCCTTATTGACGTGAATGAGTGACAAGCTGCGCAGTGAACTGCACTGCTAATGTAGTCATCTGCTCTAGTGGCCTGCAAGATAAATTGGGTTCATAAATGCATTTCCATATTTCCCTGGTCTAAAGTATGGCAATAGTTTTTCAGTGTTATAGAGCAGAACGTATCTTCCTAGCACAGCACACAAGACTTGAATTTGGATGGAAATGGTTAGCATGAAACAGAGAAGTGGATAGGGCAAATGGGGGCAGATAAAGACTCAGCTTTTAAGCCAATCACTAAATCAAGACGGGATTTTCTGATCCCTGTAGGGAAAGTGATCTGCAGGCTATTTTGTGCATCAGGTCTTGTATGGGATGCAGGAACTGTATTTTTCTCTTTTTTTCACATCTTTGTTGCTTGTTTTATTCTTGTTCAGTTTTTCCTTTTTTATTTTTTTCTCTAATCTGAAATGAAATTTCAGAATTTCTGTTCTGGTGACTTATGTGTTGTACTTCTGGAGTATGGGAGGAACAGGCGGCTTGTGTCATCCTGAGAGAGAACGACTCCCAGGGCGTGCTTAATTCAGTCCCCATAACAGCATCTCTGCTAAGCGCTCTGCAGTAATGACATTGTGCTTAGTTAGATGCACTGATATGTGAAAAAGAAGAGACATGGGGAAAAAAAAAGAGACTAGAATACCTAATGCTGCATTTCACTATCATAATTGGTTTAGATACTATAAATCTTTTTATATCTGCATTTTTAAACAAAAAAATTGCTCTTTCAAGCAGTAAATCAGGCTTGTTAGCCTAAAGTTTAATAAAGTTTCCAGTAATGAGTTTTCCAAATGTTAAACTTGTTATTGTATTCTTTTTGATTGGAACTAAAATTGCTTTTCACGCACCAAGCTGTCAGCATAAGATCACGACTGACAAAGTGACTTCTAGTTAACAAATATTCCCGTCTCTGCGCACCGCCGCCTTTCCCTGATCCTGGAGCGGGCGGGATGGCTGGCGGCTGGAGGAGGCTGATGATGGTGATGGGCTGAAGCCTTCACCGGGTTCGGCCACGGTTCCCGCTGGCGAGTCGCCACGACGGCTGGGTGAGGGGAGCCGGCAGCCGAGTGCTGGGGACGAGCCTGCACGTGTGGCACGGGACAGGGCACGGCGCGTGGCACGGGGCAGGGCACGGGGCAGGGCACGGCACGGGGCACAGGACAGGGCACGGCATGGGGCAGGGCGCAGGGCACCGTGTGGGGCACAGTGTGGGGCACGGCGCAGGGCACGGCACGCGCTGGGGACACCAGCAGGGCAGGAGCTCCGCGGCCGTCCCGGCTGCCCAGCTTCCCGCCGGGATTGTGATTGGGCTGTGGACGGTCAATGGAAGGCGGCTCGCGATGAGCTGGCAGCGCTGCTTGCAGGACGTGGCCATGTCCCAGGTGAAGTCTGCAGGTGCCTGGGGATTTCTCCTGGCCAACCGCAGAGCCAGGTCTGCTTGTCTCTGCTCACGACAGGATGAGGTGTCTTGCAGCCAAGGCCGGACGGGTGGTCCCTGAGCACCGCTGGCTTGAAGCAGCAGATCCCAGCAGGATGGAGCAGCAGGGTCCCATGGAGAAGAACCAGCACGAGGTGATGGTGCAGTGGCGCCTGCCCTGCGGTGGCCTCAAAGAGGCTCTGCTTGCACGGCAGCCACCTGCATGTAAGGACGAGGCCAAAGAAATGGGAGCAGGCAGAAGTTCTAGTTCAAAAGCGTTCCCGGTACCCTGATGCCCGAAGGAGAACTCACCACTTCATGTCCTGCTAGGACCAATTCAGCTTTGGCAGCGTCTCAGCCATGCTGGGCAAGTGTTCTCATTGCTCTCCAGTGCTTCCAGGAAAGCAGCAACGTTTTTACTATCATCTTTGAACCTCATCTGTCAGATTTCTTCTTCAAACTATTTGTTCCCTCTGAGCCCTTTCTTAATAAACAGCCCAGGACAGAACTTGGTCTGTGAGAAAGCTGCAGGAGCTGCTCTGCAAAACACTTTTTGGGGATTTTGTACATCTCAGGTGTTAATTAGGACTTCCAGACAGGTAAGGCGAATGGTGGCCATGGTGACACTGACTTTCCAGGTTTGGGCTGCTTTTTGCTTTGGTGCTTTTTAATTGACAGGGAGCTAATTTTCAGAGAATGGACTGGGCAAAGTTGCTGAGTAACCAGAATGTTTTTTTTTTAGCGTACATATGAGGCAGACTAACTGACCTATGTTTTCCTGAATTAGTCCTTTTTTTTTGCCAGTGCCATAGCATTATCTGTTTTGTTTGGGCATGTTTTTTTTTCATATCTTTTCAGGACTCTCCAAATATCAATTTGTTAAAAACCAGCAATAGTCAGGGAATATGCTGAGCATTTTTAGCCTTCATGGATACAAAGTATTTTACCATATTGCTGTTATGAAGCAACATTATCTTTCCCAGCCACTGACAATAGAAGGAATGTTTATTTGTTTTTTTTTCTCCTTCCTGTAACCTATGATTACATCTACTCTATTCATTCCTTAAAATGGCAGAAAATACTTCTTTTTTTTTTCCCTACATGATCTCACGCCATCAGTATCTAATAGTGTGCTTGCATTATAACAAAGGAGTATAAAATAATTCCTTCCTATTTGACAACTCATTTTGTCGCTGACTCTATTCTGCATTTCCCAAATGCAGCTTTGCATTGCATCCAACCAGCCTCTCCCTTTTCTCATCTACTTGAGCACTGCTTTCTTCTCTCTTTCTTGGAGTTTGAACTCCTTGGGCTGATCTGCTCAACCATTCTAGCACGACTTTTAATTTAAGGCCATTTCTGCATCAGTCCCAAATGTCTTGTACTCTTTAACTACTCACGTGGAAAGTAGCCCAAATCAAACATCTGACGAAAGCTGCCCTGCCCTAGATGAAGCCTGAGCAGGGGTGAGAAGAGCGGAATGCAAAGGTTCAAAATGTTTGTTTACAGACAGCTTGCCAGAAAGGCAAAGCTACAAGACTGGGCAGTAAGGGTCAGCACATAAAAGGTCAGTGGTTTTCTTCAAAGCTTCCTCAAACAATTCAGAAATGTCCTTCAGATTTTTCCTTTCCTTGAAAGACTGTTCTCTTCCAGACAGTTATTATCGGGGGAAAAAAATAAAAGCATTCATTTTCCCTTAATACTTTAGGATTATCCACCCAGTTGCGTTCTTTAAGATGGAAGAAAATAAGGATGGGGATATTTGAAGGCCGCCTGTACTTGGTCTTGGACAGCCTGCTCCAGCTGACCTGCTTGGGCAGAAGGGTTGCTACCAATCTCCAGAAGTGCCTGAAAACCCCATGTCCTCCTGATTCTGCGTATCTGGGCCAGGGGCATCTCCCAGTGTTTAAGAGGAGGCTCCTCGCAGTGCAGCTCTGACCTGCCCTGGGACGCCCGAGCTGCCGTGTTTAGCGCTCTGGAGGGTGGAAGGACACCCTTCGCTTCAGCTGCGATTTTAGAAGCTCTCCTCAGTGTTTACTGAAGGGTCTTGCAGTGTGCAGAGAGCTGCCTCTCCAAGGGCTGCTCAGCCCTTGTGGGAAGAGCCCGTGCAGAGACCGGCCTGCTCACCCGGTGCGCTTCGGGAAGGCTGGAAGTGCAACGGCGCTTCATCCGATCCTATCGCAGGAAGGAACTTCACCGGAAGATACCCCAATTCCCCAACAAAAAGAATGAGAGGCCACAACCAGGTCAGCTTTTCTGGTAAAATAGCCATAGATCCCAGGGCAGAGGAAGCCTAGGGAGAGCAGGAGATCCATCTTCACTTCTGGTTCGTGTGATGAGTTGTAAGTTGTGTAATCCATAAATGAACTTCAGCCCAAAGAGCATGACAGCACTTTTTCCAGATGTTATTGTTAGGATCTTATTTTCTATTGCACTGGAAAATGTGGAGATATACAACATAAGTCACCCTGTAAAAATGTAATTCATTCAACTGAGTTTTTCTAGGTTAAAAATATTATTTATGTCTTCCAGATCATCTTCCCCTATTGCCTGATCAGCTTGCAAGAAAGGCTGTCCAATGTCCAGGAAAGCCTGTAGTGGTGAGAAAGGTCTGTTCCTGCACACCCTGCGCGCTCAGCCATTCCCTGCCCGTTCCTGGGAGCCCTTAGACAGGAGCACTGCTCCGTGCTGACTCCTGGCGCCCGGCGGGTTCAGCTCCCAGCCAGCTCAGCGGTCAGCAAGGACACAGCATGGGCAAGAATGGCTTCTTGTTTCTCCTCCGGGCATGGACATGCTAAGGCTTCCTGTTCCTATTAACTTCTGCTTATAATTAAGTTCCTGGAGAAAATTTGCTTGCTCTGGAAGATGCTCTGGGTGTTCAAATACGGCATGTTAAACACGGTCCCTGTTCAGGGCTGCCTGGGCTCTGGGCAAAGCCAGGCTTGGAGCCGGCTGGTGCCTTTCTCCTCGCCACTTGCAGCAAGCATCTTGGATATTATTACTTGCTCACTTGTCTTTGTTCTCTGGTTTAATTCACGGTCAGCAAATGAACCAAGTCCCAGGTGAAATCACCTCTTTTCCAGATAGAAACATGAGCTTGTTCCCTAGCTGGTTTGCTGTGCAGTCAGTCTCTTGGTCTCCAACTTCAAACAGGAAAATCTTCAAACTTAGTTTTCCTCTCTGGGGCATTCTTTCAGCGTGTTTTGGGTACCCTGGGCCTGTCTTGCAGCTGAATTATTAAAAAAAAAAAAAAAGCCTAAGAGTCAATCATCAATACTCAGGTGTACCCAAGCAACCTGCTCTTCTTATTAAACAGTGCACCATTTTCCCCAAAGAATAAGAAATTCAATATTGGAGAGAAGAGCTGATGAAAGAGAGGGACTGCAGTGGATAGTGGCTGAGGTTTAATAACCCGCGCGCCAGGAGGAGCCGCCTCCAGCCGCCGCGGATGCTGCTCCAGAGCTCCGGGACCGTCACGGCCGCGGGGACCCCTGGGGTGTCCCGGCTCCACAGGGACAGAGCTCCCGATTTTGGCTACTTTTTCCTCTTAGTTTAATACTTTTTCCCTTTATTTCACCTGCCTTTGAAGAATTTTGGCCAGTGGATAAATACAATGCTAATTATTTACCATATTATCTCAAGGTAATAAAATAATTATTACCAGCTAAAATATAACAAAACTGTGAGGTGTTTTACAAAGCACTTATACAACAGGTTAGTGTATTTCCTAGAAAGAAGAAGACAGCTCAGGGATGCCCCGTCCATTTTCCTTGGTATAAATTCTTGAATTCTCTCTAAATCTATATTCCATCTTTTATTACTTCTTGCCCCTTTATGTTTTCAGGAGTTTTGCAAAAAATGGGTGTCTCTAGATTAGCTTCTCCATTTGCTGTCATGTTTTTCTCTTTCCAAGAATCTTGTTTCTGGATCTCTTCCCCCAGACAAATCCGTGTCCTGCTCATCGTGGGAGCAGCTTAGATGGCAGCTGTAATTGCAGCAGGAGCAGGTCTGTGAGCTGTGGGTACGGGATGTTTCCGGGATTTCTGGACAGTGACACTGCGTTTGGGCTGTCAAGATGCCTGAAGGCATTAAGTAATCACGACGCAGCCTTCTGCCAATGTGTCAGTGCTAAGAAACAGAAAAAGCAGATTTTAAAATACCTTTTTTAAAAATATCTATCAGATTTTTTACTTTTAGAAACCACTTTAGGATACTTTACAGAAGTAAGTGGGATTTACTGTGTGACTAAAAGCTGCAGAATTGATTCTTACTGAAGTACAGAGAAACACAGCTTGCAGAGGAAATGAAGTCCAGAACTTCAAATGCGCTGATAATTCTGGGTATGTGATGCTATTATTGGAAGACACACATGAAAGGGGCTAGATTTCTGGGAGTTCTGCGGATGGACCTGTTTTATTGGAAGCAGGGATGGTTAGTGCCGGGCTTGGGCAGAGCGGATGCATGGCGGGGATCTGGCCTCGTGCTGCCAGTCACAGCAGCATGAAGAGGAGCATGAAGAGCTTTGCTACAGGAGGGTCTTTAAACACCCACGTCCTCAGGGTTTAGCCAAGTCCTTCCTCCCTCTTTTGCAGGGGGAAGGCAGCACGAGATGTCCATGCACCTGCAAATGTCTCCCTTGGGGTTTGTTTTTGACGCCAGAATGGGGGTGGCTGCTTTAAAAGCAATTGCTCCACCCTGCATGGAGGTGGTTGAGCGGCAGGAAATGGCCAGTTTTCCCAGGACGAGTTCGTATGGGATTGTCCCTTGACCACCTAAGGCTTGCACAGATGGAGGATGCTCTGCAAGGCCAGCATTCCTGCTTGCATCCGAGCTGGTCCGTGCCCTTCTGAGCTGCCCAGAGAGCAGCGGAGCTTGAGGGCTGGAGGTGTTCAGCCCCACTTTGCACTAGGGAAACAAACAGGGTTTGTTTGTTTGTTTGTCTGTTTGTTGCTAGAAATTTTGTTTGAGGAAAACCTGAGCAGATGGCTGCCAAAGCCTGTCCACGTCTCCGGGCATCGTGGGTGTCACAGCAGCACCATGAGCTGCGGGACAGTTTTCGTCACAAGGGTGCAGTGCTTGCATAGGCACAGCACAAGCTGTTAATGTGATTGTTAATCTGTCTGTGAAGTGGGTTTTTCTTTTTTCTTTTTTTTTCCCCAGGGATAAAACAGGCTCAATTTCAGAGTTAGTCATCAGTAAAAATTCTCATAGATTTGTTCTTACATATGTGAGAAAATGTAGGACAAATATATGTCCTGCACAGGTTCATTGCCCTGTTCAGATGTGAATCTTGGAAATCTTGGAAAAGATTTGTTTCCTCCAGTGATCTCATCTTTGATGAGGCCTTTAACCCTGTCCCGAGATACTTGGCCATAACTAACATGATCATGTTCTTCCTGACTATGTTCTTGACTCTATTTCTCACTAAACTTTGGGGTGGAAGGCAGGTTCTAGTCTAACTGATTATTCATGAGAGCTGCACAAGGTAATTAGTTGTTACTAATGAGGGAGGGATGCAAGCTGCTTACTTGCCAGAGCAGCTTAGGAACAAATCATTCATTATTATTCTATAATTCAGTAAACATTTTTCCAAGCAAGAAATCATGGCGTTTTGGGGTTTTTTTTTAAGATATCTGTGCTTGCAGTTCCTGCTGGTCTGAAGGAAGGCTCGGGCCTGCTGGGTGGCATGGTTTTATCTCCACATGTCCCCAGGTGCTCAGGCCACCCGGGTCTCTAGAATCTACACCTTTGCATTTATATTTGAAGCAAACTTATCTTATTGTGTTTAAATACTTCCAATTTACAGACTTTGCTAGGAGTGAGAACAGTCCTAGATCTGGCTTGGGAATGGAGCACTCGATGAAGAGCATCATGCACGAGCACGGGGATAATGCAAGCACAGCACCCACGGGGAGAGGCCAGTGCACCAAGCTGAACATCTGCTGCTGGGACGCGCTGTCCCGGAGTGACCGGAGCAGTTTTGCTCTCCGGAAGGTGCCTGTTTCCACAAGGAAACCAGTCCTGCAGGAGGGCGGCGAGGCCGGGCTCCCTCCCTGCGCCGGCAGCGACGCGGCAGCCCGAGCACCATCTTTGCTGCAGAAGCTGCGTAACAACTGATGGCAACTTGCTGCCCTGTTACTGAAACATCTCAAGTGGGTTTTTTGAGGTTTTGGGGGTTTGTTTTTCTCTTAATGGTCTAGTGATAGCAGAAATCAAAAAAATTAGTTGCAGCAGGCAGGAAAGAAAAAGATTTCAAAGCAATAATTCCTCCTCATATGTCAGACGCGGTTAATTCATTGTTTATTGCTGTGGCTGTCACGCGTGTGTCCGTAGGTGTTCACTTGTCATTCGCGTCACTTGGGGAGATTTAGCGCTTTATAATCAGCGCGAGCGTTTCCCTGCGAGCACTCTGCTAGGGTGAGCTATTAGGTGTTCGCTGTAATAACACTGATAATAATGAACTTGGCACTCGTTTTCCATACGCATATGTTCCGTATTTCTGCAAAAATAACCATTTTAACTCGTCTTTGGATAGCAGAAGTATGAAAATAATGCCAGGGCCTGCAAAGCACTGCAGCGTGTATGGGGAAACCCGGGAGCAGGCTGGAAACACCGGGGTCACCAAACCGCCTGCGCTGCCCATGTCTGGGGGTATGTGGGACGGGTGACAAAAGCGGGGAGCACGGCGGGCTCAGCGTCACCACGGAGCCGCGTGGGGGCCAGGCTCCATGTGCTCCCGCTCGTGGTTCATCCACACGCACGAGCCGAGGTGGGAGCAGGGGCAGCCAATCCACGGGGAGGGAGGGAGAGCAACACAGTGAAAAGAGCCAAATGCTGCTCCAAAAGCCAGGGGATTTGTAAGAGAGAGGGAGGCAGCTGCTGGGATCTTCCTTGGTGCACGTGGCCTGGCGGCCCGGACGGCTTGAGGAGCACGAGCAGTTTGCGGATGGTCCCAGCTCATTGGAGACCAAAGGGGCGAGCGGGTTCCTGAGAACTCCCACGGAGCTGCTAGAGACTCTTCCAGGACCAAACCAAAAGGGCCACGGGGCAGGAAGGCCATAAGGCCTCTAACACAGCCTGGAGGCCACACGGTGATTAGCGCTGAGCACTAACGAGTGGCACTAATGAAGCGGCTCCGGTTGCTCTGCAGCAGCGCTCAGTAGCTGAGGCCAAACCTGCTCCGTTGTGCAAGCGCAGACGTTGACAGGAGCAAGGGCTGATGCTGACCCTGACGGGGTATCGCAACGTCTTCCTTGGGAAGCGGCCTCCCGTAGTGCCCCACGTCCCCGAAACTGCTGCGGGTAATCACAGTCCTGAGGAATGATGCTGCTGTAAAATACAGGTAAATAAATAATATAGTATAAAACTGCAGTGTAATACAAGGTTATAATTTTATGACCTTGCTTTGATAATTATGTATTATCATAATAGATATTGCTATATCTGATCTATATATTTCTGTGTGTGATATATATATATATTTCTATTTGTTTTGCCCACCACGCTGCAGGTGGAGCAAAAGGGCAAAGGTACAAGGAGAGCTGCACTTTCCGAGCACGTAGTTCCTTTCAGCTGAACTGGAAATGGCAAAACTGTCACATCAAGGAATTATCAACATTTATGGTTAAAGTGAATAATAGTGGCAGCAAATATATTCAAAATATTATTTTTGTAACTACCAAGGTATATTGGCAGAGCAGAAATCTTCTTAGCAGCCAGAGAAGGGAAAGGGAAAAGCAGCCATTAACCCCTTTCTAGTAGCACATTGATTCTCAGAACGGTGTCAGGCACCACCTAACAAGCACAATAGAAAGAAAAAGCCTCTTTGGCAACACAATTTTTATAGTGGTGTCAAAAGACGCAAGTGGAGCAGGTAATATATTCAAAGAAGTGAGATTCCAGAATAATTGAATACTAATAATTACAAAATTAATTCCTTCAATTAAAAGTGAATACACTGCTGGAACATTTAATACAGCGAACACTAGATAAAATTACTGTGCGATCCTATTAAAGCTCACCGAGATTTTCTGAGGATGTGATGGCATTTATTAAATTATCTCTGAACTTCTTATGCAAATTCAATGCAGTCCTGCACACACGGCGCTAATTTGGGGCCGCAGCGCCCCGGGTAGCTGCAGTGCTCCTAGCAGGAACGAGGGGTCGAGGCTGGGGAGAAGCCCTGCAGCGCTTGGAGGGCACCCGGGGCTTCTCCTCCTGTCCCACCACCTCCGACACGAGACAGACCCTCCCGAGAAGGGAACACTGCTTTAGGATAAAAGCTCTCAGGAACTCCGGGCATCTCTTCATCTCTGGTGCCAACTTAAGGGATAAGTCGCTTCTTTTTATGAGAAGCGTAACTTCCATTTCAAACTCACTTTAAAAAGAAAGGTTTGAGAAATAGAGCTTCTGAGAGTATACACGCACTAACCTCATGGAGGAAGATTGATAATGTCATTGAGACTACTTATTCAGTATATAATTATTTTATTTTTTTATTCTTCCTGAATTTTAGATAAAAATAGCTTACTGGCAAAAGGTTATCATTATACATATCTTTCTCTACCTCAGATGGATTTCCTAAACTAGCCCAAACCATCACTGAGAGTGCTTCAAGTGTGCAAAGCAGCTCAGATGTCACATCAGAGCTGAAAAGTGTAAATATCACTTAGCTGTAATTAAAAAAAAAATAAGTCCTTAACATTAAAAAAACAACTGTTAGTGAGAGTTCATTTCTACAGAGGCTGAGACACTAGTCAGATGAGCACGCGCGCATCCCAGTGCAGCCAGGAACCAGGGCAAGGCTGCAGCTCCCCGCGCCAGGAGCAGGGCTCGGAGGAAGACCTCGGTGTCGCAGCATCCGGCAGAGAGGAAGAGCAAAGGCCCTGGTGATCCTTTGCTGTGGAGGCAGGAACGCAGAGTGCAAGGCGAGGATCGTGCTGGGAGGGCTGCTTGCTGCGATGACCAAGGAGCCTTCCCCAGGCACGTGTTTGACTTTCCTTTTCTGCTCTGTGCTTGTGCTCACACGAACTCCGACCTCATGGGAATCCCTGCCTCTCAGTTAAGTATGTGCATTTCTGGTAACTGGCAAAAAATATTTTCCGTCATCTTGTTTTGCCTTAAAAACCAATTTGGCAATTCAGTAGCAGCTTTATCTCCCAATGCCTTGTTTCAAGGCTTTTCCCTCAGATATTCATCCTGTCCCCGAGGTCCTGAGGGAGCTCAAGGTGTCCTCTGAGATCTTGCCCGGTTTCCAGATGCTGCCTTGCCTCAACATGCTGCCTGCCAAGAGCCGGCAGGGATCCAAGTGCACAGGAGACTTTGTTAGGGAGGTTTCAACACCTGGAAAATCGCCACGAGGGAGAACTTCCATGTTCCTCAATGGAGCGTGCTGGTGCTGCGGGAGCCGGGGACTATTGGAGCTGCTGGCCGGGCAAGCCATGGCCAGGGAGAAAAGTGGAGCTGCTGCCGGTGGGAAGGCCGAGCTCCCGGCAGAGGAAACCAAAGGGTGAGCTCAGCCCGGCAGGACAAATTCCACCACCCATCACCACCAAGGAGACTCCCTAAACAAATGAGTGGCAGGAGCCGTTTCCATCAGTGCTGGACAGTGCAGCATCTCTTGGGCACATTGCCTTCATCATCTATACGTTACTATCAAGAACTATGTTCACCATCTCTATGTTACTATCAAGGAGCTGGGATGCTCCTCGGGAGGAACTGCAGGACCACTGACCGTTCAGCACGTGACCTAGCTGCGCTCTTGGTCATCAGCGAACATGTGCTGCCAGATGCTACTTTGCTGACCTCAACTCTGGGTCTTAAGGCTTTGTGGCCTTAGGAGGTCTTAATATAAAATGAATTCCTATCCCAAACTCAAAGACAGGAAACACAGTCCGACAATAGGTGTTTAGTGAACAAAAACATGATACTTTTATTAAAGGAGGATAAAATAACATTCTGAAGATACTCTATTAATGTGTCGTGTTAATTCTTAATTGGAATCAATCAGCCAGGAATTTGTCAGGTTCTCTTGAGGTTCTTCTCTTTAGTTTTGTAAATTAAGAACAGGTCTCTGCTGTAGAAAATAAATCGTAACTTTTCCTGAGCCCTGGAAGTGCTCAGAATGGGTGAGGTTTCCTGGGGAAAAGCAGGGATGCTCCATGGGTCCGTGACTGAGCAGACCCACAGCTGGCGGCAGGTAGCAGAAGGGACGAGGCGGCAGCGTGTGGCCCTGTCACCGCTGCACATCTGCTCTGTGCTCTCCGCTCAGCTCCTCTCTGCCTCCGGAATTCCTCCTTGCAGAGCGAGGATCTGGCTCAGCTTTCTTGTAAAGCTGAAGCTGAACCTGGAGGGACACCGGCCTGGAGAGGCAGTCACCTGCGAGCCAGGGTGGCTGGAGCAGCTCGGGACGTGATTTCCACAGCTTTCTCAAAAAGTGGATATTTGAGCGTTTCTTCAACGCCGATGCTCTCCCAGCTGTCACACTGAGTGTCACTGAAGATGGTGACAACGTGCCAAGAGTTTGCTGACCTCCTGTCCTCTTCTGGGCTTTTTATTCCCTTCCTATGTATGCTTTATTTGAGAAAAGGGAAAATTAGCTTTTGGGGATGAATCTATTTCCATTTATAGTGGAAATATGGAAGAATAAGTTAGAAGGTGACATTTATTCCATATTGTTACATCGTCAAAATAGCAAGCATCATCTGACTGGTGATTTTGCAAAGGAAGTAGCACACAATCTTAAACACAACCTTGGTTTGAAAAGACTCTACTTTTGCTAAGCCCTCACTGAAGTTTCTGAAGCTGTAAGAAATCCATGTGTCATGCACTAGGTGGAAATCACCTCATTTCAACCACGATACAGGGCAAAACCGAAGACTTATTTCTGGAAAAATAAAATTAAAGGACGTGATTAATTGTTCATCTCTTTAATTTTATTTTTCACATATTCATTTGTTTATTATAAAGATTGCATTTTTATTCAATTTCTTCAACATTAAAAATTGCTGACATGCAATTGCACATATAATGACTTGCAGCTGTATACAGAGAGATATTTGTAAGGCTCTTATTCAGTTAACTACTATTTTAACAAAAATTATATGAAATGTTTGTCATTTAGCAACATGTTTCCCTTTAATCTAAAAGCACTGTGCCGTTTAGCCTGTTAAAAATATTGAGTTGAAAATGTTAACTGCAAAGGAGGCTAAATAAGATCTGTCTTCTAATGTGTTTTCTAATGTATTTTCTGAGAGTCTCATCTTTCTCCTAGGGAGACTTTCATGGAAACTCATCCAGGAAATGTCAGATTTATCCTCTCCCGTTTTCCTTTGCCTTGGCAATATAAGAGGGAACAAATCCACTGGCAGTGCTGCCTTCTGCTCCCAAGGCCTTTCTGTCCCTGGGCCTGCCTGGGGGTTGCACTTTGTCAGACCGATGGGAACAACCGGAAAAACAGGTGAGCTTCCCAGATCAACACCCTCTCTTCAGGTCGCGCGAGTTTATATTAAATGTGCGTGGGAAGCCAGCAGCTTTGAGTGGCAGCGCTGCACATCGCGGCTGGGACACGGGGACACGACCCCGCGGTCGCTCCCTCCCCGCAGAGGACACGGACTCCTGCGGCAGGAGCTCGGCTTGGTGGGGTGATTTACTCAATATATTTTATTATTTTGTCAAACGTTAACATTTTTGGCTGTCTTGTAGAAGTCTAACAACATCCTCTTGTTAACAGGAAAAAGCACTTGATTTTCTGCATGAAATATAAGTAAAAAGGAGAACTAGAGCACCCATTAGCCACTGGAAATAAGCAAATGTCCCATCAGAAGCAACAGCAAAATCCATGCAGGTGGGCAAAGAGGAAGACAGGACAACACAAAATATTTCAACCAGGTAACAGTTATTATCAATGTAAGGCTAATGATTCCGTGCAGAGCGTTGGACAGAAGACACAAGGTTTATCCGTTTATGTGGGAGGAAAAGGTTTTGGCAGAACCGCCAGATGCAAAGATGAAGTTTCGGAGGGATTGGTAGGTTTTATGATTCCTTAAAGGAATCAAGAGCAGCTTTTGCCTGATTTCCTCTGAAGGAGAGGCTGTGTGACGATAGCTATGCCCTGTCGTGCCTGCAGGGACAGATAAGCTGATCCTCTTCCGCTCTCTCTATCTCTGATTTTCACCCCAAAATATCTGTTTCAACAACTGGTTGTTAGTTACAATGTAGATTTTAGAAACATTAAAGATAAAATCATTTCTAGGAAAGAAAACCAGAAATAAAGGTGACTTGGCCTAGGAGTTTCAGCAGTTTTGCAGCCTTCCAGATCCAGAAATAGCAAACACTTCAAAAGCAAAGAGGACAGAACGCGAGTCACCATTTTCCTCTCTGCAGTTTTAATTCCGTACTGACTCTGTGGTCCTGGCAGCGCCTCTGCTCCAGGCGGTGCCGCGGCTGCCGGCTCCATCCGTATTCCCGGAGCCCCGGTGGGACGTCCAGGAGCGCGGCAGGACCCGGCTCTCCCGCCCCAGGGCAGCACGTGGCACTTGGTCTCCTCGGGGCTGCCGCGGCCTCGCAGATACCCCGTGGGACCCGGCGCTGCGGTGCAGCCTCTGCCCACGCTCTGCACCGCCGCCCGCAGCCCCCGTCCCTCCCGGGAGCCTCCCAGCGCTCCTGCCACTGCTACCGCTACCGCCACCCGCGCCGGCGGCTCCGCGACGCGGCCGCGGTCACCCCGGGCTCCACGCGCTGCAGCGAGGATGGAACGGCTGCCAGAAAATGGAAAAGAAGGGACTCGAATCGCACCAAGGGAAACGAGGGCTTCCGAAAACCCTCTGTGCAGAGACAGCTTCTTTCAGCGGAGCTTTCCAATCAGCGCACTTCAGTGGCTCCTTCAAAATCCAGCCATCTGGATTTTTCAAAACAATTATTATCATGCATAACATCACAGGATTTTTTTTCAGTTTAGCAAGTACAATGATTCAAAAAGAGGAGAGCAGTTTTTTTTCTGAGATTAGGTATGAGATATATGCTTCACGCATACTATAAATGCATGAAATAAAAGCAGATATTGGCACTTGGTGCAGAAAAAGTACAGAGGAACTTTTTGATTATAACCATTTTATCAGTCACTTGACACAAAATTCTGAAGAAAATGTTGCTTTTGGGCCATTAAATACTGGGGATAAAAGAGCAGCCTTTGAAGAGGTGCTGGAGCCAGAGCGCCGGGTTAGACCCCTCGCATGAGGCTGCTTTTCTGTGCCGGTGTTGTCTGCCCCATGGAAACACTCCCTATCCCAACAGAGGAGACCTTCCCAAGACAATATCCCAAGAGAGGAGAGGGATCCATGCGCTGCCGGCTCCGCATCCCGGGCGCCCGGAGCGTGTGCAGAGAGACCACGCTCTGCTCCAGAGCCCGCAGGATCCGAGTGCTCCTCTTCCTTTTAACTAAGAAAAACATTAAGGCTGCTTGCCTTAAGCTCTAGTTAATGGACTGCGTGGATTATTTATTTATTTCTGAATTAACACACTTTATTTCCCCAAAGTGCTGCTGTTGACTTTCTTTTACTGCTGCCATCTGGTTCCCCGCCTAAAAGGGAGAGAGAGGTGGTGTAATAAGAAATTAACACACAAACAAATAAGTAAAAATTTCCAAGCTCTTGGGACTGGGGCATCACCCAAGCATTTGTACAGGGCTGTGTTGAATTCAGCAATCGCCGGGCTGTTTCTTTTGCAGGAAGCAGGTGCAATCCTGCTCGCAGCCCGCGCACCATCCAGAGCCTCCAAAGCGGCTCCGGGGCTGAGGGAGCCCCTGGTCTGCCCCGTTCCCGAAGCTCCTCTGCAGGGTGCTCCCCGCTGCTCCTCCTGTTTGCAGACTGCGGCTCATTCGGCACTCGGGTTGGAGCCTGGCTTGTTCTGTTGTTTTGGTTTGTTTATTTTATTTTATTTTATTTTATTTTATTTTATTTTATTTTATTTTATTTTTATTTGCTTTCTCTGTCTTCCTGACCCTGTTTCAAAAGACCATTTCTTTCCATCTTATACCAGGTGATTTTTTCCCTTTCTGTACCAGAAAGGGACAGTATCTGCAGGCCTGAGGCTGGCGCTCACAGAGGGCCCCCAGCAGCCTTGGGCTGCCCCCGCTGCCCTTGTGACTACATCCTGGGACATCCCCAAGATGTCACTGAGAAATTATTTGCTTTAGAACAACAGTTTCCTGAACGTTTGCCCCAGAGGAGAACAACCAAAAGCTTGGCAAGAAGCAGGCTATGCGCAAGGATAATTATCCTGGCAGGACGTGTAACCGTGTGTTCGGCACCACTGAGACCAGTTAGGAGTGCGGGACATTACACGGTGCTGCCGGTGCCGAATGCGGCCGAAGCCTGGATCGTTCCTGGCATCTGGTGCTCCGGAGCATTGCGGGGAAAATGGCCCGGGCGCAGGAGCTGAGCCCTGGAGCCCTGGGATCCGCCTCGATCTCCATTAAAGCAGCTTTTACGGGTCAGGTCGTAATGGTGCTTTTACCTTTATTCTTGCTTGGGGAGGGACCTTTCCCTGGTGAAGACCTCTCTGAGCACTTCAGAACAAGCCGTGAGCAATGACAGCCCTGAATTGATAGAATAAACCATGTATCTATAGAGGAATTGCAGCTCAGGAAGCACCGACCTGGCTCTACAACTGCACGTCCCGGCGCAGGGCAAGCACAGATCATCCCTGCTGTATTTGTATTTCTGCCGGCAGCAGAAAGCCACCTGACTGTGTATTTACCTGCACCCTTCTACGGATGTTGCTTTCCGGCCAGGAGTGCTGAAGACAGAGGCTGAATCCTGGAGAGCCCTGAGTGGTGTCCGTACAGGCAAGGAAAGAGGGAGACACAGAGGGAACCCTTCATCACCACACTCCTCCTGGGTGCTCGTCTCAGACACTGCCCTCCTCACACTATAGCAAATTAACAGCAGAATAGCCATTTCAGAAGTAAAATCAATAATAGCTAGATATCTAATTTTATTTTTATTCTGCCATTATTTCATTCACCTTGAATGAGACATGTGCAGATGGATCCTCAGCAAGGAGACTGTGCCTGGGCTTTTTCCAGCATTCACTCTTATTGCTCTCTTATTTTAAGGGTTCACAGCAAGTGCAAGCAGCCCACTAAAGATAAATAATAATCTCTCCTGAAATGCTGTGTATTTCATTCTTCAATATGAAGGTCTTAAGTTCCAATTTATTCTCCTATCTTTTGGGCATTTTTTCTTTGTCAGCTGCATTTGAAATGCAGGGAAAAGGCATTTCAAGCAGCAAATCATAATGCTTATCTTTGCAACAAAAGACACATGCGCTCAGAGCCCTCTGAAGTTTGCTATCAAATGTGTTTCTCTCAAATACGAGCATTTTATTCCTACAGAATTCCACTATGGGCTCCAGACATCACGGAGAGGAGCGTCCCTGGGGGATGCTGGCAGCAGTCCCTGTGACGGGGCAGCTCCAGGCTGGTTCTCCACGTGCCGCCACTCTGCGGCCATGAGGAGCCCTCCGGGATTCCCGGATTTGTTGTAGTGCGGGATAACGCTGCAGGTCTGGGCACAGGGGCTCCTAGCGCTGCTATGGGGAGAGGGAGAAGGACTCGAGTGGGAGACACAGGAGGAGCCTTTCCCATGAAGCAGCCGGTGTCCGTCCCAGGGGCAATTAAGAGAAACCGGCACAGGTCTCCAGAGCTTTCGCTGCGCTCCCTCAAAGAGCGGCGTCCTGAAATTACCGCTACCCTTCTAAATATTCTCTTCCTCATAGTTACATGGAAATCTTTGCTGGTTTCAATGGCACCTTTCAGTCCTGGTGGAGCTTACCCTTTTCTGCCCTAGTCTGAAATCAGCAGTGAAAGAAAATCCTGCCAGGGGCTATGCCAGCTCAGGTATCGGCTCAGCAGGGCTTCCCCTTACAAAGCAGTGTAGATTTCACCCACCCTTTGAAAGCAGGTAGGGCTTGTTAATGATGTTGACTTTTTTTCAGTGGGAAGCAGCAACCAATTTATGTGTATTTTTTTTTTTACCTTGTGAATAGCTCAGCACAAAAGCTATTTACAGATACTTTTGTTATTTAAATCTCCATTAAAAAGTGTTTCTATACAACATGCACAAGAACTTGGGCTCCTCTTTCATCTTTCCTGTACTCTACATTTTTTTTAAATCCTCTGGGTTTCAATTAGCAACCCTGGGAAACTCCAAGAGTCTCCTGCCTCCCTGCGTTGCATGAAAAATCGACATGGAGTTGTGCAACCTTCAATCTCTCATCTGAATAATTCATAGTGCTCCTTAGGGCAGGCCAGGATTTCAAGTGAATATTACAGGCTAAACTTCTAACGCCTCAGGTGAAAATCTGGCATGTAGAGAACTGGCATCTACGTGTATTTAGTCAGACAGGCCTGCAGTGATATGTATGGGATCAATATTTGCCGCCATTGTAGTAAACATTAAGATAAATAGTAATTTTTGTTTTTACCTATTAGGTAGGGATAGGTAGAGATATTTTTGTCAAAGTGTTTCTGTTCTTAAAGATATTTTCCACTAACCCTAATTAGAAAACCAACCATGAATGGGTTTTTCTATTATTTGATAAGTGGATAGTTAATACCAGAGACCTGTCTGTTTGCTCACAGAAACCGCATTGGCCCTCAACAGTGAGCACGACCACGAGCATGGCCACGAGCATGGCCATGAGCATGGCCACGAGCAAGACCACGGGCATGACCACAGGCATGGCCACGGGCATGGCCACGAGCACAGCCATGACCACGGGCATGACCACGGGCATAGCCACGAGCATGGCCACGAGCACGGCCACAGGCATAACCACGGGCATGGCCACGAGCACGGCCACGAGCACGGCCACGGGCATAACCACGGGCATGGCCACGAGCACAGCCATGACCACGGGCATGACCACGGGCATGGCCACGGGCATGGCCACGAGCACAGCCATGACCACGGGCATAGCCACGAGCATGGCCACAAGCACGGCCACAGGCATAACCACGGGCATGGCCACGAGCACGGCCACGAGCACGGCCACGGGCATGACCACGGGCATGACCACGGGCAAGACTACAAGCACATCAGAAGCTAGAGCTCCTGCAAAAACAGAGCCAGAACAATATATGCAGCTGGACTGTTAAACTTCACATCTCAAAATATTAAGAGAGTCACTACGAATACGTGTTCTCTGTTTGGCAAGTGGAGCTGTTTGCCATCCTAGCACACAACAGCGCAAAGCGGCTCCGAGGAAACCGGGCACCGCCTGGATCTCTGCTGGGTGAACACGCTTGAGAAGATGCACATGCACACTTCATTAAATTGGAGATATTATAGGTGGAAGGGACCTTTTTAATCACCCTGGAACAAGCCTAATTAAGTTCGGTTTCCTATTAGATCAAGGAGATAGTTACTAGCCTAAGTGTGAAAAGCAATTAACTCCTTAAAAGTTCAAATACTTTCTATCGACAAAAGCAATGTTAAACAAATGTTAAGGATGCACAGTTAACTACTCTGAACTCAAAACCATCAAATATCTAGGCAGCACAAACAACCTATGTCTGTTCCCTCTCCCTGGGAATTACCATATGTTTTAAATGTTTTAACTGTCTCAACTTCTCCATTAGTGACACACATATGATGAGACAGTGTTTTAGGCACTTGACAGCTAGCATGGTGTCTGATGGTGTCACACATGGTGAATGCAACTGCTCTTGCTCCAGGAGGGCCCTGTCCTGATGTCCACTTGCCAGGTGACAGTTCAGGCCTTTCCAACACCAAAAAAAAAAAAAAAGATCTCCATTCATCCGAGTAGCGCCATGGCTCTTTGGGGATAGTCGTGTCCTGGCAAGAAAGGAAAAGCACTGTGCAAACAGCCTTCAAAGGCTTTGCTCTCCACCAAGGCCAAGACACAGAACTGCAATAAGCATGAGGCGGTGGCACCAGAACTGGCACGTATTGGCAGTGTAAGTATAGAGCCACTAAATCATCCATAAATTCACATCAACCTCCGAGGCATCAGAGGTGCTCACAGGGGAGAGGTTCCTTGTGATCTCCTCCAAGACCTCCAACCAGTTCCAGAAGCAACCAGGCAGCCTTCTCTCTGCAGCACACAGGGTTACAAGAGAGAGATGGAAGAGAAGGCACTTAGCACAAAGTGAGAACGACATCAATGGAAAACATCAAACAGTGTGCGCAAAATACACTTTAATTGCGTATGCATCAATAGTCTAAGCTTGGGTAGTAATCAAGGAAAGTGAACCCGCACATTCCTGAGCAAAAATTCTGTGTTTGATGATACAGCCCCTGGGAGGCACATCCCAACAGCATGCCTTTCTGTGCACAAACACACTGGTTATGCACAGACTTTCTAAGCAAGGAAACAGGAAAATGTAGGATGTGCTTTGAGATGTTAGTGCCCTAATGAGTAACTAGGGACAAAATGCTGAAAGGTTTATTAACTGTTTTCTGGTGCAGATCACCAAAACTTCGTTAGAGATAATGCTACCTTAGAGATAATGCAAATAGAAGACATGCAACAAAAAAGAGCCTTGGCAAGACACTTACACACTGAAAGTCTCAGATTGCTGCTGTTAAATTATCATCAGTCTTTATACTAACTTTTTATGGAAACTTTCTAAAACTAAGAAAGGTCATACCTAACATGGGAGAGAGAATGTAACATTTAGAATTTCTAGAGAGTTGGCTCAAAAGCTTACTGCAAATTTTTGGCCAGAAGCCAGAAGCAGGGAAGTATATCAGCATTACAGAAAGGAGTAAGCAAGATGGCCCAGATAATTATAGACTTGTCAGTCCAACATCAATGCTGGGGAGAAAATAACAGAACAGCTGTTATGGAAGTTAATCAAGAGAAAGCTAGAAGAGTAAAATACAGTGAGTGCTGGTTTGCAAAACTAATTATCTCCTTTTTGGACAAGATTCCTGTTTAACAGGACTCAAAGAAACTGCAGCGATACCTTCCCTGCAAGGACCGTGCGCAGCCCCGGCGCTCGGCTCCCTCCTCGCTCCAGAAGCATCGTCTGGGCCACCCCGGCTCCTGCAGAAGTCCTCCCTCCAAATGACCTCCAAGCTTGACGCTGGCAATGGCTTTCTCACAACCTTTGATCAGCCAGTTTTTAATCCATTCAGAATGCAACATGCTGACTTTTTAAATGAAAAATACTGTGTGTCGCTGTGTTTGTTGCCCACATGATGACACCGTGGCTGTTATTATGTGAAGCAGCAGCTGGTGGTGATGGATCATTGGCCAGAGACTGTCCATCCTGTAGACTGCAAGCTCACTCATGTACTTTCTTTTTTAGCATCACATTTAGTTAAGCACCTGACAATTGCCACGAAGCTGACAATTTTAATATTTTTCCTTCTTCAACATTACTCTTGCTCAAACAGGAATTAATCAAAGAAAGTTTGAGGAATCTGCTATGCTGAAAGCAATCGTGGTCCCTTCTGGCTTCATAATCCATAAACCCATTAATCTATGGATAAAGACCAGCTGATGAATCCGAAAAGTTAATGGGCTAATTAGAGACTGGATTATTGTGCCTTAATTGAGAATGGATAAAATTACAGTTGTTGGGAGAATTAGACTCAACTTTGCTAAGAGTGGTAGAGATCTGCAAGGCAGGAGACATCTGTGTTTCCCAAAACGCACTGATCCTGGGCAGCTACGTGATCCACCACAAAAGCCACTGACACTTCTGAGAGGAACCCAGTTGTGTTGGAGGGAGATGAGGAGAAGGGCAAGAACATGGATTGCTGAGGGCAGTCCTAGCGCTCCGAGGCCGGATGAGGTCGGAAGAGTGCACAGAGGGAGGGAACAGAGGGAAAGCTCCAGATCCAACAGGACGCTTCCCAGACTCATCTCCCTCTCTCCACCATGGACTCCCAAGAAAATCTCTTGTTCTTTCTTTCAGGATGCTCTTTTTCTAAGAAATTTCCCCTGGTTCACAGCTGCCCCAAAACTCCCCGATTTGGGCCTGCTAGTTCACAGCACAAACCCACACACGGGCTCGTGCCAACACAGTGGCCACAGTCCTCGAGGCTCCCTCTTCCTCCAGAGTGAAACTGTGGGGTCTGAATTTTGCCCTACGAGAAGTGAAAGCAAAGCTCTCCTGTGCTCCCCACATGGTAACAAAAAACAGCACTGGAGGAAGAAACCCTTTTCCTGGGAAGCAAGAGCAGCACAGCAGAGCAGGATGTTCCTGCAGGACAATCAGGACCTGCTTTCCATGTGAGCACCACAGCAATGGGCTGGCCTGGGTATTAAAAGCTGGGAAAACCTGGCTTAACCTGGCTCACAACCTTAAGCATTCTGTGATTCTGTGATTCTGTTTGCATGTTTGTTTTGGCTTCATTTGGTTCAGTTGTTGAAATCTGCTTTCGGGTTTCTTCTTTTTTTTCTTTACCTCAGCAAAATATACCCCACTCATCCCTGCACCATGCGCATGGGCAGGGCTTCCCCGTGCCGCGCGGGTGCACAGCTTGGTGATTATCACTTGCCAAGACTCCAGCCGTGTTTGCTCTGCTCTCTGGCAGGGGCAGGACCGGCAGCAATGCCTCAAACCAGCACTGCAGCCTGAGGAGCTGCTTCGGCCTCCTCTGCTTGGTCACAGAGGTTGCACTTTTCTCCTTAACCAGGGTCTCTGCAGGGAACCACCTGTGATCCACAGCAGTGACGTGACAGACTGGCATGCAGAGAAACAGAAGAGGCAGCATGAGTAGCCCCGCAAACACATGCTACGGACACGCTGAAGTGAGCACTAAATGCGAGTACATGGCATTCGCAGTTAACATTTCCAAGCATAAAGACACTCCCTGTTTCTTTTTCTTATAAGCAGTATTTCAGGATGTTCCTATGGTGAAGAAGGCAAAAGCACGTGCATCCAGTGCTTCCTCTGAGCAAGCGGCGCGGCCGCGGTTCAGGCGCGCTCGATGCTGCTTCCCGCACGCTCCGCACAACGTGCCGCCGCTCCCGGCCCCGCAGGGCCCGGCATTCCCAAGCTGCAGCGTGTCCGGCGACGCCGGCGTCTGCGCGGATCCTGCGCTGGTGCTGGGGCTCCCTCGACGTGCGGGAGAGCGGCACAACGGGGACAGGCCAGTGACCAAGGGGGTGCGTGGGCAGCGGCCGTGCCCGTGGAGCCGCCTTCCGTCCGGAGAGCCCAAATACCGCAAAGGCAAACTCATCTGCTGCCATTTCCAAGCTATGCAGAATTTTGCAAAGAAATCCGTGTGATATATGCAATAATCCAGATGACATATGTGATTTTAAGTGTTGAAGATCCTCAGGCTAAAAGGAAAGTAAAAAAAAAAAGAAGATAGATAGATGGATATATAGAGAAATCAAGCAGAAAAGATACTAAAGTAAGCAAAGAGAACGGGAACATTATATTTTCAACCTCAAAAAGCACAAAGATTAGTAAACAGATGCTTAAGGCTATGAAGCAATAAAAAGATACAAGAGCCATGGATACATTGCTGCTTTTGCACCAAAACAATTAATATTATTCTGCCGGCCTCAGCAGCACTTTCAGAGATGCAGGGAGCCCAATTCCTCACATTACAGCGCTGCGAAGAGCAAACAGCATTGCATCATTTGGTCCCATTGCTGCTTCCTTGGTAGGCAATGCATCAATTTTCTTGAATTTTCTCCCCAGGCAATGTGACAAACTGTTATGACAGAGAGACATATGTGTCCTGCATCTAAAAACTTTGAAAACCACCTGTTTTGTTTCTTTCATCGATTAAACAGGTTACAATAGAAAATTAAGTGCGATGATTTCTGAAGACAAAGTAACTCAGAAAGTGTCAACATTTTGTGCTCTGGAAAGCTGAAATAAGCAGGACATTATTTTATATTCTAAAAGCTCAAAATTATAAGCAAGCTCAATTACAACAGTGATGAACAGAGGAGCTGTCACTTTTGGGAAAGGTCGGGCATTGCTGAAAAGGAGCAATTAGTTAAAGATTTACAGATGGATTCTTGGCAGTGTTTGGAAAAAGCCAATGTGAGAAGGGCTGTCTATGTTTGTTTCTTTTCCTCTGGCCTGACGTGTTGTGCAGCTGATACGGTGATGCTCTTGGGGCCACTGCAGCTCCCAGGGTCTTGTGGACAGACCACAACAGTCTGAGAATCATCAGGTTTGACCATGGACACACAAAGACATAAAGAACGGGTTTGACCACGGATGTGCAAGGACATAGCAAGGAGTTTGACCATGGCGCACAAGAACGTATCAAGCAGTATTGCCCATGGATGTACAAGGACACACTGGAGACGAGACGCTGAGGAAGTTGGTGCTGCTGACACAAGTGTGTAACCACACGTGGGAGGACAGGTTGGGACTATCCCCTTATTGACAGAGGGTGAGGGATGTTCACACACTGCGGCTGCAGGCCAGAAGGTGCTAGTCATCAACCTTTGCAAAAGCCCCCGGTTCCACATGAGTCCTGTTGCAAGGCCCAGTTGTTTCCCCAGAGGTTGGAGTGCCCAGAGGAGATCCAATGGAAGGCAGACATTGCCATCTTAGGATGATGAGGACACAGGGGACAGGAAAGAACTGGATTTATAAGTGTGTGGGTTTTTTTCTTTTTGTCAGGGGATGCCTTGAGTAGAGGGCATGTGTTCTTCAGGAAAAATTGGATTCTTCTCTCAAGCTCTCCCTGAGCTCTCCTTCCAAGGTCAAGCCAAGGAGCATGATCCTGGATGCCAGAAGGATTCACTGTATAATCAACTATATCACAAATCAGCTCTGCTGTGATGCGCAGTGTACATGTCCCTAGCTTTTTATATTTATATATGTACATTTTTACACATAGTTAATGAAAAGAACTGAAATCCTGCAGCCTGTGATGTGGTGGGTGGTGGCAGCTGAGCATTTCAGAACACTCAAAGCTTTTCTATTCAACAATTGTGTTATTTCCTACTTGGGATAAAAGGCCATGGGCTCAGACACAAAGATAATATATTATGCATGCTGAGACTTTGGCTTTTATTCAAAATATATAATTTTTTACAGTGAGTGACATTTTCTAGAGAGATTTATTAAATAGCAAAAGCGCTGCCACTTAGACTCGCGTAAAAACACACTGCAGAGATGTATTTCCAAGAATTGGGTGGTTTGACTTCTCAGCGAGAGGTGCAGACTTTCTACAGTGGTCCTGATGTCACCTGGGTTTTATTTTCCCTGCTTATTTCACTCCCTGCAGCGGCTGTTCCCTCGAGCTGGGCTCGGAGGAGCTGGCGCCCGCCCTCGCTCTGCCTCTGCTCGGTGCCCTGCGGCCGAGCGCCCTCGTCGCGGGGCCCACGCTGCTCATTTCACAGCCCACCCCGATCTCTTCCAGCTTCCTCAGTCATTTGCGAGTGGAATTAAGTGTCCTGCAGGCGGTGGGGTCTGCACCAGGGCTGCCTTTGTGCTGGCAAAGGCACCACCTTGCCTTTAGTATCATGATTTGGTCCCTCCTTGGAATGCAGGTTTTTTCCAGACCCCTCCCCATTTTGTAGCCCTAAGTCCCTTAATTCTTAATTGGTCCGTGAGAGATGTAAGCAGTTACTTCTTAGCAATTTTCCTAGTAACTTGGTAGAATGAATAAAGAGCAGAGCTCCTGCCCTCAACCAGTGATATTTGTTCAGCGTTGACTCCACATCACAGGATCACAGAATCATAGAATCGTTATGGTTGGAAAAATCCTTCAGGATCATCAAGTCTAGTCATTACTATAGCCTCTTCCATCCAGTACACAGTATTGCACATCCAGTACATCTTCTTCCATCCAGTTCACAGTATTGCAGAATTGTAAAGTCATCACATCCCATCACGTCATTGCGTGGCCTCTGGGTGCAGCATCACCCATCTCACCAGCCAGCAGGCTTGTAGTGGGGCTCATTCATAAAAGGGGATAGGGAATTCAGAAAAGAAGGAAGGAATTTGCTTCGATGACCCTGAGCAGACTGGTACCTGCTGCAGTTCTCCTAGGACTCAGTGGGCAGGACACAGGCTAATGGCCCAGTTCTGTTTTTCTAGAAAAAGAGATGAACAGGAGGCTGCTACCATATTCAAGTATTCAAGATTTTGTTTATCCAAACAAAGATGGGGAAAAAGGAAACAGCTTGAAACAGGCAAATACCAAATAACCCAAATACCAAAATACCCAAATTATGAATCCATTACAGAGAAAGTCTTCAAAATCAGTTCTATAGATCTGGCATCTAATTTCAAGAACATAGTTGTAGAATATGTCACTGTACAGTATAGTTTACTGCAAGGGTTACAATGTGACAGAAATTTCTTTCAATTCAGTGCATGAAAATTAAGATTTTAGCTGAGTGAAATTAAGACATTAGTTCCATTTGCGCAGCAGTTAGTGGTTCCATGCTCACAGGTGCTGCTTCCTGCATTCACTATGCCCCATTTCCTCCAGGCATCCTCAGCGGTGCGGCATCAATCCGACCTTGCTCATGGTTCTGGGCAGCTGCAGCTGCAGTGCGTTCTCTGGGGTCTGGGGACGTTTTCCCACCAGTTTTGCATGGTGTAATTCATCCCTGGTCGCTTTTTTACCAATTCAGCTTGTTTTAGCTGGCCATAAAAATCGCTTATCATCCCATTTTTGAAAGATGTCATATCTGATGTTTGACTGGATCCTTGTAACCCAGGCAGCAGGATAATTATTTCAGGGCTGAATTTTTGATACCGCTCCAGGACCCTGGTGTTTGGACTCTCATCCTGCTGGTTCGCACTCCAAGAAAGTGAGGACAGTGCAGAGGGAAGTGACTGAGATGCTTGGCTGCAACATGCCCAAGGCATCACCTCGGATAGAAGAACAGTGCTGGTGGCCTGCAGGGACCCGCCAGCGTCCCCAGGAAAACAGGGATCATCCCAGCCATCCTTCCAAAGGCTCCCAGGCTCCAGCCCTTCTGCAGGCTTCCTCATCAGTCACAGTGGCCACTCACGTCCTGCAGCCACGGCAGTGAATTTTTATTGTGGATTTTAGCGCTGCATTTCAAATCACAATGCTGGTTTCACATACTTCCTGCCCAAGCTAGGTTGGTGCAGTACTGCTGTTCTCTTCATGCCGATATTTGACCCAAACCCTGGATCAGAATGACCAAGACTGCTAATGGCGAGTTGCGATGCTCTAATCTCTGCTTTGCTAAACACTTGGCTGTGGACCAGCAACCCTGTAATATCTGATTCAGCTCTAAATGTGCAGCTTTAAAAATCCACCCTTGACAGTGCAGTCAGACTCTTTGGTTACTTTAGTAACCTGTGATCTCTTAGTGCATCACAGGCTAAGCAGAGTAATGCAAGGAAAAGCAGTGTCGGGCAGCGGAGCCCAAACGCATCTGCTTCCCCGAAGCGGAGCCCACTCTGGAGCGCAGCCCTGTGCACGGGGGCAGCAGGGCTTGTGCGGCTGGTGCCACTCGAGGTGCTGGGAGGGGACAGGGCAGCCCCGCGCCGCCGGGAGCGCCGGGAGCTGCTGGGAGCCGCCGGGAGCCACCAGGAGCCGCCGGGAGCTGCTGGGAGCCGCGCACTCGCCGACGGCATCCGGAGATGCTCGCACGATGCCAGATGTTCTCTCAATATGTGCTGGTGCCACCGAGTCCAGCAGAGCAATGACAGCAGATACAGATCATTTCCTGCCTGCCTCCAATACATGTGACAGTTTTGATATCACTTTCCCCTCCCAAATTTAGCTGTAGACTTTTTTTTTCAAAAGAACAGTGCAGTTAGGAGCTGCAGAGCCTGTTTCAAGCTGGCCTATGTGCTCTAGCTTTTGTGCTTGGCCTCCAGAGCTGCAAACAAGCTGGCAGTGGGTAGCAAAATGCCCACAAGGTTGCAGAGCATCAGGCTGACAGGGAGGTGTTTTGGAGTTCGCTCTTCATTAAATAGTGACATTATACTATTTTACACATTCAGAAGAGTATTTTTTCCAGTCTGGTTTTCTAAGGTTCATGTTACAAAGAAATTCGGTACACAGACCGCTCTGAGTAGAGAAGGAACCAGAGCCCTGGCCCGGGTTCCCCATCCCCTGCACAAACAGCTGGTCTCGGCTCTCTGCAGTGAGAGCAACAGGGGACCCATCCAGGCAAGGCGAAGGCTTTGAGGGAGATGCCAAGGTTTTGAGGGAGATGCCAAGGGTTTGAGGGAGATGCCAAGGGTTTGAGGGAGATGCCAGGCCGCTCACCCTTCTCCATCCCCTTCTTTGGCCACACTTGCAGCAACGTCAGCTCTGTCGCTTCTCCAACCCTGGACATCGATGCCCTGGTACCAACCACGGCCTTTGCTTTCAAACCTTCTGCTTTGCCTTTGTGGACGTTGACAGGATCACCTGAAGATGGGAAGAAAGTATCAACAATCTGAAAATTCATTTAAACAACCTTCATGAGTTGCCTTGTCAACTCTGCCTGGGGTTTCTGACATGAGCTGGTGAGCAGGCAGATGAAGCATAATATTGTCATGCACCAATGTGTCCGTGTTAAATTATTCATCTTAATTGGTACCCAAAGCTTTGCGATATGTGTTAATTTTATAAGAATATATTCATATTTTTTCTTTCATGGAAGTAAACAGCATTAGCAAATGGAATAACGAAAAGGAGACATTTTGCTCCTTTTGTAGGAATATCCACTGGAGACACACAAAGTTTTAATGTTAATGTCTGTGCATCACTACTCCCTGCATGCTAAAATCGGTTTGGAAATGCTTGAAAGGTTAAAGCTTTTGCAAATTATGAAACCAGACCATTTTGGAGCTATAAATCCTGCTCATCTGGGATAGTTGTTCTTGTGTAAAACCTCATGTTTTCTTGAGAGACTGAGCTGAATATTTATGTTTAGCACATCAAACACAAGAAAGGCACAAGGTTCACTTGTCTGCAGTGGATATTTAAGAGTTTACTGCTGATAATTAAATCTAGATATTAGATACAATTAGTTATTTATTCAAACTGGAAGGCCCAATTTTTCTTTATTTGCCTTCTCAGCATAAGACTAGTGCGAGTTCACTGCCTGCCCTGGAGTAATTCTTTGTAAATCTTTGCAAATCCCTCTTTTGTCATTTTTGATCTATTCACACACAAATGACTCCTAGGATCCCTTTTCTTTGGAGCACCAAACTGTCTCAGAGAAATGTCCCTGTGATGCAGGAGCGGGCGCACTGAAATAGGAGGCTTTGGAAACCAGGGGCCAGCAGCTCTGAGCCAAAGGGGCGAGGGGCAGGGCTGGCGGCTCCGCACAGGTTAAGGCACGCGATGGGGATATGAGGATCAGATGCTCCCTGCTCCAAGCAGAAAAGCCCGTGACTGCTCCGCTCCTCCCGCTGCTCCGCGGCCCCGGGCCGGTCTCAGGGCGAGGAGGTGCTGCTGCTGCTCAGCATGTAGAGCACTCGGTGCAGGAGGATCTGCCTCCTCCGCCCGGGGAAGGTGCCGGCCCCCTCGGCGAGGACCAGGCAGCGCCGCGAGCACGGGGCTCGGCGGGGGCATCGCGCCTGCTCCGAGCGCTGCAGCCCCTGCCGCTGCCGGGGATGCGCCCCGCAATCCCAGCATGGACTCCAAACCAACCGACGGCTTCGGCTGGCACCGTAAATGCTTCCACCGCCTTCCTGGAACCATTTGATTAATGAATCTATGAAAAAATATTATTTAAAAAATGTGCAGAAGAATGCAAAACAGCAAATGGAGTCTGAGCAAATGGATTCTAAAGACTGACAGTAACCACAGCCATCCCGGGGGAATAAAAACTACTCTAATCCTTGCACTATTGATTCCAAAATGGAAAAATCACTGAAAAGAGTATCTGACCAAAAAAAAAAATTAATAAGATTACACTTCCCTGTTAAGGAACAGAAACGTGGTAATTTAGCTTGCAAAATCAATTATGCCATGGAAATAGCAAAGCACATGAACGCGAAGTTGTTGAAAAAGTGTTTTCACATACAATGTGAAGTAGCTGTAAAAGCAGATTGTGAGTTTTCAGAAACATGGCTGTTAGCAGATGAAATCTCAGCCAGGATGCTGCACCAGCCAAAGAGCTGGAGCACTCTCACTAACATCCCTAATTTGGGAAAACATTCTTGAAGAAATGACTTCAGCATGTGTGTAACATTTGGCTCCAATTGTAATCTCACCTAAACCAACAAGGTGTAGGCGAAGCAGGGTGGGATTTAGGATTCGGGGCAGGGAGGGCATCTTTCAAGCTGCGCAGATGAAGTTGGGTTCGGTTCGGTTCGGGCCGCACGTTCGCCGGGCCGCGGGGAGGGAAGGGCTCCCGCTCGGCTCCGCGTGCGGCCGCGCTCCGGGCCCCGCGCTCCCTGCGGATGGAGCCAGCACCTCCGGCAGCCGCTGCCGCCACCCGGACCTCGGAGGGCTCTTGGCAGCTCCAGCTCTGGCTCGAGCAGCATCCGCAGCTTTGACATCCCCGGGACGGACTGAGGGGTTTCTGCTTTACTACGCAGACTGCCACACTGCCGAGCAACTAAACACCAGCCTCCTGGCAGAGAGGAGAGCACAGGTTTACGTCCTGGAGGCAGAGTTTTCCCATTGCGGGGAGAGGCTCTGCAGCCCTCGGCTCCTGCCGGGAGCGCTGGGCTCAGCGCCGGGGTGGCAGCTCCACGGCTCCTCGGCGCCCAGCGGGAATGCGCTCCCGGCGCCTGTCCCACGGGAATGGCAATGGGCAGCGCAGGGTCTGCAGGACGCACCTCGCACGGGCTGGACGTCACCTCCCGCACTCCTGGGAAGCGGCGAGGACCGGGACACTCGGCCACGTGCGGGCACCAGGCACGACAAACAGCAACGGAAAGGCAGCAGGATCCCTGCACAGTGCAGGACTCGCAGTGACGATCCGCACGGCAGCGGGACAGGAGAACCGCACACACCTGTGGGAACACCGGAAAAGCTGCACCTGCAAGTAAAACTTGTTGTGTCAATGTCTTTGTACTTACTGCAGCCTCCTGCTTTGGAGAAAACAGGGAACTTACTTAAAACTACCGAGTATCCTGGCACCTCAAAAGAACTCAAAATTAAGTCAGGAAGTAGGTTCTAAAGTGTTAATGTGTAAGAAGCTCTATATGACATAAAATTATTAATTTGTGCAATGACTGCATAATTAATACTTGGTCTCATCTCATTCTCTTTTAAATTTATTCCCCTATTGCATAGGATTTGTTGGGTAATGAATTATACAGTTTGATGTTCATGAATCACAATTTTATCTATCAATATTAAAATATTGCCAGAGGTATGTTTTTCAGTTTGGGTCATGAAAGTTTAAATTGTAATACTGTCAAAAATGTAGGCACCATGTGTAGCTGAGCCCCAGCACGCGATTAGAAGAGCAAAAGACTCGGTTAGAGGTTGTTTTTTGGTGGCTTTTGTTGTTGTTGTCTTATTGTGACATGAATACAAGGCATCTTGAGAAAATTTAGACTTAAAAATAACAGCATCTGAAATGGAGAACTCCACTTGCTCCAGAAACCTGGAGTCAGGATGAATCTGTTCCTTGGACTATGACTAATGTGGTAAGCGGTGCCAGATGGCAAATTCCTCGAGAAGCCTCTGCACGAAGAGGAGGGAACCTTGGTCGCTTGCAAAGCTGCAGTGAGAGCAGAGAGAGGGCGGGATGAATCCAACCAGGCTCGGAGCACGCGGACACCCCGGTGCTGGCGATCGCGCCGCAAACAGGCTCTGGTTTGGGCTGTAGGCAGCACCGCTAGCATTAAATGCACACTTCATTCCTGGGCAAGCTGTGAGTCTCCAAACAGCATCGTGGGTTTTGTGCTCCGAGCAATTTTCATCAAAGGCACTGCAAGAGGAGGATGTAGGCCACATTACTCCCTTAAAAATATTTAAAAGGCAAAATATTTTGACGTGAGCTGGGTAGAATAGGTTTTATCTAGTTTAGGAGACCACCAGGGGATCTTTGTTTCTGGGGGCCGAAGCCATCTGGACCCTGGTCTTTCTGAAGCAAGGTGACTGGGTATGTTAGATGTCCAAAAGTGTTCATAAGGTAAAGGCAGATTTGACTCCCAAAAGCAAAAAGAAATTGCTATTTCATCACAGAATTCCTCCAGGACAAAAAATAAAGGAAAGCAATGGTATCGGATGCACCACAAATCACACAATATGGGGGACTCCTAGCGTCCAAGGAGCTCTCGGGAGCATCACCACGTGGACATGGCACTGGAGCCACGCTGCTGGCCTGCGCCCCACGGGAATAGCGCCACGAGGAGCGGAGCAGAGCGGAGCTGCACGCATGCCCAGGCTGCGCCCGCGCGTCCTGCTCCCTGCCCAGCTGCTGGGACATGGCCAACACAGCGGGGGTGCCCACGGATCCAGAAAGTGCAGGAATTCCGGGGCCCCTGCTTATGTCACCTCAGGAACCCCAGAGCCTTTAAATACGTGTTTTAATACTGGAAGGTCAGATAACCTCATCTGAGGAATAATGCAAGTCAGAGGACACATTTCCCTCGAGATCTACACATACAGCTCAGATCTTGTGGGCTTATCACGTAGGTTTAGAAAGACACTCAGATTTGCTGCAGAGACTTCAAGTGCTAGAGATAGTTTGTCAGGTTTTAGCTTTCTCTAGTTGATTCTTGTTAGACTCTATTTCTGCTAGATTAAAAGAGCTGTTAGAAGATGTTTGTATTTCTAGCTGCCAGCTCAGCAAACCTCTCCAAGGCGCTAACAGCGGAGCCAAGTTTCTTCCCGTGGGTGGGGAAGCATCAGCGCCAAATAGCAGCCTCCACACACTAGAGTTAATCTTCAGCGGCCCCTGTGCAAGCCGAACGCCTCCAGCGGAGCCACTCGGATTAACCGCCCGGCTGCGCAACCGGAGACGAGCACGGCGAGGAAGAGGAGGCTCCTGCTCCGGCTTCCGCGGCACGCGCAGCTCTCTCACACATCAGAAACTGATCCACAGATGGTTCATGTGGAAATGTGCAATGCAGCCATGTGCTCTGCTTGTGCATGCTTGGCCAGACAAGTGAGGTGCCTGCATCCTCACCGTGCATCCTCAACGATCATCCTCGACGCACATCCTCAACCACCATCCTCGACGCACATCCTCGCTGCGCATCCTCGCCACACGTTCAAGCACTCCTTGATCCACCAGCCACTCTCCTGCCCTGGGGATTGTGCATCCTTGGAAGGGGGAGCGAGGTGCTGCTATACCTAGAAGAAACCATAAATGGACATAAGAAAAGATTTTGTGCATTCAGTTTAAGAGAGACTAAGCTACTTATAAAAGGATCAAACGAATCCTCTGAAGTGTGCAAATATCATTTGATGCACTTGGTGTCTTCAAAACCAGGAGAGAGGTTTAGTTTGAGGTTAGGTCTTTAGTTTGAGGTAAAGATGCTCCAGTTAAACCACAGATGATTGCAGACTGTTGTGTCCTCTTATGTAAGCAGCAAGAATATTATTCTGGCTGCAGGATTTGCTGGCCTTGTATCGCATGTGGGAGCAACCCAAACGAACAAGCGACTCATGAGTCTTAGGATAGCTAATCCTGGAACACCTCTCAGCCTCCAAACTGGGCCAACAGACTGATTTTGGCAGGTTCGGGATTCCCCGCCTTGCTCCCCATCGGCAAGGCCGGGCAGTGCAGCATCCTCATGCTCCGCCACCGGAGAAGAGCAGGAGAACGCGGGGAGTCCAGCCCGGGAGCCGGAGCTGCCCTCTGAGGAGCAGGGCCTGGGCTTCCTAAAGCCAGCACTGTTCAGACCCCTAGCATCGGGATTCAGCACTTCCAAGGAAGAAAAGCGTGCAAAAAGCCCCTGAAAACAGCCAGATGATGCCAGCTAGCCCGAGCGAGCTGCACATACAGAACATCACTCTGTGTACACAGAAGTAAGCACACTAACTTACCTAGAGGCAATTTTTAATTGATACTATCTGTTCTGGACATGGACAGTGGAAAACATAGGAAAAATCATTAGGATTGACCCCCTCACCTACATGCATGGATGAACTGGGTAGCTCCAGGGAATGGAGGAATGGAGCAATTTCAGTTTTGCAGCTGAAGAAGCTGCACTGTGCGTTGCTGAATGAGCCAGCAAAGTACAGGGGAAAGAGAGCAGGAAGAAAGAACCAAGTGGATAAAAAAAGAACAGAAAATGTCTGTCCTGCCGTGGCACAGGGCAGGGCCAGGCCAGGCAGCAGCCTGGGCCACCACGGGCACTTTGGGGACGCCGGGGCCCTGTGCCGGTGAGGCCGCGTGTCCCGGTCTGGCTGGAGCACTCACGGGGCAGCCACGCTCCGTGCGTCCCGGTGCTGCTGCTGGGACGGAGCTCCGTCCACGTTCAGACCTGAAGGTCCCCACTGCGCGGGATGCTGCTGTGCTTCTGCATGGCCCTGCTTTTCTGCAGGCATGTGCAATGCAGCACTCTCTAACTCATGGCTGCACTGGAATGCATGCTTACACGGCAATTCTTTTATTCTGGGGACTCACCAGTTAGAAAGTGATAGTACTTAATGACAAAAAATCCATATTTATAGATATGCACACACGTATGTAATTGCTTAATGGACTTGAGTGCTAAATAATTAAGAAGAAAAAATAATGTAAGTGTTTTAATCAAAATATTCTAAGTCTCTTTGTTTAGCAAATCATTTGTTCCCAGCACAATATTTAACTAGGTAACATCAGCTCAAAGCAAAGCTATTCATTAGGCTCTTGATAGTGCCACATTACCTTGCTTTGTCTCCTGCACTGGCTATTGAACAGCAGCAAAGTGCCACTTGTCTCACGTGAAATGTCTGATTTTGTTTCCACCCCTTCCTTAGAAAGGTCAGGCAGGGGGATATCGTTCCTCCTGCCCTGTTCCAGGTGGGCACTGGTGTCCATCAGGACACATCGTAAGGCAATGGGACGATAATCTGGTGGGAGGCACCAGTGCTTCCCGCTGAAACCAGGGAGCTGGGCCCAGGGGTATTTGTTGCCTGGGGGTGCAATAGCCAAAGGGTAGTTTCACTCACACCATCCTCACGTTCAATTTGCAGCTCAGCCCGCAGCACGAGGCGCCGTGCGGGAGCCAGCAACACCAGGCATCTCTGCAGCGCTGCGAGGGCCATCGAAACAGACCCGGTCCAGGGTCTGGGTCCCCCCGCTGTGGAGCCCGGGCCTGGCCTGCGCTCACCCCGTGGGGAGGTTCGAGGCGGCCGGATCGGGCCGGGCCGACCCGGGTCGGTACCGTCGGGTCGGAGCGGTGGCCGCGGTGCAAAGCTCCCCGCCGGCTGCTGCGCGTCCCTTCGCTCTGGGAGAGGCTGTTTGGGGGCCGGCGCAGCCCCACCGACACGCTGCGTGCAGGAGCCGTGCCCGACATAGGGATGTTTGAGGAATTGCTCTGGCAGCGGGAGAGCTGCGGGACTTGGCCCATGGGCACGGACGTGGAGGCGGCCGTGGCTGTGCCGCTGCGCCATGCGCGTGCCCGGCTGTCCCTGGGGATGCCCATTGGGACGAGGGGACGAGCCCTGCCCTGGGATGGGGACAGGGACCAGCCCTGACGAGGAGCCACCTGCCTGAGCGGCTGCCATGGAGCTTTCCAGCAGGAATTTCAGACCTCTCCCGAGATTCTCCCGGGAAAATTGCTGCGCTGCACCGATATTCCTGTGCCTTCAGTGTGCTGACCGGCACCCTGTCCTGGGTGGAGGGACCCAGCTGTTCCCGTCGCATCCAGACAGATCCTGCCATCCTGCTCCAGAGGTCTCATGCCTACATTAGCAGTGCCTGATGCCAAAGTCCCAACACTCATTTTGATAATAGTTTCATCTGGGCACTTTACCAAGAAAGAAAACCAGACTTTTCTGTATACACAATGTAGTGCAAACGAAAACCTCAGAGCAGGGCTTTTGGGAATCCTCTCCTGAAATGCTTCCATAAAAAGCCAACCCAACGCATTTCCCTGGAAATGCATTCAGGAGGAGACCACGTCCTAAATACAGAGAAACCGAGCTAGAGAGGTTGTGGAGTCTCCTTCTCTGGAGATCTTCAAACCCGCTTGGGCGCAGTCCTGTGCCACGTGGTCTAGGTGACCCTGTGTATGCAGGGGGTTGGACTAGGTGACCTCGAGAGGTCCCTGCCAACCTTAACGATTCTGTGATTCTGTGATTCTTCATGACCACTATGTTGCACATGGGTTATTTTCTTTTCTTTTTTCTTTGTTTAATGGATGATTTGGCATGCTCTCTCTTCCTACCAGTTGGGAGAACACAGAGGTGGAGCCAGCAGGAATGTTAACTCCCCATTTCCTCAATATTATTCTGATATGTACCTAGCAAATGGCCTTAGCACTGAGACACATTGACAGCCTTGCCAAAAGTAGACACTTACCTTTTAAATCACTGTGGCTCATTTTTCTTTATTTCAGATTTTTTTTTAAACTATCCCACTGCTGAAATTAACAAAGTTTTCTCTGAATTATAAATTGATACTCAATTATTTTGCTTGGTCTCGTTTCCCTAATGCCAAGGGATCCTGCAGAGCAATGTCTGCTTCGTGTATCTACATTTTGTTGTAAATGGCTGTGGCCCCCTGCTCCCTACCTGAGTCCGGCTCCAGCACGCGGCGCCCAGAGCAGAAGCCCCGATGTCCCCCCACGAGGGACACTGAGGTTTTCCCAGGGCTCTGCAGCTGCCGCCGCAGTCCCTGTGCAGCCGGCCCATGCACACTGCAGCAGGGCTGCATGCGCACAGGGACGCGGCAGGGCCGCGTTCGATATCTATTGCTATCATTATTACCAGATCCGCTTAGACTGCATCATTTCTAGACGTCCACAGCCAGTCTCGGCTGCTGCCTCTCCGATTTTGGTGCAATTGGCCGCTCTCCAGGCCCCTGCTGGGCCTCGCCTCCCACCAGGCACCTCTGGGGCTGCGACGCCGCTCACTTATTTCACGATGAAAAGGGAAAACAGGATAGGAGAGGTGGAAAGAGTAAAAGCTGTAAAATAGGAGACTTCAGTTGGAGTGAAAACATTTCTTTCAAGAAATTAAACAAGTGTAAAATCTCTGATTATGGGATCTCCTGCAACGCAGCATCCTCTGGGTGAGCTCTAGTTTCTTAAGTAATTAGTTAATTACCCTGTTGCTGAGCAATCTCCCTCCCTAATGCTGACCTGCGGCTGCTCCTCGCAGCCCGCGGATGGTGCAGAATGGGACGAGGATGGTGCAGGACGCGTGCGCGGGGATGGGGATGTGCAGACGCACCAGTACGAGAGACAGGAGCTTCTGCACCTTCTTCCATAACATGAAGATTTTAGACTTTTTGTCATTTTTAAAAACAAACAAACACAGACATTTAAATCAGCAGCAGTTCAGGAAGCCGCTGTTCAGAGAGCGAAGCCATCCTATCTTCCCAGGATTTTACGCCTGAAGCCAGACCTCTTGCATGGCCTGTAGGGAGCAAAATGCACTCGTGTTGGCTCCAGTTGTGTTTGTTAACTCACTTTTCCTAGCACAGATTATGTTTTTCTCCATCTTCCCCTCACATGACGCACGGTGTCGCGGCCTCTTCTCCCAGCAGACTCCAGCTGCATGGATCCATATGCTGAACAGCTCGGTGCAGCTTGGGCACAAGCTCTGCATCGACACGAGTGGAACATTTTAAGGGATTTGCAAAGCTCCAGTCCTGTGACAGTGTCTGCTCCTTGCTTGTTTTCCGCTTTGCATGTTTCCCTAGCAAAAAGCCTCCAACAATGCAAATTGAGTAAAAGCAAAGCTCAAATTTCCTATAAACTTAGTCTTTGCAGAAGTTACCATAAATTAGGTGGTAAGAATGATTATTCAAATCCTTAAAATATTCTGTATTTTAACTTTCTCCACGTAGCTTTCTCTCTCTTTAGCTTTCTCCACTGGAATGCTAACAAGGAAGCCAGAAGGGATTGAGTGAGCCCCATCCTCCAGCGGAAACACGGCTGTCCCGCACTCCATCCACACGCTGTGTTGTGCCACCGCTCTCCATGTGTGTGTATAATCATGTAAACCCAATTGCTTTCATACGTCTGCAGAATAATTGTACTGAATGGGTTGCAAATTACGAGCCAGAGCCGCGACGGATTCCACATAATTGCCGGCAGAAGCGATGCGGCTCCCGCCTTGGCAGAGAGCGGCGGCAGGGCTGGCTCCGCAGCTGGCGCTTTGTGTCCCGGCACTGCTTAACTCCACAGCCCCAAAACATTAATCCAGCAATTAGGAAACAAGGAGTTGCTTTTCCAGCGGGAGCGGCTCAGAGGATGAGCCCCATCCCAGGCAGCAGTAACTGCTGTCTTGGGCTAGCAGAGGAGAAGCAGAGACATGAGGATCGAGCGCGTGGTGCCAGGAAGACGCTCTGGGAGCAATCTTCATCAAAAACAGCCGCTTTCTGGATCTACAAAACAGCCCATTTCAGATGGCAGCAGACAGTTTTCCATGCAGTGAATTCAAGGACAACTAGTTGGAATCGTCCATCAAAACTTTAGATATCTCAGAGGAAATTTTGTGGCTTGCCATAAAATATTTCCGTGTCATTTGTTGCCCACAGAAAGTTGTTATGGGCAGAAGAGAGCACATGCAAGGTGCAGAGCTGGAGATTTGTCCTTGCACTGGTTGTCATTGTACCAGGCTAATCTATATATATATGTATAAGTATGTATGTATGTGTATCTTTAGTCCAGTTGCAATAGCACTAAGATTTATTTTCCAAATTATCTAGTTGCTACAGAAGTGTCCAGTAAATACCACGGCCACTGTGCCGAAGCGGCCCCGCGTGAGGTGGCCTCTCTTCGCAGGTGCAAGCGGGGCAAACACACGGGTGCCCTGCAACACCAGCTCATGGTGGTCCAGTGGGATGGCTCATCCTCCACAGCGCCCAAAGGGAGCTGTGCACATTGTCCTGCTCGGCAGGGTCGTTCCCAGCGGGTTCGGAGCACCTGCCTCTCCCAGCAGTATCAGGGAACACGGAGCATTCCCTGGCAATCTGGGAAGGCAGGGATGACGTTTGCAGAGTATGACCGTGAAAGCTGGATTGCATCAAAAGCAGCACATGGTTATTCTGTAAAATAGAAAGTCCCCCCACAAACACCTGCAACGTTTTTAGAAGGTAACTCACTCCAACACACTCTCTTTGTGTCCTCGCTGGTTAAACAGCAGCTCTGCCTCCCTGCTAGCAATCAGAGAACATCTCGAGGAGCAGAGCAAGGTCCCTCAGCAAGGTCAGGCCTGCAGGCTGGCATGCCCTCAAGAGCAGTGACAGATAACGTGGCTCTATTCCCAAGCACAAGGCATTCAATCACACTTCCAGCTCCCCTGTATCACAGGGATTCCTAAGTTCCTTTTATTGCACCCTGTCAAAAACGCTGTTTGCAATTTGTACCCTCTACATCACTTTGAAGTATCTGCTGCATCTTAAATAACTAGTCTATCTTGTGTGTTGTTTATTCCCTCAGCGTTGTGCAGTGATAGTGAAAGAGGAGCCACTTGTGCATGACATTTATCCATCACATCAGCAAAACACATAAGAATATGTAAGTGCAGCACAGCTCACCGCAGATTGACCATACGCACTTGGTGCCAACAGCAGCTCTTGTTGCTCTTCGTCCTCAAAAGACCTGCTGCTCTAATGCACAACACACCAATAGCCACAAGTGTGCCTGAAAGCCCCAGGGCCAAGCTCCATGCCCCCTTCCTGAGCCACCTCCAGCGCGGGGTTTGCAGCACCCGAAAGTGCCCTCAAAGACGCGGAGCCGCGAGCGGGAACCCGGCTGCAGCGTCTTCCTCCACCCGCATGGCACCGCGAGGAGACGCTTAGGTGCCCCACATGCAAGATGGGACTGAAGCAAGGCATGGTAGGCAAGGGTTGATACACTCAAAAATCCACCATTTTGCAATGGAGGAGAAAGGAAGTGTCTTGTGGGGAAAAAAACGTGCGTTTTTCTCCACAAAAAGATTTGCACCCTGCATTCATCAGTCCCTGTATTTGCCTCCCTTCCACTGCATCCAGACCCTGCTGGCACGGCCGCCCAACACCAGGCCGACCGTGTACCAGGGCACTGCAGCCCAGCCTGAGGGCCACCAGCAACTCTGCTTCCCGGGAGGGTTTTTGCTGTAACCAGTAAGAGCAATTTTCCACCAGCCACAAGAGCAAGTTTCAATGTGGTTGATGTAGACACTGATAAGTCTAGTCTGTTAGGGTGCTGCACCATTCCCATCTCTCCTAAGGAGCATCCATGCTTTAGCAAACTTGCCTTGCTCATCGCTCTCGTGCGGGGACAGACCTATGTCCATCTTCTCTGTTCTCAGAATCTTTTGGCAAAACCTGGGAGGAATCCTCTCCTTCCTTCCTGTCCTGACACAGTGTCCTCCTGCGACGACGCTAGTGTAACCTGTCATCCCACTGGTCTGTGCCAGCCTACAAGGGATATCCCACCTCAGTGAGAGCATTGCTGTTTCCTGGGAACTCAGCGTGGAAAGAAAATGGACAAAAACAGCCTGCTGTTGCCTCTGGTCAATACTCTCGAGATCAGGTGGGCCGGGAGGTCTCTGCTCAGTGGGGAGGATCCGGGCTCAGGACAGGCTGCTGGGGGCTTTATTCCATCGCCTCTCCAAGCCTCCAAGGATGGAGCTGCTGCAGCTCCCACGGCCGCTGCTGGGCTGCCCTCGACGGGAGAACCCCCCATCGCATCCAGCCCGTCCCCTGCTCAGCTCCGCTCCTGCCTGCTGAGGCTGCCTGGTACCAGCCAAGACAGAGGAGACCCATCCAGACACAGATTAGACTCAATGTATTTTAAAATGCAATTGGATTTTGGGGCTTTAAAGGTCAGACAGTTTTTAGGGATGAATATTCCTAAATAATGAAGACAAATATTAGACCACTTAGGAGAGGATGAATATTTAAAAGCTGTGTAATTACATCCATTTAGAAGCTTGAGGACAGATATGGCTGTGTATATTGTAACCTGTAGCAATTCGGAAGGACTGCATTAGTGCTAATACAGCTGGTGAAGAGGTCCCCAGGTCACCCATCTACAGCAAAATGTCCACATCAAGGCAGGCGGCAGGAGAATCTTGATTCCTCTATTTCACACATTTTTGACTGTCTTACCAAGACCCAAGAGGAATCTGCACAGATAACGAGACCACAGCCAGCAAGGCACTTGTATAGGAGTCTGTTCAACCTCCGTCACCCATCAATTTGTGTCACAGATGAAACAATCCACCTGAAAATTGATGCATATGAGATAGTTTATGGAAGATATTATCTTTTTTGTGGAAAGCATGTGGCAATTTATGAAAGTGGACTTCAGAGGTTGATCTTTTTCCCCGTGGTCTGCAGACTTCTGGGACCTCTCAATGTGGTAGCCGGGGGTCCCTGTGTGGTTCATCCGCACACCGGGGCACACCAAGAGCACCTGCTCGGGATCGTGCAGCCCCCGGCAGTGCCGGTGCAGTCGCCACCTCGTACTGTCCTCCTTCGAGCAAAGCACCTTCTCAGGTGTCTACGACTCCCACATGCTCTTCGGAGAGGCTGATGCCACCAAATGTGCCAGCATGGCTGGGCAGGAAGACCCCAGCTGGGGCTGCTCGGTCTCCTGGATCTGCAGCTCTTTTCCTCTGAGAGGAGCTTTGCAGGAGTTTCTGGCACAGTGTTTCCTACATAGCAGGCACTGGTCAAAGGGCTGAAGAGGTGCAGGGTTGAGTTCTCCAAGACCACCTGCTCTGGTAGGATAAAAGCAACAGGAAACCTCTCACATGCTCCTTTATCTCTTTGGCCAGCACTGAGTAACACTATCACCACCACCACTGTCACCGAGTGATGTGATCACCACCACCACCAAGAAACGCTACCACCACCATCACCAGGCCTGGGGAGAGGTGGGAGCGAGGCGTCCACCTGAGGCACACTGAGCTGTGGCAGGGGAGGGCCAGGACCCTCCTACCAGAGGAGACACGTGCTGAGCAACAGGGACACAAAGAGGAAAAAGATAATGTTTCCTCTGGAGATGACCCTTACTAACTTACCTGGCTGCATTTGTCTTACATGAGAAGTGGCAAGACTTGCCTGGGAAAAGTGTTCTGCAGAGAGAGGATGTGGCTGGTATTTGTGACCAGAAGGACAAAGGAAGGACACATGTCTGTGACAGAGTTCTGGTTGATGCCAGCAATGCATCGGAGTGATGCACAGGCATGGAAAACCTGATCCAGACTCTTTAAAACGAACATTCGCTCTCGACCGATCATTAATATTTCATAATTAACACTTGCCTCTGGCGCCGAAACACTGCATGGGGAGACATCATTAATTCATGGCAGGGGCTGCAATGTGAAGCTGTTTTTGCTGCGAGCGCTGTGCCCTGCTGCAGCTGATGCCCGGGATGGCCAAGGGAAGCCAACCGCTCGTGTCCCTGCCTGGCCGGACGCTTTGCTGGACAAGCTGGCAGCGGGACAGCCGCAGCTCCCGGCGCTTGTGCTGAGGAGCGCAGATAGCTGTCCCCGGGGTGTGCGCTGGAGAGCAATGCTGCATGGTATCACCTTTCTAGCTAGCTGCGCATCCCTCCCCTGAGCTATTTTTTTAAACCCTATGCCCTCTCGCCCTCTCTTCTTTTCCTTTTCCTTTTTTTTTTTTTTTTTTTTTTTTTCTTTTCTGAGCATGTAATCCTGAAGTGTGAAGCAGGGGAGAAAACCTTGGCAAACATGCACTGCTGATGGCCATGAGCGATTCCAGTTTACTAAATCAGACAGTTGCAGACCAGGGCTCCACTTTTAGCCAAATTCAATTTTGCAGACCCAGGTGTGAGAATCACCTCTTGGAAAGCTCCTTTTGGAGGGGCTGCAGAGAGGAGAGATCTAACCAGGCCGTGGGCAGAGCCTGGTTCATTCACAAGCAAGAAACACCATGTTTTTCCCTGCAACTGGAAACAGCTGGACTTGAAGTCTCCAGATGCCAACATTGTCTGTGATTCCCAGCGTTGACTTGTTTACGTATTTAAGATCCTGGTTTTAAGCCGGTGGAAGGGAAGCACCTTTGTCCCAAGGCTGTACCTTCAGGTCTGCTGCAGAAGCCCTTGTGTCACTGGCTGCTGTCCAGGCAGTGACTGCCATTCCTGGGGAGGCCACTGCCACATCTCAGGCCACGGGAGGCTCCCTCTGATGTGGTCACCAAATCAAACACATCAATTGACTGGTGTGCCACCAGATACAAAGAAGCGGAATCCTGCTATTGACTGCAGCAGGTAGGCACATGTAGATCCCATCCAGAGAGTGGAAAATGTACTGGCACCTGGCACCCCAGCATTTCCATGTGTTGTCCTTCATGTGGTCCAAGATGATGTGTTTTCTCCTGAGGTCTTCTCAAGGGGATCTCCATGGGCAGGAAGCACCAGGAGTGGCCGTCCCGAGGAACAAAGTGTTCTGCCGACACGTTGTCTTTTCCACTGGCTTTGGTTCATGAGATTTCAAAGTTGACATAGGAGCAGGAAAATGTCACTCATCCTTCACCAAGAAACTCTTACAGGAGGCTCCTGAACCAGTGAGGGACTCTGCAGTAGGATGGGAAGGAAATTGGAGAGATGGAGCTGAGGAATGGACCCAGGAGAATGTTTTCTCATTTAGGCAGAATTCACCCCCAGCCCATGAGCAGAAGTTCCACCTCATGCCGAGAACAAACCCACCTGGAGATGCCTGTCATGCACTTGCTGATGCTGAGTCTCATGGCTCAGGCAGCAGCAGGGCTCCCCTTTCATCAGGCACTGACAGTGCTTCTCATTCCAGTGATCACAGCCGCCTTTGAAGAAAATGTCTTTCAGAATCACTTCGGAGCCAGGAGCACTCCAGCAGCATCAGAGGGGACCTCCCCACTGACACGAAGGCAGACTGCAAGGCAGGCTCAGAAAGCCCCATCAGCATTTTCAGCTGGTTTTGCCAGCTACTCAACTGCCTATGAAATATAGTTTTAGGTCATACTAGAAGAAACAACCACTAGCTGCAAAGGGAGACAACCAGAAATGAACATAAGAAAACACTTTTTCATTGTGAGAGTGTTTGAACACTGGAGCAGGCTCCGGAGAGGTGGTGGAGTCTCCATCGTTGGAGATGTTCAAATTCCAGCCAGACTCAGAGCAGCCCGCTCTAGATGAATCTGATGGAGCAGGGGGCTGGAGAGGAGGGTCTCCAAGGGTCTCTGCCAACCATAACCGCTCTGTGATTCTGTGAGTCTGTAGACTCCTGTTTGAGAAACAGGTCAATGATGATGACCCAGAAAACCCAGTGGTGATAAAACCTCACTGTGCGCAAGCAGCCGGGGCAGACGTGCCCCACAAGCCAGCCTGGCACAAGGGCTTCCCAGTGACATGCTGCATCACACCGTATCTTCATGACGCCTCATGCTGGAGGGATCTCAGGAGGTCACCTATTCCCACCGGGAAGCAGGAGGTGAATGTGGGTATGGTCTTGCAGCCTGATGAACTGTAGATGCAGGTGATTTGCCAAGGTGTGTGCAGAGAATGGTACAAAGAGCTTAGAAAATGAACTTTCTGCTTCAGCAAGGAAAAACAGATATTTGCCAGCATCACAGTAATGATAACCCATTTTCTGGACAGTTTGGAGCCAAGCATCACTGCTACTTGCATTAGACATGGAGAATAAAGGTTCAAATCCCTGCTTGGCCAAAATCAAGTTTCCCACCTCCCACGACCAATCATTTCCCTGTTCTTGTGCAGGTTCTGGTTTGCTCTGGTCTAGTTTGCTTTTTCTTGAATCCAATTCTTCCTCCCACTTTAAAAAAAAGCAAACAGCCAAAACAAAAGAAAACCATGAAAACAGTGTTTAATCAGGAAATTCCTGACTAGCTCTCTCCAGTGCTTCTAGGAGTGCCGGAATGACAGCACAGGTAACAGGCCCTGGCGGGTGCAAGGTCTGGTCCTTCCCGCTGCCAGTGCCCAGAGCAAATCACATCACTGAGACGCGAGTCCTCTGGTCTCCTGCAGTCCTCCCGCCAGCACGCTGGGCTGCTCCACTCTGCAGTTCCCATGGACATTGCTTGGAAAAGGGCTGCTGCTCTGTGTTTCCTGGAGCATCTGTCCCCCACTGGCTCCCATGCATCTTCAGGCATCTTCTCCCAACCTTTCTTCACCCATTAAGACGAGCACTTTCCCATACTAATTTATTCATTTCATAAGCACCAGTGGCAATGTTGACATGTTAGCCACTAACCAGTATCATGCCCATGAAGCCACGAGCACAGAAAGCCATTAAAGCATGACATAGCTTTCTGCTTAGGTAGGCACCCAACCCCACATCACACACGCTGTGGAAAAGGCCATCAGATGTGAGATCAAAAGCCAATGCACGAGTGGAGCCGGCTGCCGCAGGCTGCTTCATGGAAGACCTGTTTCTGCTGGTGGTGCAGCACTCACTGAAGAGCCACGGAAATGTCATTAGCACCTTTAGTTTAAGAACCGACGTGATTTTCAGAGTACCTCAGCAAGTATCCACATTCTTGTTTCCTAACAGGCCACGTTCCTGACTGGCATGATGACATGCCTCTGCACTGTAACCTCTCCACACGCGGTGGAGGACAAGGACTCTCCAGGCTAGGATTCTCCCAAGCAAAGCTTTCCTCCATGGCCAGCTCTTCACGGGATGATTGCCGTGCCCAGTCAGTATGTTTTGCTGCACAGACCTCCCTTTTCCCTCTGCAAAATCTGATCCACAACTTCAGCAAATCTTGTCCCAGTGGAAGCTGGATTTCACGTAACACCAGGCTGACAGGTGAAACTCACACTGACAATTAATTAAAAGGACATAGAAAAGAGTCAGCAAGGGGAAAGCAGCTCTGTTCTGCGCAGGAGAGCTTGAAATTGGAGCCATTGAATGGGGGTAACGACATGATATTAATGCAAAACGAAGTCCGGCGCGCCGATCCGGGCTGTGCAGCCCGGAACCGTGTCGGGCTGATGAGGCTCCTCATCATCGGGCAGCTGCCGAGCCTGGTGCACATCTTCCACTCCTCGCGCTGCCGGTTGCTTTGCAGAGCCAGCTGTCACCTGGGTCCATGGGAGGGTCCATAGGAGGGTCCTGTCACTTCAGCAGGGTCACCGGCTGGGCAGCAAGAGATGGGCCGATTTGGCAAAGTCAATTTCCAATACATATTGCTCTGAAAACTGTTCAATTTAGCCACCTTGTTTTTTCAGATTTCAAGACACAGTCATGCCAGGCTGAAGGAAAGAGCTGGGTGATACAGGTGACCATTATAATCCATGTGAAAACCAGGCTGTGTACAGATCCCAGGTCAAACTTGGTGAGAACAAGGGTGTCGAGTGAAATTCCTGATCAAAACTCAGCATGGCTTTCTTGTGCACTGGCCCAAACATCCATCATCTTGCCCATTTCCAGCAGCTGATTCTGCACATTTTCTGATCCCTTTGGCGACTAACCAGGGCCATGATGTCCCAGCACTGGCTGCAGGCTCGGTACCCACTGGCACATCCTTCTATAATCCAGGGAGACGGCGCTGGGGGAGACCACGGAGCCCAGCAGCTCCGTCCCCTGCCCTTTCCATGGTCAACGCCAACCAGTCCCACTGATGACAAATCTCGTGCTACTTCGAAGAACTTACAACCAAGCTGTCTGATTCAGCACAACTCTTGCTACAGTTATAGCTGTAAGCATATGGCTTTCTTGGCAGGTAAGGGAGAAAGAAAAGAAAAAAACATGTGAAATCCTGTCATCTGAGAAGCAAGCAAAGAGCCGGGGCTGAAGGGATGGCCATGGCCAGCAGAAGTACCAGAATTGCGTCGCAGCTCCCCCCTGCTCTGGTTGTCCCTGGCCAGAGCTGACATTATATGAAGGCCACCAAGGTCCCCAGTGTGCTGCAGAGGTTGCAGTATTCTGCTGTGCCAGGCAGGACTGCAGCAAGACACACAGGGTCATCACTGCTCCCTATCCCAGGAACCACTGCCCGGAGCAGATGGGAACCGGCAACTTGGCTGAGGAAGAAAGGGACATTTGGGAGGCCAAGAGCCCCATTCGGCTCAAGAGAAGGAGCAGGAACCCCACTTGGCCCAAGGGAAGGACCAGAAGCCCCATTGGCCCATGGAAAAGCACTGGGAGCTACATTTGGCCCACGGGAAGGCCTCACCTGCCCTTCCTTAAGCAAACCTTCCTCAAATGAAGGCCAGCAGCGCTGTCCTGGGTGCTGCACAGATCCGTCACCACCAGCACACCATTGGGGACCCAATCGCCAACCAGCCTGGGACCCTCCAGGGTCACAGCATCATTGAACCAAACACACTGCTGCTGCTTGTCAAAACTCTCCAAATCAGCCAACATGTCAACTCCATTGTAGTAAAACATTTATTTGTTATGGTGATACCAGCTACCATGTTTACAGTTTGTGAACTCACCACCGGCAACATCTAACATGACTTATACTGGGGCCGTTGCCACCAAGCTTTTCATCATCGTTGCTTTCAATTTTATAAAACCCCCTAACACCAGGAAAAAAGGGTATGTAGCATGAACGTGGCAGATGGGAGACGATAAATCTGTGACCAGGGAGAGAAAGTCTGTCCGATGCAGCTGGCCTTGGTGGGGTCCTGGCTCGGGCTGCAGCTCCGGGTGAGGGGCGAGCCCGGCCCAGCAGATCACTCCTCCGTGAGCAGGAATCGGATTGACTTTTGCCGTGTCAAACCGTCTGTGCCAGCGTCTCCAGGGAGCGGGAGAGGGCCAGCGTTCCTGGGATCGGCCCCAGCGTCTGCGCAAAGAAACAAGACAGAGACATGAGGGCACGGGGGGGATCCATGCGCGACGCCGGCAGCGCCCAGCCTGGGTTCAGCAGCCTCAGCTCCTCGCGCTGGCCCACACGGCCGCGCTCGGCACAGAGGGCAAGGCGCGAGGACGCGGCCCCTCGCCAGGAGCATCCCCTGCCGCGATGCCGAGCGACCGGCGGCTGCTGCTGCCCTCCCACAGCTGCGGGTGCTGCCACGGCGGCCAAGACCAGCACAACCCAAAACTCACCGCGGGGAAACTCCCCGGTCCTGGACCGGCGGATTTTACAGACTCTGGATTTGCTGTTGACCTCTCCGAGGTCAGGCACTCGCAGCCCTTCCTCTGTGGTGGGGATATCAAGTCTCTATATAGTTTTAGAAGTTTGCATGGAACTGCAAACACCAAAAAACAGCAGCAAAAGTGCACGCGTCTGGCACGTGCCTTCACGAGGCTCACAAATAAGCAGAAAAGTCACATCAGGGAGAACATGCAGGCTCTAAATTGTCTTGACAGACCCCCAGAGGGTTTGCATCGGTGGGCTGGGTGCCTCGTGCACAGCACAGGTGACACAGACACCTCTCGTTAAGAAGCCGAGTCGCAGCCCGTGCAAGGTGGCCCCAGGACAGCTACTTACCTGTGGGAGCGCGTGGCAGCCGCAGCATTAGCGCACACTAGACACCCGTTTAAAGGCCATTCGTGGTCTCGCTCGGAAGGTGACAGGTCTCCCGGCTGCCTACAGACCCGCTGCCGTTCCAGGTGCCCCCGCGGCCGCAGGGCAGCGCTGGCCTCGCACTCCGCTCCCCGTCCCCCATGGGGCAGCAAGCGGGGGCAGAGGGGGCTGCCCACAAGGTGCCCTTGGCTTCCTCCTAACCTCCTGATCCACACAAACATCTCTCCTGCAGACACTGCAAGGCTTGTGCAAAGCCCCCGAGACACCAGGCTGGTCGGCAGGCCACAGCTCCTGCTGAGGTGGCTCATCTCGATGGAGCCCTCCCAGCCCTTGTCTCCTCGTCCAGAGCCTGTCCATGCCTCTCCAGCACCGGAGCGGCCATCCCCAAGGAGGGATCAACACAGCCACCAACCGGGGCCCTGAGGAGGGCAGGGGAATGGCCGGGCGAGGACCAACCTGCGGCCAAGCCTCCGCGAGCAGCGGCCCTGCGCCTCCAAGGAAGCATCTTCCAAGCAAGGCCAGCGGGATGCACCTTCCTGATGCCTCTGAGTGGGTCCTGAGCGGATCAGCACCGGCCGGGACAGCGCGTCCATGCAAACAGCTGCACACCTGCGTTTGTGCGGGGCGCGGGCAGCTCTGCAGGGAGCGGCATGGCGGGCACACGCTGCAGCACGCGGGGGCTGCACCTTGAGCGACCGGGGCGCTCTGCACCGCGCAGCCACAGATCCAGGGAAAACGCCAGATAAACCAGAGCCCCTGTTCCCAGCGCAGACAGCAGGTCGCACGGCACAGCCACTGCTGCCACTCCGCACGGCGCAGCGCGGGCGCCAGCGCAGGGAGCTGCATCCAGGGCACGGCTGAAGCCTCCGGAGAAACCGGCTGCCACCTGCACACGCGGCAGCAGCCCACGAGGAAAACAGCCCCGCGGCAAGCGAGACGCAGCGCCTCGGTCCCCAGTGCCACATTTGCTGGGAAGCAGCACATCCTAAAATGCAGAGGGAGGGCTTGGAAAAGACCTGTGTGACATGGTTTGCTCCAGCCCAACACCAATAGCACAGCTCTTTCTGTTTGATTTCCTGTGAGCAAAACGGGAAATTTGGGGTCTCTCTGCAGCCAGGTATTTGCCACGTTTGGGATTATTTTCCCTTCTCCATTTCCCTCTTTGCAAGCTAAGCTTCCTCCCTTCAGCAGCAGCAGCCTTCACACCTGGCTCTTGGGAGCAAATCGATCGTATTCAAAGCACACCGTTAGCGCAATGCTAGGATTTGCCGTTTGTTGCTCTTGTATTATTAATGCTAAAGCGCATGTTCTTTAACCTGCCCCAATTGATCCCGGTAACTTGCACATCTTAGTTTCCTGGAGGTCTGAACCGTTACGAAAGCAGGATCATGGCCACAGGGAAACAGCACAAGTCAGCAGGTTTATCGGACATTGTCTATCTCAACTTCACCAAGGCTTTTGACACTGTCCCTCACAACATCCTCCTGGGCAAGCTCCGGCAGTGTGGGATAGATGAGTGCACAGTGAGGTGGATTAGGAACTGGCTGGACGGCAGAAGTCAGAGGGTGGTGATCAGCTGACAGGGGACCTGAGCAGTGTCTATAAGCACCTCAAGGGAGGCAGTGAGGAGGATGGGGCCGGCGTCTTTTCACTGGTGGCCACTGACAGAACTAGAGGAAACGGCCCCAAACTGAAGCATCAAAAGTTCCACAGGAACTAAAGGAAAAATTTCTTCCCAGTGAGGGTGCCAGAGCCCTGGAACAAGCTGCCCAGAGAGGTTGTGGAGTCTCCTTCTCTGGAGATCTTCAAACCCGCTTGGACGCAGCCCTGTGCCACGTGCTCTAGGTGACCCTGTGTGTGCAGGGGTTGGACTAGGTGACCTCAAGAGGTCCCTGCCAACCTTGAGCATTCTGTGATTCTGTGATTCTATGATCGTTATCAGCAGAGCTGATTCAACCTGGCACTCCGCAAAGGCCCGGATTCGGCAAGGCGTGCGGCACCGGGCGGGACAGCACCAGGACCCATCCGAGGCCCCGTCCTGAGCGCCCCACGGGACTGTGCACGTGGTGAACCCGCAGTATCGCGCTGAGCGGACACGTCACGCGTCCCACGCAGCACCGGCCCGCGAGGCGCACGCAAAGGGCAACCCGGCTACACGCCGCCGCCAACAGCCGCCCCTACGTACTGTGAATTTGCATGTTGTGTTGGGCTTTTCTAACTTAGGAACTTGATCTGCCTCAAAACCGCTCACTAAGTTCCCCCGTGAAAGAAGCTGTGCCATTCTGCTGTAGCAGTTGCTTCACAGGGCAGTAGAGTATCCGGTGTCATAGGCAGCAGGGCAAAAGGACAGCAACCTCGAGGCAGCGCAGGCTGAAAGCTGCTGCCACTATCCCAGATCCCACAATTTCTCTTAATTAATCAAAAAGGAGCAATAGTAAGTGCTAGTGACCTTAACCTTCTTCCTGCTTGGCGCGTTACTGACTGGGGAAAGCACCCGCTGCCCTCCCCGTGCGGCGCCGCTGACGCTCTCGTCACCCATTCGCCAGGGCACAGCCTTCCTGCAAGGCAAAGCTGCACGAAGAGCCCCCCGTGTCCCCGCACTGAGCACACCGTGTCGGGACAGCACGGGGACGAGCGCAGAAACGCCACCGCGACAGGCCTTGCCCAGGCAAACCCTGCTCCTCCACCCAAACATCGTCAGGACCAACACGCTCGGGCAGAACATCGCGTCCCAGAGAGGGGGTCAGCACCACGCGGCAGGGAGGCGCAGGGCCGCGCACGCTCGGCACGTTCACGGAGCAAGCACGCGTCACGGCAGGAACCCCCTCGGCAGCCCAGCTCCTGGCGGATCTGCTTGCAGGGAGCGCGGCCGGCGCGGGCCGAGCACGGCCCCACAGCGCACGGGCTCTCGCGGATGCATTAAACACCCCTTCTCATTTCTGGAGGATTAGAGCATTTTCCAGTGTTTGAACAAATACGTATAAAGGTCCTGCTCTAGATCAAGGAACATCTCAGCATTTTTTGCGGCTCAGACTGTTGGCAGGCCCTGGTTTTGCAGAAGAGCAAGGACAGAGGAGCTGGCGCATCGCGGGGGTTGCGCGGCGCGGCACGGCGCGGCACGGCACAGCCCCCTGCCCCTCGCCCTCCTCCCGGCTGGAGCCGCGGGACAAGGGCCGCTCTGCCACCCGCGTCCCGCTCCCTCCACAGATCACCACACAACTCAAACCCAGCCACGTACAGTCCTTCCAGGCTGCTTATGTAAGCGAGCTGTGCATGGCAGATGAGCGCTTATGAACCTCATTCTTTTGAATAAAATTTAAAAATAAAGCCCCCTGAACCCAAGAAACTATTAATACTTTATCACTTTCACAAGCCATTAGACACAACAGCCTCCCGATATGAGACACCACACGAAGCACCATCACCTGATGCTTTTCAAACACACATAATTAAAACGACCTCAACAGAAAACCTTCAAAGCTGCTTCCTCAGCTATTGCGTGTTCCCCTCTGTGCCCGTTGGCCTTGCTGGCTCCGGGTGAGGGTGTCTAAGCTTGGGATATATTTATACCAAGCACAAACAGACAGGTGAAAAACTGCAACTCTTCTCTTGCTCTAACAGTTGCAAAGACCACACTAAATTAGCACGTGGCATCTAAGGAGACATCCCAGCTGCTCGGCTGTGCTCTCTGATTTAAACACCACGACCACACGAGTTTCGATTAACCGTAACTTTTTTCAGGAAAGCACAGCAGCAGAGCACTCCTGTCACCCTCGCACAGGGGTCCCTCAGTGGCTGCCACCCTCTGCCTCACGCCAACGCGTTTCGCGGCAGCCGGCAGTCGCGCTATGCCGAGGCTCAGACCCGCACACTTGAGAGCACCAGGCTGGCTCCCCGGCTCTTCCCGACACAGAGGGGTTGGGAGAGGTAGGACAGCTATTGAATCTACGGGAAAGATGCCCAAAAAATGCACCCGAGGTAAAAATCTCGTTGCCATTATGGTCCCTAAAGCTGTGATTCCTGGCTGGACTACACATGTGCCAATGAGACTCCCGCCCTGCACCCGCTCTCCCTTTGGAGACGGGCAAGTCCGTGCTCCGCACGTCCCCTTCGGCACAGCGTGGGATCAATGGGACATGCCGCGATGCCAGGAGCCTGCCAGCCTGTGGGACGGGGACACCGCCGACACCGTGCGCGCCAGGAGCACCCGCAGCACCGCGGCACCCGCCAACACTGTGCATGCCAGGAGCACCCACAGCACCGCAGTGCCCGCAGCACCGCAGCGCCCGCAGCACCGTGCATGCCAGGAGCACTCGCAGCGCCCGCAGCACCGCAGCCCCACGCATGCCAGGAGTGCCCACAGCACCGCAGCACCCGCAGCACCGTGCATGCCAGGAGCGCTGCAGCACCGCAGCACCGCAGCGCCTGGCAGTCACGGCGACACGGGCTCGGTACGGAGTGAATATTTTATTTTACACAACATAACAACACGGCGTTGTTGTTTCTGTACAGCATTTGCCTAAAAACAAAGGCAACACCATTGTCACTGGAAAGAAACGGACAGTCCGGTCGGTTTAAAAACACCGCTCTACTGCTCGATCCAGAAGTGGTTATTTGTTAGCGTGGAGGAAATCTCCCTTCCTTTATAAAAGGCTTTTTTTCTGTGAAAACTCTCTTTTGTTTTCTGCTACTGCAGAGCCAGGAAGCCAGTCCTAGGGCAGGGAAGGCACTGGTGCTCGTTCATGCTTTTTTCACCCCTTAATTTTTTTTTTTTAATCTGTGAACGTCGCCTCCAGTTTTGTTACTAAACCAAACAGAGTGGGAATTAGCTGAATGCCCGCGTGCCCGGGGGGGCTCCGACAGACCCCGTGGGGACAAGCCACTCGTGGTGAGACCGCAGCGGCATCCCGGGTCCCCGTTCCCGGGAAGGGGCATTTGGCACGACGCCGAGTGCTCGGTTTCGCATTAAGACAGAAAATAAATAAAAATAATAACAATTAAAAAAAAATAACGAAACAAAACCAGGCCGGTCACACAGTGCTTTCCAATATCCACTCGGAGCCGGAGGAGGAGGCTGCTGCGCTGCCCAGGCCGGAGCTGTCGGAGCCGGTGAGCATGCCGTTCATGGAGAGGCTCCTCTTGGACCGCAGCGCGCCGGCGCAGCGGCGGCGGCGGCGCTCGGGCAGCTCGGCGCTCAGGGAGAGCCGGCGCTTCGCTCGGCAGCCGGCGGCCGGCACCGTGAGGAACTTACTTGGCCTGGGCGCCGCTGTCCCGCGCGCGGCGGCGGCCGGCGGCGCCGCCGAGTTGTTCCTGTTGGCGTTGTGGGCCTCCACGCTGGCGACGGCTTCGCCCGGCGGCTTCCGCGGCGGCGGCGGGATGGCGGCGGGGCAGGAGTCCGGGCTGCGGCGCGCGTCCGCGGCGGGCGCCGGCGCCTCGGCGGGGGCCCTGCGGCTCGCGGCGCTCTCGTCCAGCCCCAGCGCCAGCTTGGAGGCCGACGGGGGCGGCCCCGCGCCGCAGCCCTGCGCCTGCGCCCCGTTGGTCTGCGAGTAGACGTTGCTCACCTTGGCCGCCTTCTGCTGCCCGTTGCTGCTGCACACCTTGTAGCGGATCATGAGGATGATGATGAACACGAGCACGGAGGCCACGATGATCCCCCCGATGATGATGATCATGGTGCCGCCCAGGAACTGGGACTGCATGAAGTGGCAGCGCACGTAGTCCTGCTCGGTGGTGAACTGCGTGCAGCCCACCACCCGCGTGGCCGTCAGCGAGGTGATCCCGTCGTCGTAGATGGCCAGGACGCACAGGTCGTACGCCGTCCCCGCCGCCAGGTTGTTCACCAGGAAGGTTTTGCTCGTGGGAGGTATCATTCTGGGGGACAAGGACACCAGGGTGAATGACGGCACCTGCCCCAGTGCGATTGCCACACTCAGAGAGAACCACCAAGGCAAAAACTCAAGCAAAACCATTAAAAAGGGCTTTGCACAGTGCAACTGGTAACGAGGCAGAACCATTAAAACACAATGAAACCACTAAAAAGCACTTTGCAAAGTGGCACCACATGCGCAAGGGCCACAGCCGAGGAGTCCGGCGCACGCGCTGCCTCCGCGCTCCCATCACAGCACGGCGGCACCAGCGGACATCCTTCTGCGGCTGCAGAAAACTGCAAGTGTTAGATCCATTTAACCCATCTAACTTGACAATCCTTCTGCTAATCAGATTACTTCGGAGGATTAGAGACCCGCTTGGATTATCTAAAAATAACACTTTTCAAAGTGATTTCCCTATTAAAAAAATTAAAGTTAAAAATGGCATTAGTCTTTCACGAGTCTCGCACCGCCTGCTTCTTGGGACAGGGTTCAACACACGTAGGTGCTACCCAGGGCTCTGCGGCGATGCCCTGAAGGGAACAGCACATTAATAGTGCGAAGCGGCTCAATGGAGCACGAGCACAGGCTTGGTGGGTCCATCTTACCTGTAAACAAGCGAGTCATCGTAAGTACCGTTGTACTGGATTTGGAACATGCGTATTCCAGGTATATTTCTCTGAAAATTAAATTTCAGCAGCACAGTGGACGATGTTGCCTCCGCCACTACTACCTTCTTATCTTGGCTGATTTTAGTATCCCCGTTACTACTGCTCGCGTTGGAGCCTGACTTGGTGGAAGTCGAGATATCTGAGGAGCCAGGGTCAGGCTCGTGGATGTGATTGGTACTATTCAGCAAATGGGGAAGTTTGATTATATGCAGGTCCACTGTTTGTGTGGCCTCCCCAGCTGGATTGGAAGCAATGCAGGTGAAGGAACCTGTATCCTTTACTGTAGTTATAAGGATGTCCAGCGTCCCATTATCGTACACCAAAGACCTCGTTGCATTTGAAATAAGCTTGCCCTCGGGTGAAATCCAGTGAATTGCTGGTTCCGGATCCCCCCGGGCCTTGCACCGCAGCGTGGCCCTTTGGCCCTCCAAGACCCTCAGCTCGTGCGTGTGCCTCGTGATGAGGGGAGGCTCACAGAGGAACTCTTCCTCTGGGATTGACCAGAAGTACCGACCGGACAAGAGCGGAGGAGAAGCACAGGTCTCCAGGTCGTCCTCTCTGGAGAGCCGCCTCAGCCACAAAAGCTCACAGTTGCAATGCAAAGGGTTTCCACCAAAGCTTAATGCAAAAGTAGAGGGGCTGATAATTCCTGAGGTTGCTAGTACCTGAGCTCGCTGAAAGAGAGGATCAGGCGGTAGCTTCTGCAGTTTGTTAGATGTGACATCTAACCTGGTCATCTTGTGGAGGTGGGAGAAGGTCCCTTTAGGAATATGGTCAATCATATTGTGGTCTAGACTGAGAGTGTGCAAACTAACCATCTTCTCCACAGCATCCCAAGGGATGGTTTCTAAATTGTTATAAGACAAATCCAATTCCTCAAGAGCTAAAACATCATCGAAAGCTGTGGAAGAAATCAAAGTCAGCTGGTTGTTGTTAAGTATCAAGTGGTGAAGGTTGGAGAGTCCACTAAACATGTCATTGGTGATCTTAGTCAATCGGTTGCTGTTCAAATGCAAAGCCCGCAAATTGCGCAAGTCAGCAAACGCATGAGGTGTAATAAAACTTATTGTATTCCTGGACAAGGTCAGGTCCACAAGGCTGGTCATATTGGCAAAGTCTTTCCTTTTAATATTTGTAACAAAGTTGTCTGCCAGCCGTAATTCCACAGTCCTCCTGTCAATGTTGGGTGGAACAAATAAGAGCCCTTTCTTGGCACAAAGGGTTGCAAGATTCGGAGACAAAATCTGACAGACACAGCGCTTGGGGCAGATCTGGGCTCTCACTGCTATGCCAATGAACAGCAGAAACAAAAGCAGTTTTTCCATTGTAGATCAGGTTCAAGAGTCTGAAAGAGAACAAACTTCTGTTAATACCTACAAGTTAAGCAAATTTAGCATCGAGAGTAATAAAAAAGCAAACGAAACATCTATGGTTAGGTCATGAAACTGAGGTCCACATAACCATGTCATCTAATGGTCCTCATCTAATTATCTTATGTTTTTATATTTCTTCTATATCCTGCTGTAAAAATTTCCATAGTATCTTCCATAAGAACTATGTATATTGTATCTATACATACACTCACACCGACACACACCTACTTTTACACAAATCGCACAGCAGTTTGTGAGGATTGGGGACCCTGCGTGTTGTATTTTGAAGCCCATCCTGTGTGAATTGAGGCTCGTCTCAGGCTTGCAATACGTCCTCGTTCCATTCACTGAGCTTTCAGATGGAGGCTCTTGACCTGGTGACCTGGAGTTACTCCATGATAATGCCATTTATGCACCGGAGATGCAGGGGATGCTTCGTGTGCGCTTTACTTGCTAAGCTAAACCTCTCAGTGGCCTCCAAAGCACAACAATTCAATTGGTTTATAAGCATTTCCACTGAACACTTGAGCTCTTAACGTTATTTTCAGAATAAACTCAAAAGAGCTTTTTTATGTCATTCAAAAACAAAAATACAAATTAAAAAAAGAACAAGAAAACCCCAACAACAACAGAGATCTAAATAAAAATGGAACACGGGCTAATTTTAGAGTATTTCTGTTTTCCCTACTGCCACAGCCAGCAATGCTGCAGTCTCATCCTGGAAATTCTGACAGTTCAATTAACCTTATCTTTTACATTGCCAGATCCAAAATCCTCACTGCATATGAAAACAAAGACAACGATAACAGTGCCTACACCAGTCAAATGAAATCATCCATTGATGACTATCCTAAAAATCCTGGAAGTGCCACGCTGCCAATTTCTGAACATGGAAGACCAGAATCCTTCATGACAGCAAACATAATTTTTGATAAAAAAGTGGTAAATTCCTACATATTTCCCACTTCCAAAAACACAAGAAACATTGGAAGGAACACAGTCCTTCTGAGGAATATGTATGTATTTAAGGAGAAATCTTGCAAAGTCGTAAAGCAAATTATCTCAATGGGACTCCACATTTGAACAGAAATGCTCCGCTCACCTTGGGACTGATAACATTATATATGTACAGATGGGATTACTCAGACATGTCATCGCCCTAGGAATGAAAAGTCATCCAAAATAAAATGAAAATTCAAGGCTAACTCTAAACGCGAGTCTTGAATCCTCAGGGACCTTTAACAACTCGTGCTCCTCTTGCCTGTCCCTCCGTAACCACCGCTTTGCCACGCACAAGTAGAGGCAGCCGCTGCAGAGAGCATGGGCGGAAATATCCCCTCTAAAGGCTGCTCTTCAGACCTATCGAACGTCTTGTTTGTTCCTGCTGCTCACAGAAACTGTGTCCTTCATGACTACGGACTCCAGCCGCCAAGCCCCCATGACGAAAAGAGAGCCCTCCATCCACCGGGACGGCTCCACCGAAAGCGCAACCGGTCATTATCGCAGTGCTGGGAGCCCCGCAGCTGCCCCCGTGAGCCCCCAGGATGCCCAGGTCGCTGCTGGTCAATATACCCGCGCTCAAGGAGGCACCAGCGTCACGATGAGCTGTGGAGACCCACATGGTCACGCAGGGCAGGGGGCCGCACGCGGGGCCGGCGCCGTCCCAGACGCTACGACGCGCGCGTTCATCCTAGCATCAATCCTGCGGCCTATCGCACTGCAGCAACACTGGCTGAGGAGAATCAGCGCCTATCTGACAGTGGAAAAGGATATAAAAACAAATTTACTCTCTGTAGCCAGCTGAGAGTGTAATTTGTTCGCTAGAGAATCCATTCTTGCACCAATTTATATTGGACTCCCTCCGTGAAAACTGGCCGCTCTGTGGAGGCTTGTTCAAAGACAATAGTACCTTGTTAGCAGATAGTTAACCACAAGGGTGTCAGTCTTTGCAGCAGATGGGGGACAGAGCCGAGAAAGACGAGGACTGAGGAACACCTCCCCCTGCCTTGTGTGCGACGTGTCTTGCCAGAAGAAAAGAAACAAAGCCAGACAACCGCGCAGGTGGCCAGATGCTGATTGGTTGTGCGCTTTGCAACACTTGTGTTAAGAAAGTATAAAAAGAAGTCGGTTTGGAAATAAAGTTGTCTCACTCTGCACCCCAGACTGAGTCCGTTTCTTCACAAGGTGCAACAAATGGCGCCCAACGTGGGGCACGAAGACTAGCTGTCTCTCCGGTTGCACCGCCCAGCTGAACTCCCGGGAATCACGCTGAAAGGAAGCGTAAGGATCAAGCTGAAAGGAAGCTTACTTTGTGTGCACACTAAAAGCCTCTTGAAAGGAAAGAGGTAAGCGGCTGGGAACTATGGGTTCATACCTAATGAAGGAACAAAAGGACGATTTAGAAGCTTCTCCTAAAAACTTGAAACCGCAAAGAAAAAAATTAGGTGAAGAAGAGCTGCAAAAGGTTCTTGCATGGGCTTCTAAAGACGATCCTTCGGTGAATAGTAAGAATGTTTTTAATCTGGAAAGATGGGACCAAATTGGGGTCCGACTGTGGGATAGTGCCACGCGCGGTGATAAGGCTGCTGCTAACCTGTTGCCACAATGGCGAGTTGTACTCGAAATATTGAAATCTCATAGTGGGTTGCAGTCGAACATAAATGACGGGATCGGGGCCCCTGCCATCCCCTCCGCGCCTCCTTTACCTCAATCGTGTCCTGATGAGAATCAGAAAAGAAAACGTGCTGCAAAAGCCTTTGCGGTACTGCCACCTGATGAACAGGACGATGATCCTTTTGGTCCGGGTCCTATTGACCCTGGAAAGGAGCCAGACCTATACCCCCCGGATCCTCACGATAAATGGGCCTCAGTAAAACGAGGAGCAAAACAGGCGGGGGATGTGGGCATGCTGAAAGCCTTTCCCGTTATCTGTGCACCAGACCAGAATCCGCGTTGGGAAGGTTTGTCGTATAATCTTATTAAGGACGTGCGACGTACGGTGACAGATCATGGCCTTGGCGCACCATATACCACCCACCTTATACAATCTCTTTGTGATTCTTCGGTTTTTACTCCCCATGATTTTAAAACTTTGTTTCGCCTCATTATGACTGATATGCAATACACGATGTGGGAATCGAAAATGAGAGAGCTTGCTCGAGCTCAGGGGGAGGAAAACCAGCGGCTGTCGAAAAAAGGTCCTTTACGGGCTGTTACTGTGGACGTGCTAATGGGGGAGGGCGATCACAGTGCTACAACAGCACAAGCAGAAATCCCCCCTGAGGGCTTGCAACAAGTTAAGGCACTTGCTCTCCGCGCCCTTAAGGCCGTTCCGGAGAGTGGTAAACAAAGACAACCTTTTGTTAGCATAAGACAAGATGCGAATGAGCCATATATGAAGTTTTTGGATCGGCTTAATGAGGCTCTGGAGAAACAAATTGATAATGAACAAGCACGAAGCTACATTTTTAAGCAACTAGCAGTTGAGAATGCTAACCCTGATTGCCAGAGAGTTTTGCGGCCACTAAAGGATCCTACTATTGATGACATGCTAAAAGCATGTATTAATGTCGGTACCAAACAGTATGAATATTCACTGATGGCCGAAACATTTGCAACAATGTCTATGAAAAGGCCATGTTTTGCTTGTGGCCAATTTGGGCATATTCGTAAATACTGTCCGAAAACACAAGCAAACAAAGGAGCGCCTGGACTATGTCCGCGCTGCCACAAAGGACAACACTATGCTAATCAGTGTCGATCAAAATTTGATAAGGAAGGTCGACCGCTAGCCCCTTCGGGAAACTTCAAGCGGAGCGCGGCGGGGGGTCGCGCCATGACGGCAAATCACCCCTCGGAGTGGCTCCCACCGGGAAGCAGCCGCCGCTTGTGCGCCAGCACAAGCGGCAGCGCCGGGGTGGACCTGGCCACCACAATAGAAGTGCTAATTACTGATACATCAGTTGTGCTAATTCCAACTGGTGTCCACGGCCCCCTGGGGCGAGGAATGGCAGCACTATTGATTGGGCGATTTTCAACAACGAGACAAGGGCTGTTTGTGTTACCTGCAGTTATCAACGCAGATTTCATAGGAGAAATTAAGATAATGGTATGGACTCCGATACCACCCTGTACTGTGCCAATGGGAAGATATGGACGATATATTGATTGCTGCAGAGCAAAAGGAAACAGCAGAAGAGGCTCTGCATCAGATTACGCGAGCAGCATCAGCTGCAGGATTAAGAATTGCGGAAGATAAAGTACAGGAAAGTCCGCCTTGGCGATATTTAGGATGGAGAATTTCTGATCATCAAATTCGACCACAATCATTGACCTTAAAGACAGACATAAGGACTTTGAATGATCTTCAAAAACTTTTGGGAACTATTAATTGGATCCGTCCCTCCTTAGGAATTTCCACAGAAGAATTACATCCTCTATTTAAGCTCTTAGAAGGAGACACGAGTTTGACATCCTCAAGAAAGCTCACCCCTCCCGCGCGAGCTGCGCTTGGTAAAGTTGTGGACAAATTAACCACTCAGACTGTTCACAGACGAAAGCAGAATTATCCTGTCAGTCTTTTTGTTTTTTATTCTAGCTTCCAACCTTATGGCCTATTAGCACAATGGATACCACAGGACGCATGTCCATTAATAATCTTAGAGTGGGTGTTTCTGCCTCATAATTTTGGCAAAACTGTCACCACCGCTATTGATATGATTGCAATGGTTATTCAAAAAGGAAGAGAGCGTTTGATGTTTCTAGATGGCACAGAGCCTAATATTATTTATTTACCACTTGATACAAAACAATTAACCTTTTTGACTCACCAGTCTTTTGTTTTTCAGTGTGCCTTGGCAGATTATCCAGGACAGATAAGTATTCACTTTCCAGGACATAAAATCATACAGTCTTTCAACTCTCTTTCTCTATTACCTCTTTGCCATTTGACAAATCAGTGGGAAGGGCCTTTTTCTTTAATAACCTGGGGTAGAGGATATGCTTGTGTTTCTACAGGCTCAGGGCCAAGATGGGTACCTGCTCGATGGATTAAGCCTTTTTTAACACAGTCATCACCATCATCCACACCACCGTGACATCATCCACACAGCAGTAGATGCTGTCCCAAGCTAAAACCTACATATGGGTAATTCTGGCCAATCAAATTTGACAGGACATGTTATACTATCTAGTCCAGTAAATCCGTTTGTAACCTGTCTAGTAGGACAGCCTGTTGATGTTTGGCATATTTCGTTTATTGTTAGTGTGCCTGCTTTGTTTCTTGTTATGTGTTTAAGGATAGATCATTTAATTAAGTCATGGCTGTTCAAACAAAAACAAATAAAGAAGGGTGAGATGTGGAGGCTTGTTCAAAGACAATAGTACCTTGTTAGCAGATAGTTAACCACAAGGGTGTCAGTCTTTGCAGCAGATGGGGGACAGAGCCGAGAAAGACGAGGACTGAGGAACACCTCCCCCTGCCTTGTGTGCGACGTGTCTTGCCAGAAGAAAAGAAACAAAGCCAGACAACCGCGCAGGTGGCCAGATGCTGATTGGTTGTGCGCTTTGCAACACTTGTGTTAAGAAAGTATAAAAAGAAGTCGGTTTGGAAATAAAGTTGTCTCACTCTGCACCCCAGACTGAGTCCGTTTCTTCACAAGGTGCAACACCGCTCTATAAACGCACCAATTAAATTTGTTTCCCTTTTCTTTAAAGTCAGGGGAGGCAGGCTGATCTTCTTGGAAACTGGAAAGTTTCGCAATGAAACCTTCTGTACGTCTGTGGAGAATAACTGTTGGCATAAATTCTGCCAGCAAACAAATTTCAGGATGATGTTTAAACACATTGGCTGGATTAAACTCCCTTCCTCCCGTGTCAGTGAGGATTCCTCAGCCGAAAACAGGATTCAAGGACAACTCTGATACGAAGCAGTGCTAAAGCAGCACTGTGGAAATGACCCGTTTCACACACCCTAGGAGGGCAGCGGGTAGGTGCTAGTGAACCTGCTCCCAACGCAGCAGCCGGGAGGCACCGGAGCAAGAGGCTTGTCCGGAGCCGGGGGCTGGCAGCCGCCCTTCCACCCACCATCCGGCTCCTCCTGCTTCGCCCATCCCTGCAGCACCCTCGGAACGGGCTCCTCCAGCTCGGTGCACACACGGCACAGCTGCCAACACCACACACTGTCCTTAGCTAGGTTACATTTGCTAATTCAACGCTGCTAATTTGGATCTGGAGCTGCAGTAAAAGTAACACGCTCAGTGTTTCCTGGATTCAGGCAAGTTCATTTAAAGAACTACACGAGATTAAAATAAAAGCCAAAAGGTTCATTTAAGTAAAGCAGATTGCAGAGCTTTTGACTGCTTGGAAATGCTGCTGCAAAAGCAAAGGATCACATAAGAAAAGGCAGACTTGAAACATGCCCCAAACAAGCCCTTCTCAGGCTTGTAAACTTGAAACACGCCCAACTCAAGCCCTAATACCAGGCACAACCGCCTGGCGCAGGGCAGCTCGGAGACCCTGCTCGGGTGCCGCAGGCCACCACCTCGCTCGCACGCTCAGGCCAGGGCCGAGCTAACTTGCAGTCCTCTCGGTTCCGTTCACGTACCAGTTACCAGGTTATCCGAGTGCAAAGTAAGCGCCAAACAGCCTCTGGGATCCCAACCGCCTTCTGACTAATTGAATTAGGGGAACATATTGTGACTGCAGCACCTCCCAGCTCCAGGTGCACAGGAAAACGCAGAGTGCGGCCTGAGCCCATCTGCAGTCAAAGTGAGCGCGGGCGTTTTCTATATGTTCTTTTTTACTATATGATTTTTTGCCCACGCCTCATCCTCTCATCCCGGAGGCTGGCTGAGCTGCAGGTCACGGGTGTCCCCAAACGCTCCCGATGACGTGTCTGGCACACGGCTGCCGCGTTGCCGCACGAGTCTGCAGGTGAGACGCGTCCATCCCGGCACCGCGCTCGCCCTCCCTGCAGCCGCATGAGCCCGCGGGTGGGACACGTCCGTCCCGGCACCACGTTTGCCCTTCCACCAGCCCCGGCGGCTGCCGGGCCGAGCGCATCCCAAGCTCCTGCACATCTGCAGCACCCGCTTGGCAGCTCCCGCCTCCTTGGGCCCGGGCGCGAGGCGCCTCTTGGCTGAGCCCTGCATGCTTTGCCAAGGCTAAAGGCAATTAGCCTTGCCTTTAATTAACTAATTAGTCCTGGAGCGGGGCCACAGGACTATCCCCCGCTGCCACCCGCGGCAGAGCTGGCTGGGGAAGGGCTGCCGGGCCGCAGAGCGCGCTTTGCTGCTCCCACCAGCGACACACGGGCACCACCGCGACCGCCAGCCCGAGCCGGGTCTCCGGTCTGCGCCCGAAACCTCGGCCAGGGCTCCTCGCGGGTGCACGAGGAGGCCGAGGACCGGCAGAGGTCTGTGAAGGTCCTGCCACGCTCCGGCCAGAGGCAGCTCCGCCGCGGCTCCCGCCGGATCGCCGTTCATTCCCCTGCTTCCCCACCTCTTCGTTTCACTGCATTTGTGCCAACAGTCACGGTTTCTAAAATCTCTCTGTCACGAAAGGAAGTACCAATGTTTGCAGCTGGAGAACACGCCAGGTATCTCAGGTAGCAGCAACAGCCCAAGTACCCACGGCTGGCGCTAACGCACGGAGCCTGAACTCGCGCTGCACTGCTTCCAGCCAAGAGGGCTGTGCCTCTCCGGCTGGGCATCGCTCCTTCCCGCGGAGCAGGGAACACCCTTCCTCCTTTTCCTGGCAGCACCACGGCTAGGAGGGCAGATATTCCAGAAGACGGTTGAAACCACAGGAGGAGCAGGAGACGACACTGCTCTCGGAAGTCACCCAGGGCTGGGAGCGCTTCTGCAGCCAGGGCACGGCCAGCCTGGAGGCCGTGACCAGCCTGTCCCTGCGCCCCTCCGTCCCCACCGCCCTTCTTCTCATGCAAACAAGGCTCGGACAGCAAAGCTGATGCAACTCACGATTCACTGCAGAAAACAGATTATAAACCGAGAAAAGTGGTTTGGCTTAAAAAAATATAAATTAAAGTCATAGCAAATGCATTATTACATTACTACATTAAAACAAACAGTTGGAGACTAGTTTCTCTGGAAGGTACAGACTGCTCTCATTTACCAGCTGGAATCTGCCGACAGGGATGTTCAAACTCCTGTTATGACGTTTGTGGCCCAGGTGAAAAAGGTTCTCAAAACCAAAGCTTTAAATCAATTTTGTTATCGTGTTTGATACTTTGTTCAATCTGTGTACACAGATACTTGCAGACCAGAGACAGCACTTCATAAATCAGCCCTCCCAACAACAAAGGCAGCAGTTACAAAAAGGTGGAACTTGCAGTATTAGCCAACCTAAGGAAGAGACGATCCCATCTTCAGTTCTAAATGGAAACAGGAAAACTCGGAGCTGGGCCCAGGCCAGAAGGAGCCGCCTGGCACAGCCGTCGGCTCCGCGATGCGCCCGGCAGCAGCGGCTCCCGCGCAGCCTCACTCCGAGCCTCTCCATGGACGCGCCGGGTCCCCGCGCGCCGACCGGCCCTGCCACGAAGGAGCAGCCTGGCCGAGGTGACACCGCTGCACTCAGGGGGTGACAGGCAGGGATGGCCACGGCGGGGCTGCGCACGGCCTTCCCTGCATCCTGGGAGTATCCCAGGGGCATTCCAGAGGCATCCCGGTGGCAGGCCGCCTTCACCCCAAGGACTGTGCCAGCAAGACAGAGGGAACGGTAACAACTATTTTGTTAATAATGGCCAAAGGGTTGTGGTAACGGAGCCATAATTACTTCATAGCACGACAAAGTGCCCACCTTGTCAGCAAATTAACTTGCTAATTGCTTTATTAATTACTTTACCATTTGCTGAGTGGGCCCTGCAGGATTCCCGGGCAGGAGCGCAAACTCAGGGCTGGCAGGAGCGCCCGGAGCACCCGCTCCGGCAGCTCCAGAGAGCCGGGCAGGGGCCCGCAGCGCCCGGCGAGCTCCGCGCACCAACGCGGCCAGCGCCGCGCATCCCCTCCTCGCGCTCCCGCAGGGTCCTCGGGCAGCGCGTCCGCACTGCGCAGCGCCCGGCACAGCGGAACCACAGGTGAGGAGCGGTTCCCAACGGCCGGGAACAAGCAGCCGTCTGGGCAGCAGCGCCAAAGTGCTGCCTGTGCCGAAAGCACCGGCACGCGAACCCAAGGCACCGGCACGAGAACCCAAGGCACCGGCACGCGAACCCAAAGCACCGGCACGCGAACCCAAGGCACCGGCACGAGAACCCAAGGCACCGGCACGCGAACCCAAAGCACCGGCACGCGAACCCAAGGCACCGGCACGAGAACCCAAGGCACCGGCACATGCACGGAAAGCACCATCCCCAGTTGGTGCCAGGGCAAGTACTCCGGGTTGCACGTACATCCCGCTTGCCGTGCTGCCCTGCACAGCCAGCCGTGCCTGAGGGAATACTCAAGTTTGCAAACCGCGAGGGACCCCCATGCTCAAGAGAGATGGGAAGGGCAGAAGGGTATCGGCGCCTGCTTCCCAGGACCGGTCGCCCTTGCCGGCTGCTCCAGACACGATGCCCTCAGCGGCTCCACCACGCAGGAACGGCCCCGCACTGCTCTTTGCAGCCATCAAACACTCCTGCTGCAACAGCCGCCCCACAATTTCCACTGCACGGATTTGCTCTAAACATACCCAAGGCCTGCTCATTTTCTGCTGCAACATCATCTTTATTCACTGGGGCAAAATAGGGCTATATCTTGGCTTGCATCAAGAAGATCCTATATTTACTGGTGGCATCACTTCCACATGCTTCTCGGCTGTCATTCCTCCATGCAGGCAGTAATTATGTGTCAAAGAGAAGCCTGGGGTTGCAGCCGCTTGACTTTGCATTCCCCACGGCTCACGTATGTCATCAGCAACTCGGTTTCCTTGAATTGTTTGGAACCTCCAACATAATTTGCAAATTGTTACTTGCACTGACTTTGCCTGCTAATTTTATTCTGACCCATAAGATTAGAGTGTTTGATACAACATTTTTGATACATCAAGAGTGCCAACCACAAACTCCTGCTACCTCAGAGCAGGTGCCCTGTCCCCACTCCCCACGTCCATGGCCACAGTGACAACCGATGCCCCAGGTCCCCTGTCACCTTCCCACCACACAGAGGACCCTTTGGCACAGGGAGGAAGATGAGGGGACGCCTGCTTCCCCCTTAGCTCAGGACACGAGGTCCGGGTTCTCCTCAGGAGATACCCGGGTTCCTGCTGTCTCCGTAGGGGCAGGGCTGGCGCAGACCCTGCAGGACCTCGCGGACACAGAGCGGCTCTGGTGTGCGGGAACGTGACCAGCCCCGTGTCCTGCAGCGGCAGGACGTGCAGCGCACGTGCAGACGGGGCCATTCCCCTTCACTGCCTTGACACGAACACGCACAGAACAAGCCCCCGCATCCTCCTGGGAAAGTTCAGCACAGCTAAACTCTCATATTTTGCTCCACTTTGTTTATCGTTATGGATTTCTTCTAAAGTGATAACCTTGACACGCTTCCGACGCCGCGGTTCACCAGCCTCAGCTGGCTCTGCAGCTGCTTTCCTGCACATCAAGATATTTGCTAGGCCAGATGCACCGAGCCCGCTGCTTGCTAGGTTTTAATATTTGTTTCATACCTAGACATTTTTCCATAAAAGCCATGGCTACTCGCGTGGCCTTCCAGGAGGTTTCTCCACTGCCACACGGTGCTTGATTCCCGGCCCCGTTTAGCCAGCACTGCTAAACACTGCACTGTTGTGCTCCACATCAGTCACGAAAACGCAGCTCCAAACACCCTCCCGCTGCTCCCCAGCGCTGCCCTGCGCTCGCAGGGCTGCACAGGGGACCATCTCTCTGCTTCACTTACAAAGCGCAAGGGAAAGGCCCATGCGCCCACACGGCCCAAGGCAAAACCTTCTGCAATGCGCAGAGTGCCAGCCTGGCCCCCGCGAGCCCGCAGCCCTGCAGCAGGACAACCCGGCCTGGACCGGGGCTGGTGGCGATGGGGATGTCCCAGAGCCACGTCTGGATGGAAACTTCCCATCTCCATAGCTTGCGGCAGCCAAGAGAGCTGAGCTGCGTTCCTTTAAGGAAAATCTTATTATTGCTATGCAAAAAGTCAGATTTTCCATTCAGAAAAGCACAACGAGACATTTGCTCCTGGTTGTTTTGACGTTCTTGGAGTGCTTCACACAGCTGGGTGGCCCCAGCACCTGCCTCGCTGCCCAGCACGGGTGCCCGTGACCCGCGTGGGGCCGGTCCCCCGGCACCAGTGCAGGATGGGGCAGCCCACGCGGCACCCCCTGCCCTGCCACCGCGCACAGACACGTCACGAGTGACAGCCCCAGTGCCCAGCACCCACCGGGCACCGACCCGCTCTCCGCGCATCCCTGCCGCGTTTCTGGTTGCTGTCTTTGAGGGCTCTAATTCAGGACTCCTCTGGGTAGTAACCTCCGCATGCTGCTGGCCTGCACCTTGGAGACATCCGTGGTTTTATGGACGTAAATCATTTCTGTACAAGATCCAGCCCCAGGAAGCATGTCAGCTACCAGGGCGGACGGGCCCGGCACGGCGCAGCCTCCTGCGCGGGAGCCGTAAATCTGGCAGAGGAAACACGGACGGTCTGAAGGAGGCGGACGGAGAGGGCAGCAGCCGCTTCCCATGGGCTGAGCACAGCGACGCAGCCTTCCCGCTGCCACGTCCATTTCTGCTGCTGCAAACACTGAATCCACGCCGGTTTGGAGGGGAACAACACGATGCGTTACCCTACGGCCTGGCCCCCGGTCCATACAACCACAGGCTGTGACGTGGAGCCGGTCACTAAACGTGTGCCTGGTGCCGGGGGACGACGCAGACACCAGCGGGGCCAGGGAGGACAGGGGCAGTGGCAGGATGTCTGCTCCCGGGGACACCCTCAGGGCACAGGACAACAAGAATTTCCTGGAGACTTCCTTGCCTGGCAGGCCATGACTTGATGCCTGTTTTTATCCAATTAATGTTTTTTTATTATTATTCCACAGCCACAGGACGTTGGGCGCAGCCGCTTTTCCACATCCTGACACAAATCCCAGAGGCCGGGGCAGGAGCTGCCTGGGAGGGAGCTGGAGCAGGCACGGAGCGTCTTCAGCCCCATCCTCAGAGGCAACTGAGACAGCAAAAGCAGAACCTCCATTCTGCAAGAAATTCCAGCATCTTACACCTTGCTTTAACCTCAGGTTGGGAACAAAAATAGCAATAAGGCAAGTTCAGGGGAGGAAGATTTACAACTAAGAAGGTCTGAAAAGCTCAGAATAATGAATCCAACAGATTAACTCTGAGAACTTGGAGATTACACATTTCTCCAACTAGGACACAGACAGGCTGATAAAATTCCTTGAATCACCCATATTTGTGTGCAGCCAAATCTACGAGCATCCGGAAAACCCTCTGTGCAGCAGGAGCAGCATCCTCCGGTCAGGGACCTGCTGTGGTCCCCCCGCTGCATCTCCAAGGGACACAACCACCAGCAGCACAGGCAGGAACACCCGACAGCACAGGCAAGAACAGCCAGCAGCACAGGCAGGAACACCCGACAGCACAGGCAGAAATACCCGATGGCACAGACATGAACACCTGGCAGCACTGCCAGGAACACCCGGCAACACGGACATGAACACCTGGCTGCACAGGTAGGAACAGCCGGCAGCACAGGCACAAACACCTGTCTGCACAGGTAGGTAAAACCCCCAGGGCCCGTTTCCTTCCCACGCTCCCACGCCGGCACCCGCACGGCCCTGGGAGAGCAACAGGGAGCTGCCAACCCGTGTCCCCAGCTGCGGACACGGGATGTCCTTCCTGCTGTCCGGCCCTGGCACGAGGACGGCTGCAGCGCACCGGGACCGGAGCGGCGCCACGTCAAACCCGGCCCTCGTCACGGAGCGCATGGACGAGACGACGTCCCACAGCCAAACACACTCCCGTGCTGAGGGCTGGGAATCGCTCGGGAATCCGGTGCGTTTGGGATGGGCCCCCTGCAAGCACCACCTCTGGCTGCCCCTTCCTGCAGGCAAACTCTGCAGCAGCTTCTGCTCCTCCATCCCACGGCCCCAGGGACGAGCGGTGCCCCGGGGCGCGCGGCCCCCGATGCAGGACACCCCGGGGCCTGCAGGGAACAGCCGAAAGCTCCAGCGCCGAAAGCTCCACGGGGAAAAGCGGGAATAAAAGCAGAGCCCAATCAGCAACAGGGCGCGCGCTGCAAGCACACGGTCCTGCTTCACCCCAGCCTCAGTGCTATTCAAATAGGGCAAACTGCAATCAGAAACTGCAGCACTGCCAGAGCGCAAGACCTCCAGCAGGACACGTAAAAATAGAAAAGCGGGGAGTAGGGGTGGGATTCATCCTAATTAGATTTCCAAGTCTAAACAGTGGGGTTTTGTCTAAGTGCTGTAAAAATAACTCATTTTCTCCTCTCGCTCATTTATGCGCAGTCTTCAAAATTAAGTGGAAAACAAAGTCACGATGATTTACTCCAGCTGGACACTCGTTATCCCGGCAAGGGGTCTCACAGGGCTGCTCCGCTCATTCCCGAGCGGCCCCGCAGCGGCTCCATCCTCACGCACTGTGTGGGCCACATCCGCACTCCGGCGGTTCAGCACCAGTCAACACTAGTGAAAACTGCAGGTCTCACTCGTGAGAGAAGGTATTTAGTATTTAAATCAAAACAGATGTGGCCAAGTTAGTCACTGAGATACTTTAGACATTCTAGGATATGACATAAGCTGAAGATGCGTTTCCAGCAGTCTCAGAGCTCCGAACCCGGAGCCAAGGAGTCTTGGAGAGAGAAGCTGTGGTCACCACAACAGGGTGACACGCTCGGGCAGAACAGCATAGCAAGAGGGGGACAGCAAGGGCTGGAGGGGAAATTTGTTTTGCAGAAGCCAAGAATGGTAAATTATTTATATACAGTTGTTTTAATTTATTTTCAGGCTGAGTGCAATTTATCTACAGTCATTCAAAATTTAATAGGCCTCCAAAAAAGAAGTTCTAATAAATGCAAGGGTCTCCCCTCGCTGCTACCCCAGAGGCTCTCTAATTAACACCCCGCGTTATCCGGCCCTTGGCTGGGCCGGGCTGCAGCACCGGGCACTGCACCCACTGCAGCGGGAGCCGCGGAGCCCGCGGCCCCTCCGCAGCGAGCGCGCGAGGCCGGAGCTCCGGCAGCTCCTGCCCGTCCCCTCGGCAAGCGCCAGCTCCACAGCACAAGGAGCTGCAGAGAGGATGCAGGCAGGAGCAGTGGAGGAATGAGCACTGCCTCGGGAACACTGCACAGCCCTGGAAAACGCTTGCGCAAGGATGTGGCATCTCTGCACAAACAGCTGGATTCGGGAGGAAAGCAGAGCCACAAAAGGGAACCGTTTTCCTGCTGGCCCCAGAGCCACTGACTTCCTCATGAAGTGTCCCCAAGGCCGGAGGCCGGAGGAGGGCGAGCATGAAGCTCCTGTCTGCGCGGGCTGCCCGCGGGAGCGGCATGCAGGACCGTGACAGGAGGTCCCATCCCAGAGGAACCGTTCCCTGCGTGGGCTGCAGCAAGCTCCGAAACACCAGGAGCCCGAGACGAGGGCACGCGGTGACTCGGATGTGCCCTGCACCCGCAGAGCCCCACGGCAGCTGCAAAGGGCTGCAAAGGGACAGCAAGGTGGGAGCTTATCCGAGGCAGGGGCCATCCGCAGCAGTGGAAAGGGAGGGAGCTCTCTGCTTCTGCTTGGATCCAAAGCGGGTTGCCAGTAGGCAAATCAAAAGGACTATTCTCCTTTACCTCCCAGGGGTGACAGCTTCACAGAAATAGCAGGACCTGCATTTTTTAAAACTTCAGATACATCTATCAGATTTGGGCAATTTCACCTAAAAGAGAAACTTTCCATGTGCCATAAGGGAGAAACTATTTTTGCAGCTTTCCCTCTGGCTCAGAATCGGCTGCTGGGATTTTTTTCGGGAGCCGGAGCTCCACAGGCCTGAAAAACTGACGTCTCTAAAATACATATTTATGGTTTCCTGATATAGGAAAAAACAACAGAGGAAACTGAGGATACACTGCAGGAAGTATTAGCAGAGCTCGAGAAGCAGGACCCGACTGAACAGGCAGAGATGCAAATTCAGGATGAGAGGCACAGCTGGGGCAAGTAGAGCAGGAGAAGGCACAGCATGGCACAGCATGGCACAGCATGGCACGGCGCGGCACGGCATGGCATGGCACGCCAGGGCACTGCATGGCATGGGGCGGCACGGCGCGGTGCAGCACAGCAGGGCACCGCACGGCACTGCACGGCACCGCACGGCACCGCACGCAGGAGCCACGAACCTCACCCAGCACGGCGGAAAAAGCCAAAGCAGGCACTGCCAGCAGCCTGGTTTCTGGGAACATTCGGTACCTCTGTTCTCCGGGTGACACAGAAAACAACCCAGCGCCCGTCCCCCCAGCTCCAACAACGGAGTCCTCTGGGGCAGCACCGCAGCAGGGCCGGTGCATGGCGGGGCCCGCTTGCACCGCAGCCCGCAGCACCCCGGCCACACAGCACCCCGGCCACACAGCACCCCGGGCACACAGCACAGGCCGGTACAGACGGCCAACTGGCGTAACAGGGCCAAGAGGCAAAGGCCCCACGTGCTGCACAGGATACAGGAGGTCACTGGTACAGGAAAATCTGCAAGGAAAGCAGTGCTGGGCAGGATGAACAAAGAGAGAGAAAAACATGGACAAAAAGAAATTCATCCTGAACCAAGACCTCTGTGCACAGATCAAGACACAAGAGCCAGCTAAAACAGTCCTGGGCATAGTTACACCTGAGGACAAAGGCTTCATTTTTATGATGGATTATTATTATAGTATTGCCCTAGGATTACAATATTGTGCAAAGTCACATCAAAATATGCCACTGCATATATTAAATCTGTATCGACTAGACATGGAATGTCCCAAATTGTTAGGCATGACAACAGACTGAGGCTCTAATGGGCTGCAGCAGGAGCAGAGCCTGCGGGATTAGGGATGGGAACATACAACATACAGAGCTGGTGCCTTCGGCCCAACAGGAGCCCGTCCGCGAGGCGAGGGGCCGAGTCCTGGGCGCAGAGTCTGGCTCTGGAGGGCGGTAGGGCCAGAATGTGGCACGGACGCACGTGCAGGCTGCAACCAGGGCCGTTTCTGCTTGCAGAAACACGTCCTCCCTTGCAGAAACACGACTTGGGCCACCTGCGTTCAACACAGACAACACAACACGGGGCGCACGCGAGCCAAGCCCTGGCCCCAGAGCAGCAGTTCTGCGCGTGGCTCGGGAACCAGCGGGTCGTAACACCCCTGCAACATGCAAACTCCCAAAAGGCAGATTTTGGAGACAAATGTGAGGTAGCTAAAAACACACTTCTGAGCTGGAAAGGAGGGCATGAAATTGTAATCTCAGGGATTACCCCAAGGGGAAGCAGGGAGCTGGAGTTGACCGAGCTCCTCGGCAGCAATCAAGCTCCTTGGTGGCCGCTGAGGCAGCCAGGGACACCAAGAGCCCCCCAGACCACTTCAGAGCAGGGAATGCTGCGGAGCACGGATTGCCACAAAGCACCAAACAGCCTGGGAGCACTTCTAGGTGTAAAGGAGGACCCATGCGAGGAAGATGGGCTTTCCTGTGAAGGGGCAGAGCCAGCCAGGCTGACAGGGAGAGGCCGGGAGGGCCTGGGGAGCCGCCGGACGGAGCTCTCAGACCCACCTCCCGGCACCGCTGCCGGCGGGGCGAGCGCTTCCCGGCACGGAGCTCCTCCGGGGACCCCGCGGCCCAGGCAGGGCAGTCCAGACGCCGTGGGGACGGACGGTGCCCACGGGGAGCGGGGTTTGCGGGGCTGCATTTTATTGCCCTGCCCCGGGGAGCGGGAGCAGCACCAGTGACAGGCGCGCGGCGTGGCCGTGCCGGACACGGCCCTGGAGGGGCACTGGCTGCACAGCCGGGAAGGACAACCGGACCAAGCGCCCGGCAAAGGGGGCACATCCCGAGGGACGGCTCCTCCGGGAGGACGGGAGCGCCCGGCAGCACCCACGCGAGCTGGGCAGCCCTCAGCAGGCGCCCCAGGCCAGCGGCACCGCGGGGAGCACCGGGCGGCGCTGCCACCCCATGAGCAGCGCCGGCTGCGGGCGCCGCGCACGCGGCCCCGGGCCCAGCCACCTGCAGGGTTTCCACCTTGTTCCATCCGCTGCTTCCCATGGCTCCGGAATGTCCTCAGTGCTCCGGGACCCGTTAAAAATAAACCTGCCCTCTCAAGGAGCAGGCCAATTATTTAATACTCATGGGAACCAGTTATCCAGATCTGCTGCTTTTTAAATGTCTTGCTTAAACTGTCACTTTTCAACCCTTTTCTTGGTGCCTGTGGAGGCAGAGGATACCTCGCTGTCCCTCTGAGTGCATTTTCCTGTTTCTTTGCAAATAGAGAGCAGGAATAATTGCACAAAAATTGTCTCCTTTCTGCAGGAGAACTGACAACCCTTGTGCCCTGAGCAAGAGCCTGTCCTAAGATGGACACACATGTCCTGGTGTCCAAACGGAATCTGGGAAGCGTGGGAAGTTTTGTGGGAAGTGCCCCACAAATGCTTAACGTTTCCGCTGCCCCACGGCCAGCCTCAGCAGACACACATCCAGGCAGGCAGGGAAAACGTCCTTGGCACACAAGGATTCTCCCCGGACCAGGACCAAGAGGTAAAAACAGGGTCTTGGAGAAAAAAACTTAGAGAAAATCACTTGAGGCGGCTTCGCCCGACGGCCTCACCCAAGTGTGGGGCTAAGCGAGCGCATCGTTAGCGCACGTGTTAATTGGGGTAGGGATGTGGCTGCTTCCCATCCCTCAGCCAGTGGGGCTGCCTGGGACAGGGGCTGCACAAGGGGCTGGCCACCGAGCACCGCCTTTGCCTGACAGATTCACTGCAACTAGAAGCCAGGCCGCCACTTCCAACAAACCACAGCCAAGAGCTGCGCAGGAACAGGCGCCGCGTCCCTGACGCACGCACCGGCCACGATGCGCAGAAGCAGCCCCAGGACGTTCCACGACCCCGCATCCCGCGGAGCCGCAGCTTCCCAGCGGGAAGGCTGCCGGAGCGGGGCCGGCTCCTGGCTTCCCGCCTGCCCTGCCATGGAGCAAGGAGGGAAACACCCCCAGGCTGCCCTCCTTCCAGCGCACAGATCAGAAACGTCTCACACGGATTTTTGGAAACAGAAAGGAAAAAAGCCTCGCTCTGCTCTCACAGCCTCTAGCCAGGGTAACTCTGCTGAAAAGTCGTTTTCCCTCCTTTTCTGCCCCAAAAGCAGCGCCCTCCCTCCTGCCATCAGAGCTGCGACTGCAGACACTGCAGCGACTCCAGGCGCTTGCTTCACCAGGGTTAGGCTACAGAACCTAATCTGCGGTTTGGGGTATGTTTTAAACTTCTTCATTTTCCATTGAATGCATTTAGATACAATTCCCTCTTATCTTAATTAACATCTGAGAAATTGCATAGTTCCCTTTGCAGAAAAGGAGCAGCATCATGAAGGAAAGTGGCTGCAAAGACAAGAAATGTTAAATTTTCCCTAAGGAGCCTCCAAGCCAAGGAGCCGAGGGCAGGTTACTCTGAAACTCATCCTGGATATCATGGAAAGCCACCAAACCCAAGACATTTTGAGCAGAGCTCGAACACCAGCATTCCGCAGCAGCAAAGTAGCCTCCATAGCCACAAGCGACGGGCGACTGTACCTCCTGCTCCCGGGACCGCAGTCCCAGGGACCTCCCGCTCCCGAGGGCAGAGTGTCTGCACAGCCTTCACCCCTCTCTGCCCTACGCAGCTCTGCTCCTTTGCACTCTGCAGCAAATGCGCAGGGCAGAAAAGCACCCGGTGTATTTGAGCAGCAAGGAGCTGGGATCCCCTGTGTGGAGCTGGAGCAGATCTGGGGAGGGATCAGCACAGGCAACCAAAAGGCACAGACCTAAACAGCTCATTACCTAAACAGCTTGTCTCGTCCACACGCTTATTCCCCAGCACCACACCAGTGAAGTTCACTTTAGAACCTCTGCCTGATTTCTTCCTTTGCAAATTAGCACCGTTTTCCTTGGAGGCCAGCAGAGCAGCTGCTGATCCATCCTGACCTGCTACAGCCTTCTCCTGCTTTCCTTCTGCCAGTGGGGAAGGCCATGGATGCCCTTGGCACACCCAAGGTGTTCGGGTTCAGGCTGCTTCTTAAATAAAACAAGTCAGGAGCCATGGCCTGGCCTGGCAGGAATGGGCAGTACCGAACCCAGCAGGAACATGAGGTGACTCCCAGGGAAACCGCGACCGAGTGGCAGGTCGGGCTGCCGAGCACCACGGCCACTGCCTGGGCGCTGCTCGCTCGCGGGCACGTAGCCTCCCGGGATGGCAGAGAGATCCAAGGGTGTCCCTGCACCGCGCCGTGCCGCCCTGCACTGAGCCACGGTGCCCTGCACCACACTGTGCTGCCCTGCATCATGCCGTGCCACCCTGCACTGCGCTGTACTGCTCTGCACAGCACCACGGCCACTGCCTGGGCACTGCTCGCTCACGGGCACGTGGCCTTCCGGGATAGCAGAGAGATCCAAGGGTGTCCCTGCACCACACTGTGCTGCCCTGCACCACACTGTGCTGCCCTGCACCGTGCCGTGCTGCCCTGCACTGCACTGTACTGCTCTGCACAGCACCATGGTGCCCTGCACCATGCCGTGCCGCCCTACACTGCACGGTGCTGCCCTGCACTGTGCCGTGTTGCCCTGCACTGCACCATGGTGCCCTGCACCGTGCCGTGCCACCTGTAAAGTTGTCCCAAGCCCAAATTTGGCAACACGTGAAATGTCTAGGAGCTCGCAGGCAGCGCCCAGCCCCAGTGCAGCGCCCAGCACCATCTTCACTGTCGTGCACACACACGGCACCCACCATTGCAGCTAACGCTGTCTCACACGGTGGCAGTGACGGGGACCAGGACAGGGAAGCGCTCCAGTGCATGTGTCACCCCCCGGGCTGCAGACAGGTCCCCGCGCCAGCGACGCTGCGAGGAAGGCAGCTCCAGCAGCACACAGATCCTCACGAGGATGCGATGGGACAAGGAAACACACTCAGCTCTTGTCTTGCCGTGTGTTTAAAGTGGTTCCAAGGGAATTGCTCCTTTTTCAAGCAGCTGGAACTAAGAGAACTACACTCAGGGGTGCTAAACTTTTCTGCAGAGATTAAAAACAAACAAGAAGGCAGACCCAAGCACCCCGCTTTGTGCCCCCAGAACAACTCGGATGCTGGTGGCACAGGGTGCCTGTGCGGGCAATGGTTGCACCGCACAACGAGCCCCTTTGCTGTCACTCCCCATGGCCAGGGCGGGAGCCCTGCACGGAGCCGCACGGGACCCTGCTCCGCGGCACCTCCTCTCTGCCCTGCTCCCCGGGGATGAGCCCGGCCCCGTGACCGCTGCGGGGCAGCCCAGCGTGGCAGGAGGCTCCGCGCCGGCCGGCACGCGCGGGGCTCCGTGCAGGGACACGCGGCGCTCCCGGGAAGGTGGCCCCGAAGCGCAGCCCTCGGCACAGGGCAGCCTGCCACGAGCAGCCCGGACACAGCAGGACCGTCGCGTGTCACTGCTGCGACGCCTCCCAGGGCCCCTTACGTCTCGGTCCCCTTGGCCAAGCATGGAGGCTATGTGGTATAAAGAATTATGAAGAAAAACCTAGGGCACATCAGGTATCTGGATACAAAACAATGTGAGGAAATGAAAATCGAGGACCGTTTTTCCTGTATTTACTCCCAAAAGAATAGAACTGCACCTCAACAGAGATGCCCAAGCAAAACTCCTAGGGAAAAAGCAAAGTTATTGATCTTTAGAGCGGAGTTAGCCAACCATGTGCTTCCATGGAAATGTTTGCTGTGAGGCAGCACCAAGTGAGAAACATCACTAGCAGAGTAACCTCTAAGGGCAGGAGTGAGACACGGGGTTCGGGCACCGAGAGCCAGCCTAGCACGTCGGTTCCTGCACGGCTTAGCTGAACGGCGCTCGCTGAGGTCCCAGCAGCCGCTCGGTTGGCCATTGAGCAGATCACGGTCTGCATTATTCAGCCTGCTCAGCACAAATGCTGCCTGTAGGGTGATTAACTGCAGGAACGTCCAATGTGCCCTGCGAGGGCAGACCAGAGGCAAAGCTGGCCCAGGTTTGATCCCAGAGCCAGCATCCACGAGCCACCACCAGCCAGAGAGGGTGGCACCACAGGGACCTTCTGAACTGTGCCCCATCCATGGGACAGCAGGAGACAGGGATGAGCAAAGAGGGCATCTCGACAGCGGCCAGCACCACAGGCACCTCTGAGCAGAGTCCATGGGATGGTAGGAGATGGGGATGAGCAGAGGGCCTGTCTTGACGGTGGCCAGCACTGCAGGACCCTCCTGAGAGGAGCCTGATCCACGGAACGGCAGCAGACAGGGATGAGCAAAGAGGCCATCTCAACAGCGGGCAGCAGGGACCTTCTGAGTGGAGTCCCACCTTGCCCTGCTGCCACCTGACACTGCAGACACTTCCACACACTTCAGATAACATGGTAATTTGGCAGCTAAACCACTCGTCGCTGAGATGTGTCCCTCAGCGCCTGACCCCCTGCCCGCCGGGCTCAGCCCCAGGCTGCTCGCTGCATCCCGGCTCTCTGGCCAAGCACTTGTGGCCTCGCACTGCCTGGGCAGAAGTGGCTGCGGGAAGCAGGGTGCCCATCTTTGCTCTAAGTTAGGGACATCTACAAAACAGGCGTTAGCGTGTCAGGACCCTTTCCGAGAACTCTGCCTTTAGCTTCTCCCATCGTCCCTCCCAGTCCAGGGAACAGGAGCCCCTGCCACCTCCTCTGCAGGCAGCTGCCCTAGGGAAGCAGCCACTGCCATCGCTGGTCCATACGGGCCAGGCAGCCCACGATCCCGCTCGCTCCAGGTGCCGTATCAGAGGTCCCCATCCCTCCTGAGAGCCAGGAGACCTCCACCAGCTCCGGCGGAGCTCGCGCCCCAACACGCGCTGCACCCGCTGCCTCGGCGGCAGCTACACGGGAACTGTGACGATGCGCTGGAGTCAGGGCACCCAGGGCCCATGAAACCACTTCCAAGACAGGCCCTGGCCCACAGCTACTGCCACTTTCCAGCCCGGCACACACCACGCGGCCTTCCCTGCGCGAGCCGTTCCGGGAGCGCGGTGATGCCGGAGCGGTGCTGGAGCGGCTGCGTTCCCGGAGCAGCCACGTTCCTGAAGTGGCTGCGTTCCCGGAGCGGTGAGCCTGGCTCCGGGGCCCGGAGCGGCCGCTCGCCTCGGAGGTGCCCACGCTCCTCTCCTGGGATCGCTCCCCACTGCCTGCGCAGGGGCCCGTTCCCATCCAGAGCTGGTGCGGCACAGCCAGCCCAACTGCGGCCCCCGGACCTGCTCCACGTGCCGGTTGTCATCCTGTCTTCAAGCGATGCTTCAACTTAAGGGCACCAGAGGGTTTATCTGACTAATTCAAAGCACGTGTTTCGATTTAAGTGAAAGTACACAATTATTTGCTATACATGTCTGGAAGGAATGCTTCAGTCTTGCATCTGAAGAGAGGAACGCAGCAAAGCCCCCCTCGGTTGCATCTGCACAGCTCCGGCACTGCCTCTGCTCAGCCACGTTTTCTTCGCTCTCCCTCCACACTGTGACACACTCTTACTTCAAAAGCATCTGAGGTAACTACCTCAAGAGTAATTTTTATTTAAAATACACACACCTTAGCACAAAGCTGATCAAATGGTGTCACCAAGCAAATTATAATAGCGCAATACTGAAAAGTAATTTTACTACTAGCTAGAAAAGTCTGACGACTGCAGAGGATATATTTAGCTGCATATATATAGACAACACTCAGTGGTGTCTGGTCAAAGGAGTGCAAATCTTCCCTAATGCATGGAGCATGCCTGGCCCCAAATGCTTCAATAGCACTTAGAGAAGCCTCTTCTATTTGGCTCAAATTCTACCCGGCCTGTTAATAGCGAAGCTATTAGGATGATTTTCTGGCCTGGCTGCTTGCTCAGAGAATATTCAAAAGGTTGCTCTGTAAAACTGAGTCTGTTACCACATCTGAAAGCAGAGGAAATATCGATCAACAGCGCAGAGCCATTAGCTCTCCAGCATCTCGAATGTCTCCCGTGCCCGCGGATGGACCAGCTCTCCAGGCACCTTGGGTCTCGATGCTCCCAAGCGCCTGCAGCAGCCACACAGGCCGGGACGGCACGCAGGCCAGCGGCTCCCAGCACCCGCATCAGCACGTGCCGAGCGCTGCGGCGGCTGCAGCCGGAGACCCGCTCGGGAAGGGCCACTCTCCTCCTCGCCGCGCTGCCGAGCCCGGCTCTGCCCGCGCTCCCACTGCTCGGACCCCTATCCGCCGCCAGCCCCACTCTTGGGCAGCACAGACAGCCCCTGCTCCTCCTCCTGTTGCAAAGCATCTCAGGGTTCGAACCTACAGAGCCAAATGGGAGCCTCTCTATGTGCCAAGAACTGTATGAAAAATTCAAAGCAAGAACGTAAACAAAAGTCGCAAACAGGGCTGTGCACAGAGCGTGGCTGTTCTCAGCATCACAAACCACACATAAGACTAGGTAGTTCTACAGCCTTCACTGAAAGGATGGTTTGGACTCCACTTCCAAAGCTGCACACGTCTTGGTGAACCATAAAACTGGAAACCAGTTCAGCTTGGAGTTCCTAATAAATGCCTGAAATATGCAGGTTTTGCCTCCACTGACTGCGCTGCCATGATAAAACTCGTAATTGCTATTTCTGAAGGAAGAAGAAAGGAGAGCTAACATGCCTGGGGAAGCTCCTTAGCAAGGTTTGTCACTCCAGGCCCAAATGCAAAGCTCCAGTATGCATTTTTATATAGTCTTTATGCATTTAAATGCATTTATTATGCATTTAAACAAATGCATAATCCCTGGAGTACAGTATATATTTAGAAGTGCAGAACAGAAAGGTGTTGGGCACTAAGCACACCTGGGCCTGGCGTGCGGCCTCTTCCACAGCTGAACCCCCGACCCACACTGGGAGATCACCGGGCCCTCACTCAACACTCATCTGTACACAGGACAGGCCACGAGCAGCACCGCAGCGCGGTGAAGGAGAGCAGGGACACCAGCTAGAGCCCAGGGGCACAGCAAGGAGCAGCCCGGAAAGCCCTGGTGCACCGCGGCACGGGGAGCGCCCAGGCCGCGTCCCTGCGCGAGGCGACGGTTCCTCATGCGCTGGGCACGGCGCGGCGGGCAGCCCGGGGCACTGTCCTGCTGCTGCTCCCGGTGCCGGTGCGTGGGCGCGCGGGGGAGGCCCCGCTGCCCTGCCTGCCGGCCGCCCGCACCCACACTGCTCAGCCCTGAGGGCTCCCGGCCCCCTGCCCAGCGTGGGGGTCGTCGCAGCGCGGCCTGCGGCCCTGCGGGTTGCCCCTGCCCGGGCCGCGCTGGGACACGGGCTCTGCGCGCGCTGCTGACGCGAACATGGCTGCAAGGCTCTGCCGGCTCCTCCACAGCGGCTCCCTACCGGGAACCTTCCAGCACCAGGAGAGCTTCGTCGTGTCCTACATTCCCTGCCCGCAGCCAAGAAGTGCTCGCTGCGCACGAGCCCCGAGCAGGGGAAGCCGCGCGGGCAGGGGGCGGCGGGACACGGGGCGGCAGGACAGGGTCCCGCTGGGCGAGGACGGGACCGGGGGCTGCAAGGCCCGGGGGGCGCGACCCGCAGAGCAGCCCCGCCGTGCGCTGCCCCCCGGCCGCTCCGCCCGCGCACACGGAGGAGCCCAGCAAGGCGCGAGACCCTCCGCGCCCGCCCCGCCGCAGCAGCGCGGAGCCAGCGCGGCCCGCGGAGCCGCCGCGTCCCGCGGGGCCGGGCCTGGCACCGCCGCCCCCCCGGCACGGCACAGCCCGGCACGGCACGGCCCGGCACGGCCCGGCCCGGCCCGGCCCGGCGCGGGGCGGCGGCGCCGGCGGTGCCCGCGCTCCCCAGGCGGCGGCAGCACCGCGCCGCGCCGCGGAGGGGGCGGCGGCCGCCGCCGCGGCATAAATGGCCCTGCAGCACCCCCAGCCGCGGGCGCCGTCCCCCGGGCAGCGGCGGCAGCGCGGCCCCCCCGCCCCGCTGCGCGCCCCCCGCCGCGGCTGGAGCCCCCGCGCACATGAATAAGTAACGCGGCTGCAATGCGGAGTGGAGCCGGCCGGGCGGCCGCGCCGTTACCTGGTGCCTCCCGGCAAAGACGGTGTCCGGAGCGCTCCCCCCGCGGCGGCGGCTCCGGCGGCGCCTCACGCTCTCGCGGCGGGCGGGCGGGCCGCCCCTCTGCCCTTTGCCAGCGCTCGCCAGGCGCATCCTAGGGCAGCTGCGCGGCGGCCCGCGGCCGCGGCGGGCAGGGCTCGCCCCATGCAGCGCGGCGGCTCCGCCGGCGGCGCGGCCAGAGCGGGGCACGGCGGCGCGCCGGACACCCGCGCGCGTGCACAGCCGCGCACCCGCACACTCGCACGCACACCCGCACACGCACCCGCACAGCCGCACGCACAGCCGCACGCTCGCACACGCACCCGCACGGTAGCGCAGCCCGCCGAGCCGCCGCGCATCGCCCCGGCGCCGCCGCGCCGCGCAGCCCCGCCGGGCGCCGCGCGGGCCGTGACCTTGCCGTGTACCTGCGCCAGGTTAATCCGAGCCGCGCTGCCGATCCGCCGCCCTGCGCGCTAATCCTGCGCGGCGGCCGCTAGCGCGGGGCGGCGGGCGGCGGGGCCGTGCGGCGGGCGCTGCGGCGGGGCAGGGCTGGCTGCGCCGCGCCCGCCGCTCGGCCCCGCGCTGCGCCCATGCTCCGCGCCGCCCGCTGCCGCCCGGCCCCGGCTCCGGCCCCGGCGCCGGCCCCGGGCAGCCGCGCCGCGCGCTGCAGCATGAGGAGCCGCCGCCGCCCCCGCGCCGGGGCGGGCTGCACGAGCCGCCGCCTCCCGCCCGCCGCAGCCGCGCAGACGTGTCGCGATCTGCGCTGCGGGCCGGGAGCGCCCGCGCGGGCTCCGCCACCGCCACCGGCGGGCGCCCCCCGCCTGCCCCGGCGGGCGCTGCGCGGAGCGGGGCTGCAGCCCGCGGGGAGGAGCGGAGCGGCGCGGAGCGGAGAGGAGCGGAGCCGCTCGGGCCCGGCGGCCGGTGCTGCGGGCGGGGGACCGGCTGCCCTCGGGGCTTCGGCCGGGCCGCGCAGCCGGCGCGGGAACTGCAGGGATGCACAGACAGCGATGGAGCTCGGTCCGACCCGCACGGTGCGGTGGCTCCCGCAGCCTGACCCTGCCACATGGGCCCAGGGCACGGGCTCGCAGTGCCTGGCTGGCTGGAAGGGATGATCTTGGCTCCTTAGCGCTGGGGTCACCAGGTGTGGGCGCTTTCAGGGATTTAATGGTTGTTATGCATCTCCAGGGATCTCTAACCGGGAGGAGAAAGCACGTCATGCTATGAAACACCAAAGCGTTTGGCTCATTCTGCTTTGCGAGAAAATATCTGTGTTGTTACAGCACCGTGAGCAGAAGGGCAAGAGGAGGCTGCCTGAGGCCCTTGGGCAGGAATCCACTGTCCTCGTCGCTTGCTGCTGTCCGGAGGAGGGTGCAGGCAGTCCCCAGCACACGTGCCACTCCGGGATGCTCCCCCAGGCTCTGGGGCACCTGGGTTGCCTGACTCCTCTCACCAAGGATGCCGTGTGCAGCTGGCTCAGGACGGAGGCAGTTGCTGCGGGAGGCTCAGCCTCTGCCCTGTGCACCAGAGCAATGCAACGCTGCGCTGCGAGACACAGCACCTTCTGCAGCGGATGCATCAGGGTGCAGCCATCCCAGGGCCTGTCCTTGCACCTTGCGGCTGACACTGTGCCAGAGATGCCTTTGCCTTGGAATGTGACGTCCAGTGTCCATGTGGACAGAAAGAGGAAGCTTTGTGATACTCCAAGGCCCAAACCCATTAGTTCAGCCTGAGCGGTGCTCTCCTTGGAAGCTCGGCAGGGAGCTTGTCCTGGTGGTCTCCTCGGCAGCTGCTGATCCAGGTCCCCAGAGGATGCATCTGCTTGAGCAGCCGCCACCACTGCCGTCTGCCGGCCCGGCGGCCTCTGCCACTACGCAGTGCTTGGCAGCAGGAGCCAGCGCTTGTGGCAGGATGCGCCATCGTTATCTCCAAGCTCCAGCTGCGCTTTTATGGAGCCAGTTCAAGATCTCAGAGGGACAGAGAGGTCCAAATGCTGGGGGGAAGGACTGGCTGCACCCCCTGCTCCCTTACAGAAGGTCGTGGTGGTGCCTGGCCTTGCTGGGGAGGTGCAGGGGGTTGTTCTCCCCAATGCTCGGTGTTATTGCGGTGGGCCCTGGGCAGCCACAGCAGTCCACAGCAGGGAGGAGAGAGGATGCTCCTGGGTCCTGAGCCGGCTACCCCGGCCTGTCTCTGCCAGATCCGACTCTCCTTGACCACCACGTCCTGCAATTGCAGCTGTGTCCATTCCTGCTGCCCCAGGAGTGCAGTGGATGACAGGTGGCCAAGAGCAGCTGTGTGGATGGTACTGGGGACAGAGGCAAGTGTTGGCCAGCACCCTCCATGGTGAAAGGGGCATGGAAAATCCCAGAGTACCTGAGCAGGCAGACGCTCACATGCTCTGCCCCTTGCAGGCTGCCCTGGCTGCTCGCGTCCGCAGAGCGCGTGAGGGCCAGTTCAGGGCCACGCTCTACAACAGCCTCGTCGCAACGCAGCCCCAACCACCGCAGCCCCACAGAGCCCTGTGCTTGTGTCCTGCCCCTCACCCTGCTGCGCAGGGGACAGCACTCCGAGTTGCAGAGGAGGCTGCTGCAGCTTCTTTGCTTGCCTGAAGTCCCTGTCGGACATGGAGCTTTAATAATTCGTTAGAAGACCCTGCTCCTCCTGCGTACCGAGGTGCTGGGGACAACTTTGGGCCAGCTCGTCCTGCAAGGTTTCCAGGTGCCTGGGTGCTGAATCCCCCTACACCTGCCACATCTCCCTCACAGCAGTTCCCTGTAGTGCTGTCCTGCTCGGCCTCACATGCGCTGCTGCTGCCGCCACTGCGCTTGCTGCAGCCCTCAGCCGCCCACGGGGCAGAGCGCGAGGACAGGGCAGGGCGCAGCACCGGGCAGCCCAGCAGCAGGGCCGCTCCTGCCCCGAGCCGCCCCACGCTGCCTCATGTTGGTGCACGGGGTGCACGGCACAGTGTGAGCGTGCACAGCACATCGTGAGCATACGTGGCACAGTGTGAGCGCGCATAACACAGCAGGAGCGTGCACAGCATGTCGTGAGCACGCGCAGCACGTTGTGAGCACGTGTGGCACACCGTGAGCGTGCACGGCAGGGTGTGAGTGTGCACGGCACATCGTGAGCATGCATGGCAGGGTGTGAGCGTGCAGGGCACAGCGTGAGCACGCGTGGCACAGCGTGAGCATGCACAGCACAGTGTGAGTGTGCAAGGCACAGTGTGAGTGTGCACGGCACAGCGTGAGCACGCGTGGCACAGCGTGAGCGTGCACGGCACATCATGAGCACGCTGCAGGGGGGCACCCACAGAATCACCTGGGATCTTCAGACGAGAGGGAGGAAGCGTTACTTTCTCTATGATAATAATGTTGTTACTCATCAAAAAGTGTTTGGAAGCTGCAGCATTTGCTCATCTTTAGAAGCAGGAAATTTGGCGCTCCAATCACTGAAATGTCAAGAGCAGTGTATTGCAGAGAGGCGCTTCCCTCTCCAGAGCCCTGGGGCGCTGGAAGCGCTGCCAGCACCGAGTGGCTGCCATGGGCAGCTGCCACCAAGGAGGCTGTGTTACCCAAACACTCTTTCCCAGGATTTTTTTCCACCTCAAGTTCTTTAGTCTGTAAGATGGGGGAGCTGTTGCATTGTGCAAAGCACCCGTGCAGGCAGATGCTGCTCGTTATTCGCTCGTTCCCATCCACATCTGCGTGGGGCGGGCAGGAGCTGCCGGCCCTGGCCCTGCTGCGGGCGAGCGCGGGCTCTGGGCAAGCGGCGCCTCTTCCCATTGGCGCCTTCTCAGCCCGCGGGCGCTGCGAGAGCCACGGGGCCTCACCCGACAAGCGCGTTTGGACCGGCCTCGGCCTCGTGAGTCGCTATGACTCTGTTTTGGGGCCCTTTTTTGCCCGCACTCGTCCGTTCCCGGGGGTGCATTGTCACACACTGACCCGTGCCCATTCCCCGTGGCCCTGGCAGGGCACCCAGGGTGCCCGTGGCCCATGGGCCTGTGCCAAGCTCACCTGAACCCCAGCGGAGCCCAGAGACGCTTCCCTGCCCAAGGGCATCCGCCTTTCACTGTTCTCCCAACTATTAGGGAAACTGTTCAGCTTAGATTCACATTTCTGATTAAGGTAATTGCATTGTCTATTTGCTTGATCTTTGAGTTGATTTGCTTTTGGTAAGAAAATAAAGCGTGGGTAAATCTCTGCGTTTTTACATCTTCTGCATAGCTATATTACAATATCTACCAGTCGGCACCTGGCTTTCCAAACAGTGGTTCGTGTTTTTGGGAGCTTTCCAGTCCGCAGGCGTAGGCTGGCACAGCAGCACCAACGCGCGGCAGTTCAGGAGCGCCCCAGCGCCGCCGCAGCTCAGTCCCATCACGTCTGAGCACCAGATCTGGCCCTTGAGCACTCTTCTTGTTCTTCCTTGCTCTTTCGATTTATTTCTTATGCAATATATTCATTCCTTGATGGGCTGATGACTCAACAGGAAACAGCAAAATCACCCCACCAGGCTGGCCGCTTCCGAAGAGCTGTGTGGATAGCGTGGCTCCGTTATGCCCTGGAAAACTGTTTGCTCTTCCACCAGTTGCTGATTTAAATGTTTTCCTTATGCCAAGCCTTGCCTGGCAAAGGATATCCCATAATTCAGGCTGTTTGCACTGTCTCCCTTCTTCTGCATGCCCCATCTATTCTCTTAAATCCAAGTAACAAGCTGGGGACTTGTGTTCAACTGACTGAGACGGGAGAATAAAGGACTACTCGGACTCTCATTTATGCACACAAGCAGAAAAAAAAAACCTTTAAGATTTTACAGTCACAGTTTAAAGCCCACAGAGGTTCCACACAGGTGTAAGCACTTTAAAATGAAAAAGCTGCACCAAGAATGATGGGATTTTCACTGGCAAGTTGTTCTCCTGGGTGTAGGCAAGGTCTAATTTTGTCTACTGTTTTGCTCACTGGGCAGGAATGCAATATTCCATCGAAAAAGGCAAAGAAAAGAAGCTTGATGTTCATTATGATAAACATCCCAAATGAACAAAACTGAAAAATAATAAAGTAACTAATATTTTGGGAAGTTGCTAATTGGGAAAAAAAATACAGAGACACACAGGCAAAAGAAGCCTGGTAATAACCCTTCAAAAGAGAATGAGCTGAAATCTGGCATGGATCCGCACAGCTTCTGAGCTTGTTCAATTAAAATCAACACTGAATGGGTTTTCTTTCACTTCCATTCCTCAAGCTGCATTCTTCAAAGGGAAAGCAAATGAGCGATATGCATATGAAAGGGCCATGCAGTATGAAATTACAAAATGATACAGGGTTTGGGTATTTGCACTCTGAGATATTAAATCTTCTGAAGGAAAATATTTGAGCAAACTCTGAATAAAGAGCCCTGCAGAGGAGGAAGGAAGAGCTGCGAGGTAAATCTAATAAGGAGCAGGCGGAGCGGTCCTGGCGCGGCTGCCTCCTTGCTCTGCCCATGGCGCAACGTTCCCAGGCTCAGGATCTCTCCTCCGTCCGGTCGTGGCAGCGAGGACGTGTCCAGCTCCGCAGCCATCGCACCTGGCTCTGCCCTTGTGCCCTCGCTCGGCCCCAGCCGAGGGGACGCGCGTGGAGCGGAGCGGAGCCCGCCCGGGGCTCCTCGGCCCTCTCCGTGGCTCCTGCAGCTTTGCTCACAGCCGAGAACTCGCTCAGGAATTCCTGCTTTCCTCTCTCACTTCAGCCCCCACTTTCTTAAAATGCAGGAACCAGCGCGGCTTTCTTCCAGCCTGATCATATCGTTCTCAGTTTGAGAGTTATTAAAATCCTTGGTCCGAGTCTGTCAAGAGAGTATTCTGTGTGAGGTCTGGTTTCTGCAGGAGCGGAGCCTTCGGGCCCGGCTGCTCCTCATCCTCACCCGCAGCCACTTCTCTCTCCAGAAAATCATCTGCTTTCAGCATCACGTTCCTGACACCATGTTCAGCATCACAGGTTTTACCAAAACCTAAGGGGGTTTGGTCACTCCGTTTGTGTGTTTTTCCTAGAGCACCTTCCATCTTTGCTCCAGCAAAAAGGCAGAGCAGCCTCTTCCTTTATTTTTTATCATTCCTTATGTTGCTGGAGAACTTTTGCATACTATGCTAATGCTTGCCAACATCTTTTCTTACTTTGCTTCTGGAAATACTCACTTTCCACAAGCTTTTTGCCATCCCCAAAATATAGTTCCCTTCGGTGGATGATTTTTTATTCACTCTTTTTAAGTTTTCTCACTCCTTTTTTTTTTTTTTAATAGTTCATCCATTGGGGGTAACTGCACTCAAATGTTCCCTTTTGTAGAGAACCCTAAATAAAGCATCATGCAGCGAGATTTCAGAGATTTCTTGTTATTCTTGGTTATTCCGGTAGGGCTTCTTCTACCAGTTTTAATCCCTGTTAGAAGATCCTAAGTGCAGTAAGGGTTGCATGAGCTGACTTTCTCCAAAGGGGGGAGCAAAAAGAAGAAAACACCTTCAAAGTTGCTCATTTGACTGAAAAAAATACATTTCTAGGTAAGTTACACCATTTCATATTAGCTTTTAAAAGCAAATTTATGATTGGACCTCAGTAACCTGTGTATGCTTCAGAAGGGAGTTTTGTCAATCCTATTTTTATCTCCCAACAGGAGAAACTAAACTAACTGCAAGAGAGCTCACATGTGAGATGGGAAGCTCCCTTCCTGCAGGATTCCCGTATTTACGTAGGTTTAATGAGAACGGGGCAGCAGACGGGGCAGCGGCGCGTGCAGAGCTGCGTGTCCCCCGTCCCTGGCACAGGGCTGCTCCCTCCTCAGCGCTCCCAATGCAAGGGCAGGACTGGGGAGGATTTTCCTCCCAAGCCTCCAGCCGAGGGACATGGGGCTTGGGGTTGTGGTGCAGAGGAAACCCCAGCACAAGCATGAGCAAAGTCGAGGTGCTGAGTTAGATCTGCATAGACCCAAATGGGAATACAGAGAAAGTGACTCTGGAAGGGACCTTTGGAGGTTTCCATCCCATCCTCCTGCTCAAAGTGAGAGCAAAAATAAATCTTTGACAGTCCAGTTCTGAAAAACCTTCAAGGATGGAGAAATGACACAGAAAACCCTGTGGGACCAAGGCAGTATTCCCGGTGCAGTGGTATTGAGAAGGCAGTTACAGCTCGGCCTCCCGCTCTTCCCAAAGCTGCAGCCTGGAACAAGCCGCACGCTCCCGCCGCACCGCTGAGCAGGGGCCCCGGCACCCGTCATTCCCGGATTTCCCACTAGCTCTGCAGGGTAGGCTTTGTGCAGACTGTGTCTTTTGTGGTTTATTGCAATAACCCACCAGCATTATTACAGCTCTCTGGTGGCGACAAGGCTGACATTGAATAAACTTCAATTAAGCTTTTTAAATTACGTTTCTACTCTTCCAAGAACCAAAAAGTAGAAGAAATCCAGCAGAGCAGTCAAGTTTCTCTTTTCCTCTCTCCTCCTTGCTCTCCTGAATTCACTGTACCACACACAAAATGTTAAGTTCTTCCTTAAAAAAAAATGCTTGTTGCCATCACTCAGTACCACATTTGAGAACAACAGGAAACCTCAGCACTTTCATGGGGTTTTCCAGGTCGAAGGTTACTGGTACAAGCTGTGTTTCCCTTTGCCCACAAGAAAGACTTTAAGCAGAACAGCCTCTGTCCGTCAATTTCTTGCGCGATCCCGAGCCCAAGAGGAACTGAATTCATCTGATGCCAACAGGGATTTAAGCAGTAAGCGAAAAACTGCATTTAGAAGCTTGCAAATGTCATCCTTGAGTCTGGGAGGGAAAATCACTTAATCCTTGTGGTTCGTTAGTATTTATCAGTTTAACTAACAACTCCGTTGGCAATGTAAGCAGCTACCCAATAATCCCATTTCCACCCCAAGGGACAGTCTGTCTTTCTTCTGCAATAACGACTGATAATGGCTTGAAATTCAAATTGGGCTGTGGTTTTGACAGGACATTGAACTGCTACGTTTCTTGTAAGGCTAATTCAAGATAAGTTACCAGTAATGTGTGGATGGTGATTTGTCCAACAGCAAAAAACTCCTGCATGATAGTTTGGGACCATCCTCATCGTACTTTCTAGCAGTCCAGGTCAAGCAGAAGAAACATCTCCTTTCGGTTTTGGTCAGGGCAATCAAGGAGTGACGGGGACACAAGTGCTGCTTTAGATCGGTCCCTCATTTTCACCCTGAGAAGAGCAGAAATGTTGAAAATGGCAGTTATGGCTGCCTTTTCCATGGCCCATTTTCCAGGAGAGAAAGTTGGAGAAGAACTGGGAGCAGCAGGCGGGATCCCGAGAACGGCATGGGTGGAGAATGATGGGAGCAAGAGCAGCTACTGAAAAACAGAAATCAAAGATCTTCCCAAATGCTTGATTCCTGCTTAAAAATCACACACACACAAAAAGTTTAAATGTATCTTTATGCTATATTAATGCTTTATCCTTATTTGTAATTAAAAAGAGCTCAAAGTGTGTAGTTAGCCACAGTAATCCCTAACACATGTAGGGATCGTGCGCTGCCACCCGCTCGGCGCAGCAGCAGCTGTGCAGGGGGGTTTCCTACTTGATAAGTTGCTGTGCAAATGTAAAGCGAGTGAATGCAGGCACGTGTGTCCTGTGGGACCTTTCTGTCAAATGAACATTTTCCTAATGAGCAGCTTGTGAGCTGGTTGTTAAAGCCATTGATGGGGCCCCTGGACCTGCAGTCCTTTCCCTGGAGGGGACAGCGATGACACTGCTGTAATGTGGCACCGCAGCCCCGGTGCCCGGAGGGGACGGGACACGGGGGTCCTTATGTGACCCCAGTATGGCTGGAGGAAACAGGCAATGATCCAGGAACAGAAGCTCTGCAGATCTGAGATTTCACCTACCATTCAGCAGCTCTATTTAAAGCCGCTATCACTCTCTTCAGATTTTGCCTTATTCATATATTTGGACTATCAGGGCTGTAATCCTATCAGTTCTGCCACACGGAAGGAGCAGAAGGCCAGCGCGTTGCAGCCCACGCAGGAGCAGCAGCCCGGAGAAATCCCGGTGCTCCCAATGCCCAGGCCGTAACGATCCGTGCACATCAGTACACTGCACTGGGAAAGGAGCTGGAATTTAATGCTGGGAACAGCAGGGCAAGGGTGTGGAAAGCCTGTGCTGATGTTGCAGATGAAGCTCTGGAGGCAGAACTGCTGGCACTCCGACTTGCATCAGAACCAATTGCAAAATATCAAGGATGCAAAAGGAGGAAAAGTTGAAAGCGAGGGTGGCAGACTGAGCAGAGAAGAGATGACTAGAGAGGAACCTGGGCGCAGACCTCACCACTCCAGAACGTTCTTCCCCTTTCCAGGGATCTGTGGCTCAAATGGTTCTGTATGAAAAAAAAAAAAAAAAAAAAAAAGATGGATTTTTTTTCTCCCAGTGTCAATACCGAGCAAATGGAAGGAAATTGCAGTCCAGAACAAAACAAGCAATCTCATAATGAAATAATACATATTATGGAAAAGCCATTGGAGGATTTTGGTGTGTTTGTAGTTTTTCTTTTATGAGTAGACCAGGGACAGCCCTATACTGAGTGTTCCAAAAAAAACCAACAAACTCATTAATAAGGATGATCTGGTTACTACAGTGTGTGTGGATTTCAGTAAATTTTGAGAAGCTTTCTCACAAAAAGCTCTAGAAAAATAGAAGTGCTGTGGGCTGTGTGCAATTTACATGAATTAACTAAGCAAGAGATGGAAAAATAGAGCAAAAAAAAGCAGCAAATGTACTTTTCAATATAGTCATAGAAAACCTGCAAAATGTTTTTAATAGCAGGGAAACAAAGTCTGCAGATGATACAGAATTATTCAGAACTACTTCTAGTGTTATTGCATTTCATTCATGACGTTATCGTTCAGTTAGTTTTGTGAGATCCTTCTTCAGGTCTTTGCAGCCAGCCCTTGATTGAATCAGCTGGGCAATAAATAAGCAAAGGAATTCAATAGTGACAGAAGGGACAGTGAGCGGAGGGGGATCCATAGCTGGAGACATCCATAGTAGAGAGTTTCTGTTGCTGCATAGGAGCACAAGGATGGAGTCGCCAAGCACGTCGGCATCAGCAGAGGCACAGGGGGTGTTGGGCATCTCCCATATCTCTCATATCATCCCAACATTGTCTTATTTATTTATTTATTTATCTATCTATCTATCTATTTATTTATTTATTTAGGTCTCCCGTATTTCTCAGTGTCCTGCTATAAATATACGATTTTGCCCTGGAACTTAGTATTTTCCTTAAAATTGCACACCTGCATTATGACAGGTGGGAATGTCCAACCCCTGAGTCAGCTTTCCGGGTCCTCGTTGCCTCCAGCTGTGTCTCCACCAGGCCCCACGTAGCCTTCCATGTTTCCTACCTGTTTCCCCAGCTCCAACTGTATTTTCCCTAGAGAGTTTGCAGCTATTCCAGGGTCCCTCTGGGTAGTTTTCCATTTCAGAGATGTTATAAAGATGATTGGAGACATCTGTAACACACAAGATAAGGAAGATGAAAAGAATATTGCTCACAGATGAAAATAGGAAAAGACAAATTGAAAAGGCTTGAGATTTTGGAGTGATTGGTAGAAAATACTTTGAAAATTATGTGAATAAAGTCCAGGGCCAGGAACATTTTATTTAGTAACCATATTCAGCTTTTCTAAAAAGAGCACTGACAGGACTGCGCGGAGATGCCCAGTGCATCTGCACCATCCCTGGCTGTGCAGGGACACCCGGTTCGTCTGCATCATCCCCAGCTGTGCAGGGACACCCGGCGCGTCTGCATTGCCCGGGACTGCGCAGGGACACCCGGTGCATCCACACTGACAGTGCTGTGCACGGCGGCCTGGTTACACCTGCATGTCTGGGACTTCTCCAGGCACCTCTCAAGGGTTTCCCACAGCCTAGCCAATATTGCCACTTTAGGGGTTGTGGCAACACTGAGCTTTCCATTCTCTTCACTTTTTTTAAGGAGTTTGGTGTACAGGGGATTCTTGTTTCCAGTGCTTTCAATTTAGGTATTCTCCCCAAAGGCTGGGCAAGGCCCTTTGTGTCTAACTCTCACACCCAATTAACACATCTCTAGCTGGGCTGCCGGCGGCGGGGCGGGGGGAGCGGCTGCACAAGTGAGCTGAGCGCTTCCCGATCCGCTCCTTCCTGCTCCAGGGAGCACGCATGGATCGCTCTATCATCCTGCCTGCACTGCAAAGGTTATTAGCTTATTTGGACTCACAAGGTCACCTACACAGAGCACACTTGGTTTTCATAAATACCATTCATTATGCAAATTCATTATTTACAGGTGCCATTAAGGCTCAAGAGGATGTGAGGACCAAAGCAAGAGGATCTGTGCTTTTGAGGTGCTGAAAAACATGTGAGAGAAGCGGCTGCGGGGCTTAGGAGAGGACGAAAAGGTGCCGCCTGCAGCCCGGGCTGGGGCTGGCAAACAGCCGGGCTGCTCCTCCGGGGTGGAAAATCTGCACGAATCCCACCTGGAGGCAGGGCAGCAGACAGGCCAGCAGCCGCTGCCGTCCGCAGCTCCGGCAGGATTGCCCGTTTTTGCGAACGGCAACGGTTTCAGTGGCCCTCTGCCCTGTTTGCTCTTTAATGGGCCATTAAGGGAACAATTCCTGGTTTTCCACTCCTGATACTAGGATAAGAGCCAACCCTGCAGCCACGGGGCGATAGACACAACTTGCTATCGGTGATTTGCTTTGGGCAGTGCCCAAACCAAGCACATCAGCACAGGGCAGCCAAGGAGCGCTCCCGGCACCGGCAGAACAGCGCATAAGGATCCCTTCCTGACCCGCAGCAAGGGTGAGGGAATTTCTGATAACTGCTTGTCAGTAAATCCATAACTAACACCAGGAAATTTTTGTCTTGCCAGGTGTTAATGGAAAGACCAGAAGCAGTCCCTTTATTTGCACTAGCAGTGCCCAGAGCCTAGTTAACAGCCAGCTTTCAGTCTCAAAAGGACAACAAAAAGTTCACATGTGGATAAACATCAATGTTATTTTTTAAAAAAGCTAAAAAGCAAACAAAAAAAACCCCAATCTTTTCCCAGAAAATCCTCAGCTTCCCTCGGAAGTGTTGAAAAGAACAGGTTTATCTGCAGTGTATGCTCAAAATGTTATTAAAATCTCTTCTTATAGATTCAATGAAAAAAAAGCATGAGTTCTTGTGTATGCATGTGCATGCATGTGCACATGTGTGTCCGTGCATGTACAGGGATATGTGTGCATGTGTGTGCAGGTTGGTGCATACATGTGCATACATATATGCATGCGTGTTCATGTGTATGTGCATGGATGTATGCATGCACCTGTGTGCATATGCACGTGTGTGTGCATGGATGTGCACATGTGTGTGTGTGCACTGATGTGCACGTTTGTGTGTGCATGCGTACATATATGTGCATGCACGTGTGTATATTCATGTGCACATGTGTCTGTACACTCAGCTGAAGCCCCTAGGTGACTTTCCACTTGTTCACCAGAAAGCAGGAGCTCTTGGTTCCAGGGTAGCAGATGGTTGATGCAGAGAAGCAGGAAGCTCCACAGCTTGTGGTGGTTACGAGGCTCCGTTCTAGCACAGAGAGCATAGGGATTTCCCAGAGAAGCCGAGCGATTCACCGGGAGGGCAGCATAAACGTTGGTGCTTTTGCTTCCAGAGGAACGTGCCCTTCCCTGGCAGAGTGCAGTGCAGGGTCCCAGCGCGCGGGTGCAAGGAGGGCACGCACAGGACGGGGGCCGTTCGCAAGGCACCGGCGCCTTTGCAGGATGGATGAGAGCTGTGTCCCCGGCCCTCGCTGCCTCTGACACCGCCACCAGCACCTGGGAAGTCACCGCAACGAGGCCACCACGGGGCTCTGCACACAGGGTGTAGGGACCCGGCTGGGGTCCCTCCTGCAGGCAGCTCTGACAGATTCGCTGCAAGAACCGGCAAATTCTTCCCCTCCTTCAGCTGCATGATCCCAAGTTAAGCTCCAGCTCTCCTAGCACATCGGCCTTGCTGCCAATTCAATTAATTTTGCCTTAGCTTCCAGCCAGGTTCTTCTCAAGCTTTTCCAACTAGGATTACAAACTTTCCTAGTATCTGGCAATGCCTCGCTAAACGCCTTAGCTCAGGTCAGCTCTTGGTTGTATTTCGGGGGGGAGACACATGGACCTCTTGAGTTCTTGCAGGATAAGGGTGTTTTCCCCACCCCCCTCAAGTGGACTTAGTGATTCCTTTTTAATATTTTTCCTTGAAATGCACCCAACAGGATGCTATGCGGTAGCTCAGCATTAATGTTACAAGATAAAAAACACCCACCTGCTCCCATTGGCTTCCCCACTCACCCTCACACAGGTCCCATGGGCTCCCACAGCCCCCGCGGCACCAGGAGCTGCTGCCATCCAGACCCGGCCCCGCTCCGACCCGCCGCCCTCGCCGGGAGGAGGAGGAGGAGGAGGAGGAGGCGCCGCACTCACTAAAACACTTCTCATGTAGCCGGGTGCAGCTGCCCTTAGAGCCACATCATTCTTCGTGACCACCAAGTGTGAAGTGCTATTTGCCACTCCGTGCATATCTGTTTGCATGGGTGCCGGTTTTCTATTAACATTCAAGTTATTTATGAAAATACTGAATAGCTGGTTCTTTTTTTTTTTTCATTCTGTGCATGGTACAATGAATATTTGATTGCTTCTAAGGAGTGGAGCAGCTCAAACCAGAGAAGCAGAAGCGGCCAGTCTGAAGCATCAAGTAACCCAGCTGTGTGGAACAATAACCTGAGAAGTGCGGTGTTCAAGTTAATCACTGCCAAAAGGATGGGAAACAAATTGCAGGAGAAAATAGGCAGTGATGAGAGAGAGGATGAACAGAGAGGTGAATTTATTTTTTGTAGGTAATACAGAGTTTCCCTGCGTTCTTAAATCCAGAACTTAATTTCTAATATTGGAGCTATAAGAAGAGCCAGGTTTGAAGGAGAGGCAAAAACAGAAAGAGAAAAAAGTAAAATAAAGCTGACTGTGAAACTGCTGCAAAACTGTTTCAGAAGTAAAATTACAGATTAAATTAGATGTCTTTTAGTATAAGGTAATGTAACATGCAAATCCATCCTCAGATAACACCATCCATGTCTACAATAGCGACAGGCTATCAAGGACAAGATCATAGAGTCACTGTGGGTAGGGGATATCAACACGAGAACAACCAGGAAGGCAAATAGGAAATTGGAAGGGTTAAAGAGAAAATAGAAAGCATCAACCTGCTCTCGATAAATCCATAATACATTTTTATTGAAAATGTCATTAAGTTTTTGTCGATTCACCATAGACATCAAAAGAACTGGAGAAGTTTCTGGAAGGGTGATGGGTAGCAATCAACGATACAGAATGGCACCCTCTGTAAGAGACATCAGGCACATGCACATAACTCTGCTGGAAAGAGAATGGTGAGGCCTTGCTCGGGGGATATACCCGACATTCCTGAGATCCTGGACACACGGAGAGTGTGCTCTGACAGCCAGGACTCCCTATAGCTCAGAACACAAAGCTGGTGTGATGGTTCCTGCATAACACACCTCGATCAAATCCCCAGATCAGGCAAATGGAGCCCCAAGAGCTCGTGTTGCACAAGGGCATGGGAGCTGCAATGGCTCTAGGGCTCTCTCCTCCTCTCCATGACAGCTCCCTGCTCCGGTGCTCTCACAACAAGAAGGACAACGTGTCCTGGCGGCTTTCAGAGACTTTTCCCTCCGTGTTCCCCAGGACCACACTGTATTCATGACAGTGGATCTCTCCCAGGTTTCTATGGCTGTGTTCACCAGACTTTTCCTCCAGATTGCAGAGGTGACCCCCGAAGCACCAACGGGCAGCAAATGGACATCAGGGTGCAGCCACCCAGGACATGTGGTGACCCTGCCATTGCCTTTGCCTTGCCCTCCTCCGGAGGTGACAACCGCCCTGTGCGCCATGCTGGAGGTGACCCTAGGTGGTCTCCGTCCCCAGCCCACCTGCCCTGCTGTGGTTCTGTGATAACAGCTACCAATAAATCTCACTAACATTTGAAGTTGTGCTGCGCGATGGCCTCAAAATCTCCGTGGCCTCAGAGGACCCTCGCTGAGTTTTAAAGTAACATGAAAATCTACTTTCCATATTTGCACAGTTTTCACCTGTAATTATAACTTCAGGCTTGACAGATAAATTGCTTTTTATCCCTGGGGCAGAAAGTGTGTCTTGTTCATTTTGATGTATTATAAGTGCAGGAAGGGCATGTGCAAGTTACAAAATGAAATTTTATCTATGAAGTTTGAAACTGTAGTGGCACCACAGGGTTTTGTTTAGTAACACTGAAGTCAGAGCAAGCGTGCAGATTATGAGGGTACCTCCCTTTGAACTGTGCTTAATTTTCTTTTAGGGACCCAAAAATACCAAGCCAGAAATGCAATTTGATAAGATGTCAATCTGCAGACAGAGGATTATTCCCTGCCTGGTTACAGGCCATATTTCTTAGTGAGCGGTGAGCATGGCTGTTGCTGGAGAGGCATCGCTCATCACTGCCCTGCGGATATTGGAAATGGCAGCGTAGGAGCTCACGTGTCCTTGCTCTGCCTTTGAAAATGACTCGAGGGGTTTGCTCTTAATGCAGCTGCTGGAAGAGGAAACCATACCAGAAGCCGTGCGGCTTCGCCTGGGGTTGCTCCTTGCACTGCCTTGCTCTGCTCCCAGCGGGGACCGGCCGTCCTGTGGGACGGGAACCGCCTGCATTCCAGCGCCCTGGCAGCGCGCAGGCCACGGAGGAGCATCCCGGGTGCTGCAGCGCTGCGCGCGGGCCGTGGGGCTCAGCACGGCCTCGTGCCGCCCCGGGAGGCCCCGTGGTGCAGAAGGCACCTGCCCATCGCGCTGACCTGCCGCAGAGCCGCCAGCCTGGGGTGCAGGGAAAACCTCTGCTCTCCTGGAGGCTGGGTGCAAAATCCTGCTGTAACAAAACAGCCAAAGAACAGAGTATGCCAGCTGCAAAACTCTAAAAATAATTCAGCAGTAATGCTGCTGCTTTCTGCAGATCTTAAAAAAAACTGAATTTTCAAATCTATAATTTACTGTAGGATGGCAGAGATGGCAGAGACCCATCTCGTGGAGTGGAGGCTGCTGTTTTCTCCATACACTAAGTGCAGAGGCACATCACAGGGAGCGGAGCCACGCGGGAGGCCAACCTGCTGAGCCGAAAGTCACCTGCTCAGCCAGAGTTTTACAGAAGTTTCCTTGATAAGGCAGGAACAAGCGCGTTTTACCTCCGTTTCCCCCCGGAGCACCGAGCAAGTCGCGGGCGCTGACGCTGCCCCGTCTGGCGCTGCTGCTCACCGGCACGCGCGGGACCACGGCCAGCACCCGTCGCTCCAACGGCATCCCCGGAGCAGCCGGGGCCGGGGCTGGCAGCACCAGGGCGGCCCCTCTCGTCACCGTCCCGGCTCACAGCCATGTGGCTGCCACTGCTGCGGCCGTGCAGGACCACGGTCCATGTGCAGCGGGACACGGAGCAGCAGGCGCGAGCACCCCGCTGCTGGGACACGGTGCTTGGGCAGCTCCGCTCCTCGGGCAGGAAGGGACCGTGTGCTCGCTGTGGCACTGCCTTGGATCACGCTCTGAGCCAACTGCTCTTGGAAAGCCGCAAAGTTATAAATATGCCCACATTGTGTTTTGGGTGCATTAAGTATATGGAACCACAGCAGGTGCAAACCATAACCTAAACTGCATCTGCTCTCTGCAAAGCAACCCTCCTGGCATGAGCAAATCAGCCTTCTGCACCCAATATTTTTGCAGAGCAATTGCAACAGTGCCCACCTCTGCCTGGTTTGCTGTCATAATGGTTTCTCCAGCATTTCTGTTGAAACTTCATAGTTGTCCTACAGCCTCCTTTCCAGATTCCTTGTTTTACCTCATCCACACATGAGTCAACATTATCCTGCCACTTGGATCCACAGAACAATTACAATATTGCAGCATAATTATTTCCCTCACTGCTTTTTATATTTTTGAACAGCTGATAGCAACAAATATGCTGTGCCGGAAGATCCTATTCCCTGTTCCATAGCATATTGCATACGTATATATTCCTGGGCGAGCGCACGTGCTGTGAGCACCACTGGCACACTCATGCCCTGTGTGTACCTGCGTGCGCATGTGCATGACCCTGCACTTCAGCGCATAGAGAGAATCTTTGCAGTCATAGCAGAGTTACTCTCGGGTGCCGTCCGTGCGTTTCTAGTGGCTAAACACAGAGCACCACGAGCTCTTCCCAGGAGCACTCGGCTCAGTGCGTTGCGGCAGCCAGAAGAGCCGAGCACACATTAAACAAGACGGGGCAGCGGCGGGGGGCGTTTCGCTGCCTCAGGGTGCCCGCGCGCTGGGCTCATCCCGTGCTGCAGGTACCTCGTGGGCATCTGCTCGCAGGAGCAGGCACCAGCAGGTACCGTCCCCAGCCCTGCTCACGTTCCCACGGGAAGGTTCCTCTCCTGAACCAGGCCTGGGAGCCGGCAGCCCAGCAGATGGGCAGCGCACCCAGGCCATAATCCACCAGATGGGTGGCTTTGGTGGAACAATATGTTAAAGTCTGAAAGTCATTTAAAACGTTAGTGGTTGAAATAACTGATCTTGAGGGCCTCCGCACGGAGGGAGCCGGTGAGGCTGGAGGCGACGGTGCATCAGGGCCGCTGCGGGCGCCCTCAGCGCTGTGCGGACGGTGCGGCGGCGAGCGGGACAGCGAGGGGGTCTGCGGGTGGCGCGAGAGCGGTGGGACCGTGTGGGCAGCTGCAGCAAGGGCAGCTCCAGCCCCAGCCGTCCTGGGAGCGCTGCCGACACCGAGACGTTTCGCATCTCGTGTGTCCTGCTTGCACAGTGTGCTCAGGACTGATGTGTGAACAGCTCAACTGCTCAGCGCCTCCGGCCAAGATGAGTCGCCTTGTGCTGTGGCGCCCAGGCTTTGCACCCTGCCCAGCATCGGTGCTGACAGCACCGGGTCAGATCAAATATGAAGAACCATCAAAAGCAGGGGGAAAAGTGGGGAAACGAGCCGCAAACATCCCTCTACTGCTCCTGCTTCGACCTGTGGCCTGGCCAGCTCTGCCCGGGCTCTCCCCATCAAGGACATCGGACGGGGTGTCCCTGCGTGCCCACTGCACCCATGAGAACAGAGCCCAGTGCCGGCGCTGGGACCCACTCAGCCCACAGCCGAGCACACACAGCAACCCGCGCCATCACTCAAAATAGTCAATATATCTCCCATAGACTGACACGGCCAACGCTTGCATAACCAGTAGGATGAAAAGCAAGAGGGAGAAGCAAATTACTCAAAGGTCACAGGGCAGCAGAGCTGATTCCATGAGCAGCACAAGGTGAGGACAGACCCACAGCTCTAAGGCTAATGACTGGGAAAGAGAGCAGCCTCGTGGTGAGGAGTTTTGCCAAAAAACTTCCTAATCGAGGAGCAAGATATTGGAAAGCAGTGTAAAATCCTGACACTAAAGTGTGCATTATATATATAAAAACAAGAAGATTTAAGAAACAGAGCCTCACCTGTGGCCAGAGAGCAGGCGCTCGCACGGATGCCCAGCTCCCCGCCACAGCGTTGGCTGCTGCCGGGATGGATGTGCTCTGGAGCACACCGGCCTCCTACCCAAGCCAATATTTCATGTAAAGACTGAGAAAGTGTTAGACGGGTATGGGACAGCTGCCACCTGCCAGGAAGGGACTTCCTTGCACACGTATCACTGCACTGCTGAGCGGCACGGGTGCGATTGCTGCCGCACTCATAGCCAGCATCGGAGTGCTGCTGCCTTGCAAGAAACAGTGGGACGGGATCTCACACCGGGATGGGGAGGGTATTCCACCACCTGACTGTGTTTGCCAGGGAATTCAGTCTCAAAATCTGCCACTGTCACTTTTCCAGCACCAGCTGAGAAAGACTGGGACTTCCTCAGATCTGCAAGTGGAGTCTGACCACTCACAGTGAGTTAATTAAAACCATCTCACATGAGAAAGAATAAATGCTGGTGGAGATTAATTGATTTCCTGTTCCTGTGCAGTGCACTAAACACTGCACTGGAGACACTCCAGCTACAGCCACTTCATCTAAGTCAAGGGCAACCTTTAGTGTGCAATTAATCCCACTTCTTCATTAGTAACTAATATTAGCACACAGTTAAATACCATAACTGCCCAAGCTCTGCTCTCTGTTTTTCCTCAGTTAGCTGTGCAGTCTCCAGTTAATAGTTTCTCTTATACCGAACTTTACTCATATAAAAGAAGGAAAAAAAAAAAGTGGTAACTACTGATGATTTATTCACCTTTCTCTGGCCCTTCATCTTTGCCAATTACACTTCATAAATGCTCTGCATCCAGGCTCTGCTTGTTGCTGTTTGTGATCCCAGGTGACTCCTGGCGCCGGAGGACCAGGGAGGCTTTGACAGCGCCCAGGGGTTTGCTCTCGGATCTGCTCTCCTGGAGGCTGCTGCAGCGCACGGCTGAGCAAGGAGAGTCCCCGGCAGACGGGTAACGGGAGACCGCAGCGCCTGCCTGTGGGCAGGAATGTATGGAGCTGCCCTGGTAACACGCACTGCACGGGTAACGCTCACACTGCACGGGTAATTCACTGCACGGGTAACATGCACTGCACAGGTGACTCACTGCACGGGTAACACACACTGCACGGGTAACTCTCACACTGCACGGGTAACTCACTGCACGGATAACACGCACTGCACAGGTAACTCACTGCACAGGTGACTCACTGCACAGGTAACACGCACTGCACGGGTAACACACACTGCACAGGTAACACTGCACGGGTAACACTGCACGGGTAACTCACGCACTGCACAGGTAACATACTGCAGGGGTAACTCACTGCATGGGTAACACACACTGCACAGATAACTTGTGCACTGGCAGGTGTAACTTGCGCACTGCACAGATAACACACTGCGCAGATAACTCGCGCACTGCACATGTAACACACTGCATGGGTAGCTCGTGCATTGCACGGATAACTCACTGCACAGATACACACTGCAGGGGTAACTCACGCACTGCATAGGTAACTCATGCGCACTGCAGGGGTAACTGCATGGGTAACTTCCTGCACAAATAATGCACACTGCACGGGTAACACACTGCAGGGCTAACTCACTGCACGGGTAACTCACTGCACAGATAACACACACTGCACAGGTAACTTACATACTGTGGGGGTAACTCACTGCATGGGTAACTCACACACTGCACGGGTAACTCGTGCGCCTGCTCCCTGACCCCAGCCCGCTCCAGCCCCACGCTGCCGTGCACACAGAGCCTGTGGGAATCGTCCCTGCTGCCCACCACCCGGCTGCACCGGAGCCAGCGGAGCCAGGCCCCAGGAGCACACGAGTGACTGACACAGCGTCCCCCATCACGCGGTGAGGCGACACGTGGTGCTGGCGAACGGCTCCTCCGGCGCCTCCGCCAGGACCGGGCTCTGTGCTGGGCAAGGAGCAAACCCAGTGCAGCCGCGTCCTGCAGTGCTGGAGCCAGCGAGTTTAGGGGAGCGACATCCCCTGCGGCTGCGCGCAGCGAGGGCAGCCCTGGGCACGGGGCCGTCGCCTGCACCGCGCGGGCAGCACTGCCAGGGCTCCGTGTGCGCCCGCCCAGCCGCAGCTGCACACCAGCATCGCGTAGAAAGCTGGTCCAGTTAAAATCACATAGCTAAGTTTAATAAGCAGTATAGGGAGAGAGCTCCTGGGCTTGCTTCCTGTCACTTAGCAGCTACAAAGCGCCGTGGTGGCCCCTGCATCCCTCCAGAGCATGGGGACCGTGCCATTAAATTAACCAAAACACCCCATGCTTGTGCACTAGGATATTGCTAGGCAGGGAAAGTAATCCTCTTTTCTAAAGACAGCGATCGCCTGGTATGTTTTTCAAAGGCTGCCTAGGTATAAAAGGATGCTTAAGGCTGCAGCAGGTAATTTTTAGGTTCCCTGCAGAGCACGAGGATGCTTCCCGAAGCCGCATCCTGCATCCCGCGCTCACTGCTCCGGAGGCTCCCGCGCAGCCGCGGCCCCGCTGCGAGTGAGGGGACTGCAGCTCCCCGAGGACCGCTCTGTCCCCGGCCCCCCATGCATCCCCCGTGTCCCCAAACACCATCCCAAGGGCTTTGCCTCCACGCAGGCCAGCACAGCAACCCAGAGCTTCTAGCATTTTGCTGGCGTTTCTGATTTAGCTAAAACTAGTTAAATGAAACTGCCCTCAGAAACTTCGGTGTTATTCACTGCCTCTTTCATTCTCTTAAAAGCCGGAAAATCTCTCTATGCTTCACTTCAAACCTCTCTTTGACCCAGAATGAGCACAGCCAGACGTCGTGTGCACTGGAGTAGTCACAGGAAGTGGAAGGGAAACTACATAAGGAAATTGCCCAAGAGTTGTTTAATTAAACAATTTGCAAAATCCATGAATACGATTACCTGAGAGCAGCTTGGGCTGGTGCAAGTACTTTGCACAAAAGGCGAAGGAACAAAGCTAATTTGCTCGAAGCTTCTGGGTTTATTAGCAATTTCTATTAAATAACATAAAAAGAAAAAGGGATGCCAAATTCCCAGGCACTCAAAAGCATATTGACATCATATATACATATATATATGCTTCTATGGCCCATCCGTAATGGCACAGACCTGCCAGCTCCAGAAAGGGGCTCCCACCACAGTAGCAGCTTCCAGGGCAAATCTGCAGAAAATTGCTTTTGAATAGATGGTCACAAATCTGGGAAGAAAACTGGTTCCCAGCTTCAGGAATGGTGCAGCAAGGACACAGTGTTGGGCAGACAAGGCCTAGAGAGTCAAAAAATTCCTCTTTATTTTCCTGCATGCTTTCTCTACAAGGATGTTTTGTAATTAATTTGCACTTGGCACACGTTGGGGATTTTTCAGGTGACTGGCATCTGTAGAAATGAGATTTCTCCACCAAACTTCCTTTACTGAAATGGCAATAAGCAGGGGACTGTTTTACTGCACCACTCTGCACCGCGGCTTCCGGCAGAGCGGGCAGCACCAGCCCTGCACGGCAGAGCTCAACTGCACAGGTAGCGCCCAGTATCTACCAATTAATTAATACTCCAGGCAATGTGTTTCTTTTAATTACAGCTCATGTGACAGCTGTTGCCAGCAGATCAAGGATTTTGGGATATCCAGCACTCTTATCACTTGCCTCTGTTCGGCCGCATTCTGAGTTGGGGAACTTGGGAACATCCGTGTGGGTGGATGCGGAGGATCGCACAGTGCAGGGAAGGTGTGGGCTAGTTTGCACAGTGCATTGGGGCAGAATAACTGAATACTGTCACTCTGCTCCCATCTGTCCAGCCAGCAGCACCGCCCACCAGTCAAGGTCAGCACTCCGCTCCAGGGTAAACAGGGCCTGGACAGGTGATGATGCTGCTGTGCTACTGTGCTCAGGGCATCCTCTCCAGTCCCTTGGTACCGGTGTGCAGGAGACGCAGGTCGGGCTCTGTCAGGGCTGGATAGAGCAGTTTTCCCTTCAGCAATGCCCTTGTGGCATTTCTCAAACCCATCCATGCTCCTGCCTAGAGCTGCAGCAAAAGCTCTGCAGTTTGGTGTTTCTAAGCGACTGCCTCTAGGGGTTCTTGAGTGGAGTCGGCCCAGGGTGCAGGACAGCGGGAAGGTGCGAAGGGGCAGAGCAGCTGTGGAGCGGAGACGAGGGGCGGCTGTGAAGCAGAGTTGGCAGCTGTGGAGCAGAGATGCGGTGCAGCCCCAGAGCAGAGGCAGGTGCTCTGCAGTGCACGGGGTCCAGTGCTCTGCAGTGTGCAGTGTCCGGTGCTCCGCAGTGTGCAGGGCCCGGTGCTTCGCAGTGTGCAGGGTCCAGTGCTCCACAGTGCGCGGTGTCCAGTGCTCCGCGGTGCACAGGGTCCAGTGCTCTGCAGTGTGCAGGGTCTGGTGCTTCGCAGTGTGCAGGGGCCGGTGCTCCACAGTGCGCGGTGTCCAGTGCTCCGCGGTGCACGGGGTCCAGTGCTCTGCAGTGTGCAGGGTCCGGTGCTCCGCGGTGCGCAGGGTCCACACGCTCAGCTGCTCCCCATCCTCGCTGGGATTGTTCTGCAGCCGTGTTCAGACCTCCCACAGCAACGCTGTGTAAGTTCCAGAATCGCTGCAGGAGAAGCTTTTAGAGGATTTCTGCTTTTCAGCACACTAATGCTAAAAATGTTTTAAAATGCTACAGAGTTTTAAAAAGAAAGAGAACGAAAACCTGTTTCCTCTGTATCCTGAGCAATGGGATGGGTGCTCCCCGCTTGGAGTGACCCCACGTCAGAGGTGCTCCGTCCTCGTGGCTGTCCCCCGTCTCTAGCGCAGCTTGGGATCGCTGGCCGGTTCCTGGCCTTTGCCCAGATGGCCTCCAAACTGCCCATTGCTTTGCAGGAAGATGGGCCAGACCCAGATGAGATGGATGGGAATGACCCTTAGCCGGGAGCAGACCCTTGGCAGCCCCAGCCGGCCGCCACGCCGCCTCTCTCCCCAGCACCGCTGCGGCTTCTTCCCTGCTTTGCCTTAATTCTCCCTACTCCCAAGGAGAGGCCAAGACTTGTTTCTTTTTATTTAACTTGAGGCGTCCTCCCCTCGCTGCTCCCAGGCACCTCACATTGGGAAGCTCCTCCGAGTCACATAGGGAATGATTTAGCATCACTGCAAATCCCAGCTGCCCAGAGGGGAGGAAAAGGAAGAGGCTGGAAAAGCAAGTTGCCAGGGGCAGCACAGGAGCTGTGCAATGCTGGGCAGCATCGGCACTGCTGGGAAGCACCGGCACTGCTGCGGAGCACTGGGACTGTCGGGAAGCACCGGCTCCGTGGCAGTGCAGCCTGCGGCTCTGGGTGCAAGTCTGGGTGTGCAAGGGAGCTGCGGAGGCTCTGAATGTATATATCCAGGTATAGTATGTATTTATATTATATATTGTATTACATTATAAATAATATGGAATTTAATAATATATATAATAGATATTATATATAATCTACTATATGTAAATAGTATAGGTATGTTGTACATATAAATATAGCTCTGGCTATATTCACACCTCTGTTTCTTTGGAGCTGGATTAAAGACTTTTTTCCCTACTTCCTTTCCACCCCCATCCTGGGAAGCACCCTGGCCAGCAGCTATGGCCCATCTCTTAGAGCCATCAAGCCCTCGTTTACACCTGTATTCCCAGTAGTGTTCAATGAGACTGGATGTCCTCTGCAGAGCACAGCATCCCCGAGGGCAGAGCCGGGAGGAGCAGATGGCGGGCAGGGGGCTTCCTGGAACGGGCACAGGCTGGGGTCACCCCCGTCACGGGAGTGAAGCGCTGGCTGCAGCGCCCCGGGACGGTCACTCCCCTGCGTGGGGACCTGTGGGACATGTGAGGAGCTGGTCTCTCCCCACCATGGGGCCAGCCCTGAGGGAAGGGTGAGCGCACCATTATCTGCTGGCAGTGCTCTTTAATTAGCAGAACAACAGCTAATAAAAAAGGATAGGCATTACCCAGGAGTGAGGAGGAGTGCCTGCGCAGATAAAAGTTCCATCAGCTCCAGCCCTGCAGCCTGGAGAGCTGGCACCCATGGCGGGGACAAGCAGCAGCACACACACATGTACACACACATGCACATACATATGCACAACATGCACGGGGATGTGCACATGGGCACACCTGCTGCTCTCCACCATCCGCACCCAGCTGGAACATGGACATGGTCAAGGAGGGGAGTGTCTGCAAGGACCCACGGAGCCGCGGGCGCTGCTGGGCCCAGGACGACATGGCCAGGGGCTCCGCTGCCTGCAGCCAGGGCAGGGAGGACGCAGATGGGCCCCGCTCTCAGCTGGGACCGCGCATACGCGGAGGGGCTGAGCCCGTCACCTGCTCTGCTGCCTGCCCTGCGCTCAGGAGGAGCTAAACCTCTTGCTCTGCTCTTTGGAAAGCAGCTGCATCCTTCATGGACAGCGGGATCCCAGCGCAAGGTGCCCTTCAAGCATTGGCCCATTCTAATTCCAGCACAGCTTCTGATGGAGGCCTATCCGTTACTTAAAAGACAACACGTTGGGAAAGGAGGAAGGAAGTGAAATGGTCATTTCACTTTGTCCTGTGCAGTGTTCATAGACACGGCTTCATTTATTCGGTAACGTGTGGACGGCTCAGAACTGCAACACAAGCCACAGCTCCACGCAGGGAACAGGCTGTGCTTGCTGCTCCACCACCTCCACGGCCAGATGCACAAAACCCCTTTAATGCTCACACAAAACCCCTAGCGCTGCTGGGGACATCTCAGACACTGGGGCTGCCCCTGAGGCCTGTGCCCCCCAGCCTGCAGCCGCCCCGTGGGCTCTGTCCGAGCTGCTCCTCGTGGGCATAGTGTTTTATTTCGTCTTGCATTACGTTGTTCCACATCCTGCATAGATGCTATTTTGGGTTTATATCCTGCATTTTAAAGGTTATGTTTTCCTCCCTCAGTTTTAGAGTAAGAACAAACTGGAACTGGGCTATCGCCTCTAAGTGTAAAAGCAATGCTCGTTTAACATCATGAGATATTTTACTTCCTACCATATGGTTAACACCCACAGCAATGTAGAGCCTTTTCCTTCCAGGAGGGAACGTAGCCATCATGCAGACTCTGCTCCCATTTTAGCTGCCGTCCCCAGACGGAGTCGGGAGTAGCCCTGTGGAAGCTAAGGGAGCAGTCAGATATCCCCACACTGCATGTCGCGTAGCCTGCCTTTCCCGAGGCATTTTTGAGAAGATGTAATTGGTTTATTTGTACTATGACAGTCATGTAAAGCATGGGGAGAAGGCAAGTGACAAATGAAGCCATCACCACACGGTTAAGAAATTAAACACAGTACACTGCTAATTAGCAAAGTATCTGCTATTTCCTTTAAATAGGCTGTTGCGGAAACCCCAAGGCTGTGTTTAATTCATCAGCGAGCGGCTCTCCGCGGGCAGCCTCACTCTCAGGGCCACGCTCTGTGCCAGACGCTGCTGCCAACTCGGACATTGCCCAAAGTCACCGCAACTTCCCCGAACTTCCCCGAATGTCCCCGACAGATCCGCCGGTGCCGCCGGTGCCACTGCTGCGTGTCGGCACTGCCGGGCACAGGAGCCGCTGTGCAGGGCCTGACCCCCAGCCCCGGTGGGGCAGAGGACCCCCTCGCTCAGGACTGTGGGACCCCTGGGCAGGGACAGTGGGCCCAGGGACGGGGCATCGCCTGGCGGTGGGGGAGAGGGGACCCTGGGGACACGTGTGACACCGCCCCTCTCCTCCCCCCGGGAACAGCGTGGGGACACAGGGACACATGTGGCACAACCTCCCCCCTCTGGGCACAACAGCAGCTGGTGATGCTATGAGACAAACCCTCATTTCCCATTAGACATTAAAAACTACTTAGCAGTTCTCAAAATACTTGTCCTTAGCTCAAGAGCAGACAAAGCAGATACTTTATATGTCAGGAAAGACGTTTCCTTTTTCCCAGCAGAGATGTCATTTTTAGCTTCTAAACACCAGAGCTATTAACAATAAACAGTTCAGTGCAGGTAGGAGATATTTATAAGCAGAAGATGCTCAGAGGAATGAAGTCATGAACACAGCCCATTCCTACACTTAAAATAGTCACTCTTTCTTGCATATTACAAAGTCCTGCTAAAACTATTGCTCTCATTGCAATCATGGCTAGCACACATCAAGCAGAGGAACTTCCAGGTGACCCCACGTGCCACGTCCCACGGCCACCAGCACATCCAGCACGGACCAGCATGGTGGCTTTGGAAGCTGAGGAGCAGACTGCCTTGTTCCAGTTGCACAGGAATTTCACGCTGGTCCCCAGCTGCAACAGCAGCGGATTATCCCATTTTTTACCTCTCAGGGACATTCGAGGTGGCACCATCTGCTGCTCTATGTTGTGGCTGCTCCCGCTTCCCCAAGCGCCGGCACCTCCAAAACCCACGTGGCCTCATGCAGCAGCCAGGGCTGCAGGACAGCAGCGCCAGGAAAGGCTCTTCTGCCCTATGAAACTATGACTTTAAATGCTCATTTTGTACCAAGGATATGTGTTTCAGATGCCCTCAAAGTTGGTGACAGACTTAAATCATTACAAATACACCATTAAAATGAAACACTGAAATACTTTTCACCAAAGATTTCATTTGATTTCTTTGAAATGGTGTCTGGATGATTTTGGAGGGGGGACAAGGAAGGAGGGGAGACTGGGTATTCTGGAGAAACACCTTGATCAGCCACCAGTCTGGATTGGGGTGGGGAAGCGATTTGAAGGAATGATCTTTCAGCAAAATGATTGATTTTATGTTACTTTTCTAAGTTCACATTTGTTTTTCCTCTGCTGCTTTTCTTGGTGTCCCGGTTCCCAGGGCCGGATGAGCCCACGGCAGCCGCAGAGTCCGGAGCAGCCGTGTCCGGAGCCCGCTCCGCCGTGACGGCCGGCGCAGGGGCCCACGGGATTAGCAAGGGGGATCCCCGCTGCATCCAGGAGCTCTGCGGCCGAGGGCTCCTGCCCTTGCTGGGCTGCGCTCCTGCACAACGCGGCTGTTCCCTGCGATCCGGAGGAACCCGCACTCCTTATCGGGAAGGCACAAGTGCTCCCAAGCACCGAGCGGAGACTAGTAAACATTTTAATGGTGTATTAACAGTTGACTTAAGGGAGACTGCACTAATCTGCAAGGAGCCAGGCAGATACATCTGCTTACATGCGGGATCCCAGGTTCCTAATAGCCCTGTAATGTTCAGCTAAAGCCTATTTACACGGGATTAGCAGGCGGCTCTTGACGGCATTATTTGTACAAAGGTCTCAGGGATGCTGTGCATGTTTTAGCAGAGCTGGGATCACACAAAACACACCAGTTTCATCCACAGCAAAGCGTCAGGTTTACAAGTGTGCATCGCTGCTGACCACACACAGCAGAACCCATACATGCAGTTTGCAACACGTGGGTCGCAGCATCGCTGCCTCCCACAGGCTCAGAGCACTTGTGAGCTGCTGCTTCACTAGTGCAGCTGCACGTGATGCAACTGTTCTTGTCCGTGCCAATGCCAGGAGTAATAGAACAGCAAATCTCATAAAACCTAAATTGTGGACAAATCATATCTCCTTAATCTTCCTGTGAAGAATGGTTAAGGTTGGAAGGAACCTCTAGAGATCATCTAGTCCAACCCCCCCTGCACAAGCAGGGACTTGATAAATTATAATTTTGTATATAATTTTTGTATAATTTTGTATATATTTTTTGTAATTTAAATTCTATAAATTATGCATCATACTGAACTTTTTAAAAGAGAGCTTTTTAAGAGAAAAGCCGGATCAAAGCAATCAAGATGAAGCATTTCTGTTTTCAGGCCATGTAGTACTGGCCAGTCCTCCTGTCCCTCGCAGGATGCCCTGCAGAGCCACCAGCCGCCGTCCCAGGCAGCATCGTCCCCAGCCTCCCTGGGCACCGGGGCCCTGCCACGGAGCAGCCCTTGGCCCTGCTGCTCCCTGAGCCTCACAGCACCCTTCTTGGTCCTTCCCTTTCTCAACATCTCGTGTCATGGTGGGTTTCTCCAGTCACCAGGGTCCTCTCCCTGCGAATGTGATTTTTCACAGGTGATGGAGAGCAGTGCCCCATCACACTGACCCACTCTCCGCACCCGCAACAAGCCCCTCACCCCATGTGTGGCCCCAGCAGTTCCCACCCATCCCTGCTGGCAGCTCCTTCCCTTCCCCAGGCTGCTACCCCAGCCCGCAGAGGTGCCAGGTTGTCCCAGGCAACCTGAAATGGGGCTTTGAGACTCAATTTATCCTTAATTTCTAAAGTGCTATCACATCTGTAACCTGTTCATGCTGTGGTGTTAACCGTGAAGCCGTGTCCTGCTGCAGCACTGCTCCCACATCGGGGCCGGCACCGGGAATGCCGGGAGCCACGGGAAGGGCTGTCACATGGGAGATGCACACGGGACAGGGAGCACCAGCCTCCTCGTCCTGCTGCCACCAGGGCAGAGCTGCCGGTGACGGCCAGCCAGAGCACACAGAGAACACATACATTTTACCTTTTCGTACAAAATTCATACAAAATCTGCTGCATATCATGAGTGCCATCTACTGACGCTTACTTTTTTTTTAAAAAAAAGCCCTTTGCCGCTGTATTCAGAGGGGTGCCCAGCAGCATGGCCTGCAGGAGCCTGGCCCAGCAGCACTGCAGGGAAGGAGTTAACTTCCGCACAGGAAGGAGTAGCAAGGGATGAAATATGTAATAAGTAAATACTCAGAAACCAGGAGTAAAGTCACTGTAAAAAAATAAGGCACTGTAAAGGTATGAGAATATTCACATTTGCTTTCAGTGTTTACCTGGTTATTTATACAGCCAAGTGTTGAAGTGATGGTAAACATTTATAAATACATCTACATGTACACAACCAGCAATTCTTTGTAATCCTGTGGATGCAAGGATGAAATCAGTATTTAAAAGGATAAAAGATGTTGTCAACCCTTGTGCTAGCCATGTGCATGAAGTAATACAAGGGCAGCTGAAATACCTCAAGCATCATTTTATGTTTGTAACTGCAGAGCTGTAACGAGACACTGACACCAGACCATGACGAGGAGCAGCTCCAGCTTTGCAGCGAGGCTTCCGAAGTCTGGAACCTTCTCAATTTCCTCGGAAGCCCTGGGGCCCAAGGCTCGTGGGCAAGGCACCCCACAGCGCTGCCATGGCTCCTCCCGTGGGAACATCAGGAATCTCATTACAACTTACCGAGCGTAGCTTTCACTTCGGAAAGGAACATCTGATTAAAACGCATCTAAAATACACCCAGACCCATGACTGATCCTGCAGTGCCAACTGCAGTGCCTGCAGAGGCCATTTGTTTTCTACCTTTTCCCGAGCTGATCCCTACAGCAAATTAAGGTGTTTTTCCCCCCAAAAGAAGACAAGAGTTCAAGATCTGTTACTTCGCCATTCTACTTTGAGGTTGCAAGGTAGTTAAAGCCCCCCCTGCTCAATTCCTCCGGGTTCAGCCCAAGACATGCACTTTGGTGCTGTGCATCTCCAGGCCACAACCCACAGGCCATTCTCCCCCATGAAAAAAAAATGAGGAAAAGTTTGCTGAAATTACTGTAACCTTGATTGACCCCTAAATGGAGCTCCGTCCCTTCCCACTTACCTCCGAGTATCTGTATTAAAGACTCCTCGCTGGAACAATTTAGTCTCATTTTGTACTTATGCAGCTTCTAGCAGGAGACGGCATGCCAAAGATGCACCTATACTCAAAACATCCGTCCCCAGCACAGACTGATGAACCTGATGAACGGTGAATTGCGTATCCTTCTGCCTCTCTGGGCATCACTGGGACAAAATGCAGTGCTATATTTTCTCACTAGCACTCTAGAACTGTACAAAGTCTACTGCATCTCTGCATATTATTTCTTGTAAAACATGTAATTTAAGGTTCCTAATTAGATTATCCAATCTATGTGACCCTTAGCTAGTGATTCCAGTGCTGCTAAGGAGATTTGACCAGGCTTCCACTCAGTAGAGAGAAATTCGAAAATATTCCTTATGTTCCCCACTCGTCCCAGCATTGAAATGAATTTCATAGTCCTATTATTAACACAGCAATAGCCAAGTAATTTAAAATAAGAACCTCAGCTACAAACAAACAAAAAAAAAACACTTATCCTTGCCTTCAAACACTTCTCCTTGCTTCCAAAAATATTAATCTAGATTCTTGACAATTTACGTGCACTCAAATAAGGTTCTAAACTCAAGTCCACACGGTGAAGAAGGAGAGAAGCTGAATGGAACAATAAAAGCACCCTGGAACAACAGGACTGTCAGGCTTGGCTTCTGACAAGAGGTTTGCAGGATGAGGTGCCGTGCAAGAGCAGAGCTCCGCAGCCCTGCACGGCACAGGGATACCCGGCACAGGACGAGAGGAACCAGCCCTGCGTCTCCAGAGGAACTTGCACACAGTGCATGAAGAGCGAGTTCAGCTGCAATTACCAGTCCTTTTCTCCAAATGCCTTATGTTCATATATCTTGAAAAACAAATAAATTTGAAGTGGCAAAGACGTCAGGCTGGCATGAGTGCAGCATGCTGTCCTAAGCCCTGCCTCAGCTTCCATGAATTCTGTACTCCCATCGAGCAGTAATGAGCCCCATTATACCTAATATCAGCCTATTATGTGACTGCACAAAATTGTTGTGCTTTCCAAGCCACAAGGACTGACAGCAGAACAAGTGCACACGAAGAGAGACACACAAACACATCCCCTATTTAAGGGTAGGAAGGGTTGTTTCTGTTAATTTATAAAGCTGATTTCTGCACCACATACAGAAGCACCCTTTGGACTTGGCTCAGGAAAAAGCCTTTGAAAAGTTCTTACCCTACATGCCTCACTTTCATTAATTATAATTCCCTTTCGCGAAGCCCTGCGGGTTGCCCCAACAGCCCAGGGCAGAGGCTGCTACAGGGCTCCTGCTCCAGGACAGCTGGAAAAGGTCAGGAAAAACTCCTGACTGTCAGGAAAAGCTCCTGCACTGCAGGGCCATGGGTCACAGCACTTCCCAGTGCAGCCCCGGCATCGCTCCCTTTGGCTTGGGATCCCTCCTGGTCTCAGCACAGGGTCTGTGCGGGAAGCCGCAAAGGAGAAAGTTGGCCCTAGTACAGGGAAAGGGAGGGAGGTGGGAGCCGGGTGAAGCGGGATGGGATGGAAAGGAACAAGTGAAGCCACAGGAGCTCACTGATTTATCAAGGTTTTGTGAGCAAATTTGCTTTCTCTCAGTGCCAGGTGCACTTGGGAGCACTGCAGTAGCACTTACCGGAGTCATTCAGCTGAGATGACACGAGCGACACGAGCGGAGCTGTGCGGGGTGGGCAGAGCTGGAGCAGAAACAGATGCTGAAAGAGCAAAGCCCGCTCCTGTCCCCAGGTGCTCGCACGGCCTGCTCAAGGGCTCATGAAACTAGCCTGCCAAGACGCAGTTACTGCTCCCGCTTCTCACTATCAGTGAAGTCCTGTGTGCCCAGGGGATGCATGAGCTGAAGGGAAGCAGAGAGAACGGGAGGAACTAGAGGGACGCGCGGCATCCCCTGAGCAGCCACCCGTCCTCGCAGTGTCCGTGTGTCCCTCAGCTGCGTGCGGGAGCCCATCCAGGATGGCCCAGCAGGGCCGACCACACGGGGACGTGGAAAGCAGGGCTGGACTAAGCCAGCAAAACGCTAGGGCGACACACAACATCACAGCCCTGGTCCGTGGCCGCACGAGCATGTGGGGCTTGCTCCTCCACGGCTGGCAATGGCATCTCCGCCTGCAACTGCAAGGGAAGAGCCCCCGGGCAGCCCAGGCTCCCCGGCGCCCCGGCAGGAGCATCCCCTCTGCGCGGTGCTGCAGGAGGCTGCGCTCAGCACCGGGCAGGAAAGCGCACCCCCACGCCATTAGATGCTCTTTTCAAGACACCTGCGCTTCTTTCAAAGTCATTAGCAAAAAAAACTTGTAATATTTGATTAATTGAGGATAACAACTGAGCTTCAGAGCTGAGACATTCCGTTCCCTTTCAAGATATTACACTGATAATTTAAATGTAAAGTCTAGGTTGAATTAAGCAATAATTATATTGCTTAATAAGCTGTCATTCAGTTTTACTTTTATTTGCACTGGTCTTTGATCAGTTTTCATTTCTGTGCTGGGGGAAGAAAAAAGGTCTCTCTGCCCCAGTGTTACTTCAATCACTACACTTCTGATTAGGGCCGTGAGCAGCAAGGAGAGGAAAGACCTTCCCCTGCCATGCACTCTTTACACCTTGCTTTTAGTAGTCCCTACACGCTATATTAATGCTGTATCTAGCGATGTGCTAATAACTAAGGGCCCTAAAAGGCTGAAGCCATTTGCACCGAAGATAGAAATCACATAACAGCCCTTTGATGGGACTTGCTGTCATCTCTGCTCCCCCTGTGCCCCCAGGCCTCGGCTCCATGGCTGCAGGTAGGGACGCTCCAGGGAGCCCCATGCCGGCAGCAGGGCCTGCAAACACGCGGACAGCAAAGCCTGAGAGCAAACGCCAAGCAAGCCTGCCCGTCCCCCTCCAGCACCAGCCCTCCCGGCCCAGGCTGGCAGCTCCCCCTCCTGCTGCCCCTCGGGGCCGCCCTTGCTGCCTCTTCAACCCCTCTCGGGCTGCAGCAGGGGCAGCTAATCTTGCAGCTCAGGCCTTAGAAGGGCAGGCTGGGCTCTGCCTAAGCCTCGGCTAAATGGGGTGGAGGAGGATCAATGCAGGGCAGCAGTTGTGGCATTGATTTTTAGGAAAGGTCAGTGCACAAGCTAAAGTAAAACAGCAGCAGAGTTTTAGGGCTGTGGTTCTGTCACAGAGCAAATAAAGGAAAGATGTAAAAGGCAGGAAGAGCTTAAGGCAGAGGATTTGAGGAGCTCTGTCCCCTTTTGGTGACCAGACCCATCACAGTCACAGCTCTGCTGCGGTCCCACATGCAGTGGATAAGAGAAAATGCTGGTTTTGTGCTTGTGGAGGCAGCCAGCAGCTGTGAAAAGGGAATTAAACACAAAGTTAAGGGTAGTGCTGAGGGGCTGTGCTCTGAAGAGCTGCGAATGTTCAAAAACAGGCGGTAACCTCCTACCACAGCAAAATTGCTTCTCTAGCTCCTCTCTGAAGCTTGAGCATTTCACAAAGCAAATGACAAAAGGTTGATCAGAGCAGTAGTGGAAACGTCTCCATTTCCTCAATGCCCTCACCAAAAGTACAAAGGGAATAAGAAACGCCAACAAAATGGGTTTGAAGCAGCAGCGAAGGAAGAGCTCCAGAGAAAGTCCCCTTAGCTTTTCTCTCTCTGCTGCCTGAGCCATGTGAGAGTAGTCACCGGCACTGCTGGCTAAGGACGTTCATAGTTCAACCTGAATAAAGTATTTGGTTAAATAGTGAAAATTTATGGATAAATGATGACCTTGTGCTTAACACTGTCTCTTTAGCCCCTTCTCTGGGGAGCTGAATGCATAGACATTAAAAATAAGAAAGAAAAATTCTAGAATTAAACACTAATAACAAGTCTCTCTGTCCATGATGTGCTTCTCCATTTCTGTTGGGTTTTGGTGTGTGCTGAATACACGTGTGACATCCCCAGCCCCATGATGGTCTCAGCAGAGGTTTCTGCTCTTACAGGTGGCCTTGCTGGTCAGTGCGGGCTGGCAGCACCCTTGCCCAGCACCAGGCATCCTCTGTCAGTCTGTGCTCAGGACTCCTTCCAGCTACCAATAGAGATCATTTGGAGGGAAAATAACTCTCATTCCTTGCAAGCAAATTTTGAGGGCTTGGTGCCATTTCTCTGGAATTTGTGGACAGCTGCTAGTGGGCCACAGATCCAGCTGCATCTGGGCACGGTCAGGCCAGGGCACAGCTAAAGCCTTGGACAGCGATCGCACCCCAGCGCGAGTCCTCTCAACTGAGAGGCGAGTCTGACCTGAGGGTTTTGTGAACCTGAGCAAGCAGTTTATGTTCTTCACTATCACAAGGCTGTGTCAAAAGGCTCATTTGACTGAAAGCACAACTCGAAGAGGCTGCATTTCAAAGTGATGCCACGTGTTAGTGGAGCAGCGAGCCGGCATTCAGCGCGGTCAGACAGGGCTTCAAGATCCAATGCTCCCACCTTGCTCCACGTTCAGGAGGGAGCGAGACTGAGATGGTGCTTCTGAAAGCAGCTCATCAGCCGGCTCCATGGGCACAGAGCAGCTACGGGCATCGTTCCTTGTCCTGGCACCTAGACGAGTTTCTTTGCGTAATTGCAGGTGCCAGGCTCTGGTTGAGATAAGCTGTTATACTGCGCTAATTCTGACGTAATTTTTTCCACAGGCACACGGAATCCAAAAGTTATTGCATGCTTCTGCTGTGCATGTAACAAAAAGGTATGTAATTACTTCAGCTGCAAAATGGAAATGGTTACCTTTAAGTTTCCTTCATGGTTTTTCTCAAAGATAACAACTAATCAATAACCACGACACATTTTGGACAACCCTGTGTGTCCAGCCAGTAACTGCCCTCATCCATTTGGAGTATGAGTCAGAAATCCATCATGATTCTCATTTTATATCCAGTTACTGCAATATGCACACGCATTAAATTTAAATTGAATGCGTTTGCTTGCACTTGCCTGATCACCTCTGCTTTACGCCAGTCTCTTCCAGTGTGACCGCAGGCCATGTGGGTGAGTGGCCCAGGATGCAGAGCCGTGTCCCCTCGCAGCTTGTTGTCCCTGCGAGCTTCCTGCTCGCTTGAGGGTGTTCAGAAAGGAGGTGGCCGCTGCAGTCCTGGAGCAAGCATCGTGCCTCGGGCCACCGTTGCTCCCACTCACTGGAGCTGCAGGCGCTTTGAAGAGCACGCAGCCCAAACTCGTGTCTGTGGAGGCTGCAGCCGCGTGTCCCTGTCGTTAGGTGAGGACAGGGGAAGTCACAGTTCCTGTGTGTTTTTCTTTTTCTCTCAATGTATTAAACCTTTTCATTTCTGTCTATGCATGTGCTTATTCACATAACTATACCTACACTACCGGGGAGATTTCATACTCAATATACCCGCAAGTACACACATGTTGCCATTGTGCATGTATGATAGCATGTGAAGCTGAGAAAGCTTAATAGTTCATTAATTACTATAGGCTCTTTACTGGATTTTTTCCTCTCGTGTTTCTCATCTTTCAAATTTTAAAAACTGCATGACTTTCAACCTGAGAATGGACAAAAAAATCAATTAATGAGATAAACAGAATTTAATCAATTTTCTTGATCTGGACTTGCCTTCCACTTTGAATAATGTCTTATTTCATTTGTGACTGAGATTTTAGATTAAATGAGGCTTGTGCCCTTAGTGAGAACCCTATGGGTACTTTTCTCCATCTCAGGCCTCCAAACTTCCTGAAAGCCATAGCAGAAAGCCCAAATCTAACACAACCCGACCTCACCACGCTGGTGCTAGACCTGGCATCAAGCCTGCACAGACCCAAGCAGAAAGTTCTTTTAGAACAAAGAAATAAAAGAAATCAGGTACGGAAGGTTTCTGAAAATGCCAGCACTGGGCCCTACCGTGTCTGCATGAAAAGCAAGGGAATGGCCAAGGAGAGCGGGGGAGAGCGGAGCTGACTGCAGCTGCAGCAGAGCAAAGTGTGAACGGGCAGCCCTGGCTCAGGGCGCTGACACGAGGGTCAGGCTGAGCATTTGCGAGGGGGAGCCCGAGTGCAAAACTGGCATCCACAGGCCCGGAGTCTGACTCGAGTGTGATGATAAATAAGAACATGAATCACTGGCTGGCAGTAAAAACACAAGAACAGAAAGGCTAGACTACGGCTAGAGCTAGAACACTTAGCACAACTTCAGGAAGCCAGAAACTTCCCTGGAAATAGTGTGCACAGGTGGCTCTTGATTAACAGGGAGGATTTTTAATGCAATAAACGACGACAGACTGATCATGTAATTAGTGGCACTTATTCAACAATCAGAACTGTTGCCAAACATGTACGTGCTGCTTTTTTTCAGGAGTTTTAGAAAGAAATCACCAATTTGACAGGAATGTGAGAAATGTTTATGACATTTACCCAGGATGTCACCAAATCAGAAGGACGGAAGCGAGCGCAGGGCTCGAGTGCTGCCGGCACCGCGCACGGGACTGCACTGTCCGGGCCAGCGCCGGGTCAGCAGCACCGGTGCCCACAAGAGCGGGTGACCCAGCACTGCCGGGGAGGAGCCGCTGCGTCACACGGCATTTGCAGCCCTTCGCTTCCACCTTCGAGCCGTTTCCCGCAGCATCTGTCCTTGGCTCGGTGCGGATGGACACAGAGGCACCAGGTCAGACTGTGCACTGAAGTTTGGGTGGACTCATCGCATTCATTCCATGTTCTGGTGTTGTGTTTTCTGATGATGGGGCGCCCTCCAGGGACTGCAGCTGAGGTAGGAAATGGGAGAGACGGGTGAGGCTCTGAGGGCAGTGACTGCTCCCCGAGCACCCCGGCACGGGGCATGCAGCCCTGTCCCGCTGCGTGCGAGGACACGTGGAGCCCGGCCAAAGCCCGCTCTGAACAAACCTGGATTAACCCGCTGCCCTGGAAGGAGCAGTGTCCTCTGCACAGCTGCGTGCAAGGCAGTACGTCAACTGCACAGACCTGGATTAGAGATTAAGAAGAAGAGACAAAGGAGAAAACAAAAAAATACAAATAAACAACAAAAAAGAGTGTTTTGTTTGTTTGTTTATCCCAGATTCTGGGCTAAGCAGAATCTCTATGCTATCGCCCTGCAAGTCCCCAAAGCAAAGCCTGTGCTGTGCTCCCGCTGGCAGGACACGCGCAGGTTTGGGAGCTCGAGCGACTGCCCGGTGCCAGGCAGAGCCCTCCCTTCCCCATCGAGTTCTACAGCTGCACGGATGCTCGTTTCTTTGAACAATACTCCACTTTTTTTTTTTTTTTTTTTAAAAAACCCACTATTTCCAGTGTTCGTAATATTTTCAAACTTTTACTGTGTGTCTAGGAGCTGTGAAAACTGGCTGGTTTTTATCTGTGTTTTTCCCCCGGGGGAGAACACAGACAGGGCGCCGCGGGGCCGGGCAGCCCCGCCGAGAACTTGCGGGAAACCCCGGGAAGTCGGGAGAGGAGGGGGCGGGAGGGTGAATTTAGCCTCGCCCGAGCTGCGGAGCCCGCGGGACCCGCGGCCGGCGGAGCCGGGAGCGGAGCTGGATCCAGCCGCGAGCGGAGCGGGATGCGGTGCGGAGCGCGGTGCGGAGCGGGCAGCAGAGCAGGATGTGGTGCGGAGCGGGCAGTGGTGCGGGGATCAGAGCGCAGCAGCGGGGAACGGAGTGGGGCCGGGACACGCGTGGGAGCTGCAGGGCTGGAAGCCGGGACACACGGAGGAGCGGTGAGACCGGGAAGCGGGACACGTGTGGGAACAGCAGGACCGTAAGCTGGGACACATGTGGGAGCAATGGGACTGGGAAGGGGGACGCGAGTGCAAGCAGGGGGACCGGAGAGCAGGACGCGCCTAGGGGCTTGTCACCACCCGCCCTGCAGAGCCTCCGCATCTGAGCGGCCACGGGGCGGGGCTCTGGGGACCGGCCGTGGGGCTTGGGGGGTTCAGGGCTCGGATGCCATGGGGCATCTGAGCCAGGGCCACTGCACGGCCGCAGTGTAGCCCAGCGAAACTGGTGTCAGTGCCACGCAGCCAAAATCACGAGTGCAGCGCGGGTCTGCTGCATGGAAAGTGCTGGGATCGGGTGAGCTGCGAATAAAAATAGTTTGCTTCTATAGCAACAACAAGCCAGAGGGGAGAAAAATCATCAATTCAAATTCAAACACTCTGCCATGTTAAAGTGATTTTCCTCAAATTTGGACCAGTAATAAACCGGTTAGTCCCAGAGGATGGAGAGTGCTGATACCGTGAATGTCCTCTGACCAAGAAGCACTTCTGTGGATGCGCATTGCATGACGTGAAAATACAGTATTTGCCAGAATAAGTCAACCAAAAATGTGTCTTATTTATTAATAATGCATTGAGTCATGTAGTGATAAGCAGGTGGGGTCCATCATTGCTTCTATTATTGTAATAGGGGATAAATCAGATAAATCAAGAACAGTTGCACTGGGCTAATGAAGAAACATGACTTCTCCAAAAGCTCCATATTTATCATTCACTAAACGTGTCTTGCAGAAAAATATAGATTAGTTGTGACTTGGAACTAAAAGCAATATAATGTGTATATAATATCTGTTGTTAAAAGCAGTACTCGAGTTCTTTATTGACAGGTTTAAGTTAATTTCTAAGCATGAATCATTTACATTAGAGGTACGCTGCTCAATACATGATGCAATTTCTTTGGTCTTGCTCAGTTTTGTCGTTATTTTGTGAATGGAGCAGCGCTTTGCGTACACGGGTTCCTGTGCGAAGCTCTCGCTCGAGCAGATTTCCCCTCCTGTCACCAGCCCAGGACCCCTGCCTGGGGCCGGCCACAGGACACGGCTGCAGGGCCAGGAGGAAGGGAGGACGCCGGCTCGGGGCACTGGGTGCACCGGAAAAGGTGCTCAGAGACAAGCAGCAGATCAGCCCGTCCCAGGATCCCTCCAGCCTGGAACCTCCCTGCCCAGCACGTGTCCAGTGTGAGGGGTCATCCTGTGCTATCCAAACCTGACCTAATGTAACACCCTGCAACGCTTTGGGGGATCCACTACCATGTCTAAGCAGGGAATGTGGACAGAAACTGTGTTTTGTCCCTCTGGACAAAGCCAGGAGCACTTCTGCTCCGTGCAGGTCTGCACCCTGCGAGGGGTCGGTCTCACATCGCCCCGGCAGCTGCTGTGAATCCCCCACGTTCCTTAATGCTCAGCTCTCCAGAGATGTATTATTTTTTATAGAAAAAGTGCAATAAAATAACACAGTTGTTACGCTCCCTCCTGCTGGGCCAGGGGATGCCCTGGGGTGAAGGAGGCAGGAAGAGCAAGAAGCGTCAACAGGGACCCTGCGAGGACCCAGCCCTGAGCTGCCCACGCGATGCCACCGTCTGTCCCCAGGACCACCCAGGCAGCCCCGTCCAGTCCTTCCCACAGTGTCTTGCCCTGGGATCCAGGGGAGAGCAGGAAACCCTTGGCTGAGCAAACACCACTCTTAGCAAAGCGCGGGCCGCTGCGGCCACCCCCCCAGCACCACTAACGAAGGCACAACGGAGAGCGCACACACCGAGACCGTGCAAGCACCCACACCCGCTTTAATCCAGCCAAACTTGAGCCATTTCTCTCCGTGATATTCCATTTAGAAGAGCTATTCTATGAAAAAATAATTTTCCTTAATTAACATTTTGATAGATTAATTATTTTTCTCAGAGGAGATCTGCACTTTGGAAGGAAAAAGAGCATATATCAATATGGATATTTCATCAAATTAGAACAAACCACAAGCTTTCATTTTAATAACAGAGGTTAAATTCTGCCTTGAGACAGACACCATGGGAAGAGAAATGTCATGTCTCAGGCTCCCGCAATGGTTTGCAACCGTGAAAGGAGACATGAAAAAGAGGCTGAGGAGCAGCAATGCCATTTTTGCCTGGAGGATCAGGATTCTGTTGATTTTATTAGTTGTGCACGTTCTGTAAAATCCAGGGTTATTTTTCCAGTTCAGCCTGGCCCCTTTGACCACTGAAGCCATCTCCAGATCCTTCAGGTCTCAGCTCTGCTGCAGCTTCTTTTTCCCTTCCCTCACACATCATGCAGAAGAGGATCCATCTACCCATCCCTCCTTTTGTCCCTCCATTCCCTGTCTCTGCTTGGGCTTTTGCTGTGCACAGAGCATGTCTGCACCAGCATGAGGCACAAGCAACGTGTGCATGCACGCACACACGCGCATCTATGTGCACCCACACACGTATACATGCACACACACACATATGTGCACACATGCACATATATATGCACATACACATGCATCACACACACGTGTGCGCGCACACACACACACACACACATCTCATCCCCTGTTAGGGACATACCCAAGCAGGACCTTGTCCCCAATTGTGGTCCCACCAGCGCCTACGCTCCTGTCCCAGCTCCCCTTCACCCCGGGCACCGTTCGCTGGATCAACCTCCTGCATCCCAGCCATGAACCCCAGGGAGGACTCTCATGTTCCCCACAGCACAGACGTGTGCGAAGAAAGGGATTAGCATTCCTGTGAAGCACCTCTGACGTCTCTCCATGCCATAATTACGCTTGAATTCATTAACACGACTATTAGGACTGTAATTAAGTTCCGAGGCTCTCCTGAGCTGCAGACAGGAGCAGACTGTGGTGCGGAGGGAGGTGCTGCAGTCCCAGCACCGCAGGGTGCACTTGCACCCTAGCGATGGGAACTTATTACCTGCTGCTCTGGAAATCACATTTCCACCATGATTCCTTCTGCAATATCTTACTATAAAGTGCAGTCTTAATATTGGACCTCTGCTTTTTTTCTTCCTGTCACTGAATCAGGATTTCTGATCAAAAAAACACAGGAATTTCACAGGAATTCTACCTTACTAAGTTACTTAAATTACTCTCTTCTTATACCTTACTGAACTTTGGACTGCACCCTACATGATTCAGAACCATAATTCCAAGCTAGATAACTAGGAACAAAATATCCGTAGGATACTCATTGCCCCCAGTGAGCACTTCCAGCTGTTATGAAGGATTTCCCTGCAGCAGGAGCTTCTTGGTGTTGACCGGCTGCTTGCAGGGAATTTCTCTTAGCGTCCCTGCGAGCTGGGGGATTGGAGGGGATGAGCCCCAAGGAAGCCACCTCCTGCCCCTCGCAACGAGGCGCTCCCTTCCCCGCTGCCGCTTTTGCCGTTCACAGATCCGGTGTTTGCTCAGAAAGTCTGTGCTAATGTACACATGGTATATTTGATATATGCACACATATAAATACTGCTGGCATATAATGGGCCCTGGAATTAATACAGACTACGTGCTTAGTGCTGCCGGATCGTATTTAATCAAGTCCATTTTTATTTGTGATAAGAAAGAAATCTTTATTGATGGAGATATATGGAAAGCTGTCTCCCATAAGGAGGCATTAAAACTAATTCACAGAAATATCTAGCTTAGGCAATTTATTGTAATAGCAAAAGAAAAGCAGAGAGCGAGCAGCGGGATGGAAATGTGCACAGGTTTGTGATCTGTTACCAAAACAAAAAGAAAAAGAAAAAAAAAAAGAAAAGAAAACAAGAAAAAGAAAACAAGAAAATTCCCTCTGCTGCTCACGTAGCACCTGGCACTGCCAGCTGGGCGCCACTGTGGCACCCATGGGTGCCCAGCTGGGAAACGGCTGCCCAGGGCTGGTGATAAATTAGTCATACTGACATGGTTTCCTTTGCTTGTGACAAAAATATTTGAAAATACCAAAAAAAAAAAAAAAGGATGCTAAGAGTTGCACACAGTGCAATGGGCATCGCTGATGGGAAGTTCAGGAATGTGATTTAGCCAGGTGCATTTCTGTATGGGAACTGGGCCTCGTGGAAAGGCATAGCTGTGTATGTTCCTCTCTGCAACTTGCATGCAGCAGATAAAGTGGAAATGCAAATTGGGTGGGAGTTATTAATACTAACCTCATGCTGCAGGCCAGGATGATTAAAACATGGAAGGTGAAGGGGGGATGGAGACCCCTCATTTTAGTCACGCGCTCGGCCCCGTCTCCCAGCTGCGCACCGGGATCGTGCTGGTGAGATCGGGCCGTGTGGAGCCCGTGCTGCAGGAGATGTCCTCATCCCCGCGCCGGACCCGAGCAATGCGCTCTGCACCCAACATCAGCCCCTTAGCTTCCCCTGTCGAGAAAATATCAAAATAAATATTTCTGCTTTAAAGTGGAATGAAATTTCAGAAGCAACTTACACGTCTGCTGTTTCTGTTTCCAACACTCAATATCCCTTCTGTTCATCTGCCCATGGCATACAAGTAATTAATACTCATATTTATTATGACTCTAACGGACAATGACGTTTGACTGCAGGAAAAAAAAAAGGAAGAAAAACAATAAAGAAAAATATTTCTTAGTCATTTCAAATGAATCATGCAAGCCTGGAAATTACTGATGATAATTGTGATTCTGTGATTCTGTAATTCATACATCTTCCAAGAAACTAACTTAATGTGCAAGGTTTTCCTGGTGCTACATGCGCGGTGAAGCTGCCCACACTGAGCACACACATCTGCTCTGAGGTCGCTGCTCCATCATTGCCAGCCGCTCCACAGCCCCAAGCACCACAGGGACCTGGTCCTGGTTGAGGCCGGGGTGGGCCAGGACCAGGGCAGGGAATGCACGTCTCCGCCAGGAGTGAGCACCTCTTCCCAGCACTGCAGGGTCCAGAGAAGTGGCTTGGCCTTCCCATGCTTGCAACCCATACTGCCGCAGCAGTTACCTGCTGTTTATAAAATGCTTATTTTATTGTATTGATTGCATATTTTATTGTAAATATGTAATATTAATGCATACATAGTGTTGTTGTATTTGTTCTGGGATTAGCTCAGCCACTCCTGTCAAAGCACATCTGCCAAAGCACATCTACCACGTACATGCACCATCACAAGAACGAAACAGAGATGATTATTCAATCTCCAGCCATGCTGGAGAAGTCCACATGCCCATGTGTTCTGGCACAAGGAAGAACAGATTTTGTGGGAGTGATGCTGGGAGCAATGGTGCTCCATGAGGATTCGGACATGTTTTCCAGACCTGCCAGATGCGTGCAGAGCAGAGCCAGCGGCTGCTTGCAAGCACAGGGCTGCTGAGGAAGGAGCCAGGATAGCCCATGCCATGTGCTATCCGTGTCCAGAGCACGAGGCTCCACCCTGCCTCCGTGTGAGCAGGGACGGGCATCACCTCATGTTGAAAAGTGCTGCCGGGGCTGAGCCGGGAACCTCGACGGCCTCTTCTCAAACCCACTCAGACACGAAGGAAATCTGCTAGGAGGGTCCCGACCAAGAGCATTTTCCAGAGGACATTTCATCACTTCACACCAGCTACTTCAAAACTAACCCACTGCCACGGAAAATAGTTGACATTTCAATTATCTGCTGACAGAAACATAAAAGGTATTTTCCTGGCAATTTTTGAAGATAGATAATAGACCAAATCCATCTCAGGTGCTTTCTCAAGAGATTAATTTGCTCAGCATTTTGGGTTTCTTACCTGAGAGACTATAACCATGAATCAGAGGTACTAATGTTTCTAAAACTATTTTGAATGCCAGGATAACCTAGGCCTAGGAAAGGTCGAGCACCCACAGGAATTACTTCTTTGAATTCTCCTAATTAGGGAAGAAACATGCAACTGGGTGTTTTTTACTTAAATATTTTTGACCCATATTATTTCTGTCCTGCATACAAGCCTGGCAATATAATCTGAAAGTTAATCTGTTCTCAGACCAATAGTCCTGCCTGCATCAACTCCTGTTCTCTTCTTCTGCAACGTGACACATGGCACCGACGCCGAGGTCGCAGGAATCCCTATGCCGAGCTCACTGACTCCTCGGCAGCATTCCAGTGAGTCCTCCATAGAATCATAGACTCACAGAATGCTGAAGGTTGGAAGGGACCTCTCGAGGTCACCTAGTCCAACCCCCTGCACACGCAGGGTCACCTAGAGCACGTGGCACAGGACTGCGTCCAAGTGGGTTTTGAAGATGTCCAGAGAAGGAGACTCCACAACCTCTCTGGGCAGCCTGTTCCAGGGCTCTGGCACCCCCACTGTCAAGAAATTTTTCCTTAAATTCCTGTGGAACTTTTGGTGTTTCAGTTTGTGGCCATTTCCTCTAGTTCTGTCAGTGGCCACCACTGAAAAGAGACCAGCACCATCCTCCCTCCCTGCCCACATTTCTCTGCAACAAATACAGCAGAACGACATCTTTTTCACAGCTCCTTGAAGAAAAGCAAAGGCACATTTATGAATTTCTGTTTCACCAGCAGTTTGAAGCCTGTGCAAGTAGAGTATCAGCACAAGGCTCGCATTCATGGCTTTTTCCTAGCCAGTATGGAAGGAACATGGAGCACGTGTGGTATTGCAACACGCTGTGCAGATGCACTTGCCGAGGATCAGAGACCGGGCTAAAACTGGCAGCAAGGAGCAGTGGCTGTGAGCAAAACCTCTGCTAAAGGTTTCCCAGCACTGCACCAAACCCTGCTGCTTGCTGCAATTAAAAGCTCGAGTTTGGGTCAGATCTCTGTCCAAAGTGGCTGCTGGAGAGCCGGGAAGGCCGTGACGATGCCCAGCAGGCAGAGCTTGCACAGGCCCCGGTGGAGCTGGGGCTGCTGGGGCTGACGTTGCCTCCTCTCAAGCCTGTCCGGAGCCCTCTGCAGAGCGCCGGTCCCGTGAGACTCGCCGCGACGGGGCTGCTCGGCAGGAGGGTGCCCTGGAGCGCCCTGGATGCCACCTGGTCACGGCAGAGCAGGGGGCATCCCCGACCCCAGAGCCGCAGGGCGGGCGCGAGGTGGCCTCGCTGCCAAGCACGCGCGGGAGCCCCTGCATGCGGGGCAGACACCACGACCCCTTCTATGCGCGGTGCTATGGATTGTTTTGAAATTGGTGTTAGGAGTATCAGCAATGGCAAATAAATTGCTGTTTCAGTCTTGGAAATCGCTTTCTTTCCTGACAACAGTGTTGCCCGGGATGAATTACTGGAATTCAGTCTATTGGAAAAAAAGCCCCCTTTGCCAATAGAGACCTGTAACTTGCTTATACTGAAGCAGATGCAGTTGTCTCACAAGGCCTGTAGTGCGAATGGTCAATCAGCTGCACGTTGGTTTAACCACTCCAACATATGCTCCATTTTTTGCCTTTTCAGATATATAAAAGATATATATGTTCATATAGATATATGCATGCATAAATATCAATGTGTGTGGAAATACATACGCACGGCAGGATGGCGGGAGAGCCGTGTGCGGCCGTGGGTGCCGCTGTGCCCTGCTCGTGCCTGCACTGCTTGGCCCCGGCCCCGCACCGCCTGCTCATCACGTGCATCCCGGACCTCACGGCTCACGGGTGAGCGGGGCTGGCCCTTCCTGAGCATGGGCCTCATTAAGAGCTGGAGAAGCTGCAACTCAAGCACCCCCGATCCACTAGCAAGACGGAGCCCTGCTCCCTCCCTGGGATGTTCATGAAGAGCAGCAGCATTGTCCCTTCCTGAGAGACAGGCTCCTTGGAATGGTGCCACATGGCGCAATGGGTGTGCAGGAATTTCAGCAGTATCACTGCACAGCTCCTTCTGGGCAATGAGTGGGCACGGGAAATGATTAATTATTTATCACTGAGGAGCTAATAAATACTCTGAAATGATTACAGATTGAGAAATAGGGCCTTCCTCTTTAACATGCAAAACATCAAGTAATTGCCAATTTAAAATCGTGCTTAGTGGCAAACACATTTGCAGAGCATGTCTTCAGCTTTTATCCCATAATGCTGGTGAGTGGTGCACCATCATTTAAAATTACTGTTGTATTCATGGAACTAGGATTAGAGTCTATTGTGAGGAATTGTGTTAACTTTAATCTTATAAGTGTTTTGCAAAAGCAGTAGCTTTTGTCTGCTTAACCAGACTGAAGATATCTGAATCTTTCCAGTGTAGAGTTCTAACTTCTACCACTGGAATTAAGTACAGATCTGTGATGCAACCTCATCGCAGAAGGATGTTGCTAATATCCGGGGGATGCACAGGACAGAGCAGACTTCCACGCAGTTCTCCACTGCTTCCCATTCCCAATACTCCTGCCAGAGGTGCCAAACACGGTCATGCTTTCCTGCAATTTCACCTTTAAAATGATCAATTTTTTACTTAGGATATGAGAAACTATCCTGGGTTATTACTTGTGACAGATTGGCCGAGGTGCAGTGCCATCCAGATAGGAAAAGAATGATGGACTTTTATCTGATTTCCTCCCATTCTCCTGGGGTCAGAAGTGCAACCTGGTCTATCCTGGATGCTCCTGCGTGCAGGAGGAAATGCTTGGCCTTCATCTCTTCTGCAGCTCCTTTTGCTTTTACTCTCCTTTCATATGATGCTTTCCAGGAGAAGTCATGTTTTTATGTCTTCTCAAAAACCCAGTTCTGCTGTAATAAAAAGCCTTTCCCTGCACCAGCTATTTGTTTCTGCCAGCTGTTTTATTATCCATTCTCACCCACTTGTTCTCTTCATACAAATGGAAGCAACAAAGCAATGAGAACCGTAAAGCTGATGGATACGAGCTCTCTGTGCGAGTCTAGAGCATCACAACAAATGATTTGCCACAGCGAGTGCTGAGGCGGTAAAATGAACTCAAGGCAGCTCTTGGGAAAGGCTCCCTGATGTCCCTCTCCTGCACCCGGCCTCCTCCTCTCCTGCTGCCACTCCACCTATTGTCCTGGCTATTGTCCCTGCCCTGACTTGTCCCTGCCCGGGTGTGTGCAGGGGCTGCCGGGGATACCTGCACCCCTTGGCTTGGGTCGTCAGCTCGAGCCTTTTCCATCTGCAGCGCCCGCGTGGCCCTGGTTTGGGTGACTCGGCTCGGGGCAGGGGGTGCAGGGGACCTGCCCGGGCCACCTTGGGCTCCGGGAGATGCTCCCAGCTCCCAGCCTGCCGCGTGCCTGGGAAGCCGGAGAGGCTGCCGGGGCCGGCGAGGAGCCAGAGCCCCCACAGCCATCCTCGCTATCCGGCGCAAGAATGTGGATGAGAAACTTTTAAAAAGTCATCTGAAATTGTCATAAACTAGTCTTTTACACTGATAGTTTCTCAACGAAGCCTGACACATGCATCCCTCTGAAAGTACATGGGTATCTGAGAACAAAAAATCACAATATTTGGCTCTGAAATTAATAATATTTCCTTTTCTGCAATTCTCACTATTTAAATAAATTCTGATAAATACCTGGCAATTGCTGGGTAACGAAAGCAGCAGTTCTTTATTTTTTCCCAGGCAGACTGTGTATTTTAAGCTCTTCAAACACGAGTTACCAAAGCACAGTCATTGCTTCTCCGGGCATTAACGCTGCAAACAAAGCACTAGGTACCGACCACTAATCAGAAAATTCAGAACCCCAAGTTGGTAACAAACAACCTGAAGGTCAAAGCACTCGTGGCGCTACCAATTGTCAGGGATCTCCACAGAGCCCTGCAGCTTCCTGAGCAGAAACATCCGTCCATCCGGGCGTCCATCCGGTCTTCCCGCCCCGTCGCTGCCGTGGCGGCTCCCACGGTGCGGAGCCTTCCTAGTGGAGGGATGGAGCGGAAGCCGCGACTCTGCAGCCCGGCCTGGCCGCGGCCTCCCCTGCAACCGCGGCGCTCCTGGACTAAATTCCCGCGGGATTGGGCTCCTGCTTGGAGCCGCATTGAAGTTATTTTCCTTTCCCGCTCCCTCGTCAGTGTTTCTCTCCTCTCTGCTGGATTGCACATTGCTGTCCCTGCTCCGGCCTGCCCAGCATCCTCAGGGATCCCGAGGCCGCTCTCCTTCTGGGAAACATTTCTGTCTATCTGCACATTTAGCTCCCGTCAGCTTCCGCAGTATCGTCACAGATCTGGGTGTTCTGTGCAACTCTATTATTATTAATAGTCCTTTTTTTTCTAGTCCTCCCATCTGCTTGATTTCATTGACCTGCAGCACCCATTTCTATGATTTTGTTAAGCTCTAGCATCTAATAAATTGTTTACACTTGCGGTCGGAAGTCTCCCTGCCGGCTACGGCTGCCTGCTGCTCGCTCGTAAATCACAGCACCCCTGGAGCTGGGCCAGAGCCAATCGTCCCATAAAAAAATTGTGTCAGAAAAGGATCGATTTCTCCACGAAGATTGGTATGTGACTAGGGCTCTATGTGCAAATCTTTTTCCTCTGCCTCTCTCAATACTCAAGCAGATTGTCACTCAAAACAGGCTATTTGCAAGATACTCCTCTACACGGGGAAGCGACACGGCAGATTCACACCACAAGCATCTCTGCACCAGGAAATCCCGTGCCTGCCGCTGCTTGCAATATGTAAAGCAAGGCTGAGAAAGGCATCCCTCACAAACCCTGTGCCAGGAACAGGGACATACACTGCTTTTGAGCAGGAGACTATTCATACGGATAGTCGGATGGAGGAGACGTCAGGCTAGGACATGAGACACCTGCAGTATGGTATCTGTTTCCTTCCTGCCACAGAAATAAGGATTTTCACAGTTCTTTTCAACAGGGGAAATGTGAACAGCCTGCTCTAAGTAATCCAATTGCTGCTCCTCTAATCAGATTGCAGGGATAATAATAACACTCAAAAAGGAGCTAAGGCAAAGAGAAAAATCCAGACTATCTTTCCTCATTCTCACACTATTCGAAGTGCAGGCATCACACTTTTCATGCATGCAAGTAAATGAAGGAATAAACATTATGCATCCTTCAGAAGACTCCAGGAAGGCCCCCACGGGCCAGGCCAGACAGACGCGCTGCTGCCTGGAAACCCCGCTGTTGCAGCGGGGAAAGAAATAACAAACCCCGCTGTTGCTTTCCTTCCTGTGAGCCCTCAGCTGAACACTGCAATGCTGGGCAGGTGCGAAGGACGGGTGAAAGCTCGAGGCTCTGCCATGCCACCCCCAAACCCAAGGGGGTGCGACAGGAACGCGGGGAGGAGTGCGAAGCACCCAGGTCAGCAAACTGCTCTCCTTGACAAGCTGGAGAGCACTGCGCGCCACAGCAGAGCCAGCAGAGATGTCCAAGCGGCGGCTCCGTGGCACTGGCAGGAGCTCTGGGCACTACCACAATCCCAAGCACTGAGCGTTCACCCACCAGAAGTGGCCTGCACAATCCGTCAGAAAACGGGACCCCTCCTGCCTGTTTTTGACGCATCCTGGTGCTCCCTGCGGAGTGGCGGCCTCTCTGCGGCACGGGGACAACTCGTGGTACTGAGCACCCCAGGGCTCCATCGATAGCACCGGCGCCAACATGCAGTGAAGGGCACCCAAGGCACGGCAGGGCGGGACGGGCTACCAAATCATTTTCTGAGATTGCTTTGGCTTACACACAAGTTAAATTAAGATATCGTTAGAGTTTATACCTAAAGGGAAATTCTCAGCATGCTTCCAAATTTTCATTATTTGTTGTGATTTGAAACTTGGAAGAAAAAAATAAATTTCCTTACTTAATGGTCTTGGTCTTTTCTGTCTGACAAACATTGATTTTTCTCCTCCTTCCTGTGGCGAAGAAATCCGATTCCATTTGCTGGCACTGGAGGAGCTTGGGCGCGAGGCCAAGCATCTCATGGGTCATTCCATCTCCTGAGTGTCCCGCGGAGCCGAGCGCTCCCCGCTCAGTGTGGGGTTCCTGGCACCTCCAGCCATGGCTCCCCTTGGAATTTGCAGCGCCAGGTCCGCGCGTCCCCCATGCGCCGGGTGCCCCAGGCCGTGCAGCTCCCACGAGTGCAGGTCCCAGCACAGGGCGCTGCGTCCTGGCCCGCAGCCTCCTTGGGATCTCCTTCCAGGACAACAATCCTGTTCCTTTCCTCTGCGGGCTGGGGGATGTCAGCATGAGAACCCGCTCCACTATGTCTAGGAAATGACAGAGGCACTAGGCCGGGTAGCATCAGCAGCCAGGGTGGCTGCCTGCAGGCCCCTCGACACCTACCCCATGGCCAGGTGTTATTCACAGGCTCCGCTGAGCTCCTACATGGGCCAGCTCCTCTGTGCGCAAGAAACTTCCAGTCCGGACCATACAGATGCTGCTACAGAGGCAGAGATTTTGCATCCGGACACCCATTCCTGCAGCTGCAGAGCAGATTTGGCAGAGGCGGTGCCCGCTCCCACTCATCCCAAGCTCCAGACAAGCTCCAACTCCTGCCAGAGCCACCACACTCTGCGGATCCCTGCAGGATCTGGCCTGCAGGACAGTGCCATCCCACATGCACCATCACTGCAGTGGGACCCCCGGCCACTGCAGATGCTGTGGGTGTCACAACTCATTACTCATCCACTCATGTGTGTGGATTCTGGCTCAGCCTGGATGCATAAAGGCCACTTATCCGCAGCAATTTGTCCTGGTTGGTTTCTAATCTCCATCAGAGCAGCTCAGGAAGTTCCGTTATCCCCATCAATGTCTGATGTCCTGCAGCCGCTGCTCAGCTTCTGGCCTATCGAGAGCTCTCCACAACAAGCCTCACAAGCCATGGGGTGAGAAACCCTCTCACTTGGCCATGTCTGTAACCGAGCTCCCATCTGTGCCCCGCACCGACCCTCTGCTCTCCACAGAAAAGGTGCGGGGGTGCCTACAAGGTGCTCTTGGCACTGCTTGTTACTGCTTGCGTCTTTGTCGTGTCTCCCACTTCATCACCTCCTTCGCAGGTGACAACTCGTCACGGCGGTTCTGCAGGACCCAGGGCGTTTGCACCGGGCACGGAGCCGCTCGCAGGGCTTGCGGCTGAACCCGCTGCTTCGTCTGTTGGCTTCTGAGATGATAGAGTGTCCCAAGTCCTTGTATCATATAACGCTGAGTTATAGGACAGCTTTCCAATACTCCTGATGTTATTTTATCCTATTCTCTCTGCATCCTAATACTGCTTTCTCTTTAGAAAGTAGCTGAATGTCGAGTCTTTGAAATTTCCTGGTGGCGCAAAGGTCTTTTTTTCTGACTTACTGCAGTTAATTCAGGCTCTAGCCGTCAGTATAAATTGTGCAGATTAATTCCTCTGTGCACTTTACCTCACATTTGTCAAAATTGAATTTTGCCTGTCATCTCGTTACCTACTCCTTCCACCTCCTTCCTGGTCCTTTGAAGCTCTTCAGAGGCACCTCTGGTCTTGACTGACCTAAATAATTTCTTTGTAGTTTGCAATTCTTGCCTCTCCTCAACTTTTCTTGCAATGTGTAAAAGTGTGTGTATGTGTGAATGCATAAATTAATCCACACTTCAGTTAACAGGGATCCATTTGGGAGATTTAGATATGTCGCTTTAGCTATGTCTCTCTCTCGCACTTTTTCCTGTAGCTGATTCTTCTTTAGATGCGATTGAAATTGCAAATGTTGCAATTGGATTTGGAATGTGCTTCTGAAGTGATCCCTTGTTACAGAAGCAATGTTGTGCAATTACCTCCTGCTGCTGGTGAAACATTTATATAATTTACTGAACCACAAACATGGCATAAACACCTCGTGTCAGTTAAGACAAAACTTTTCCACCGACTACACAGTGGCACTTTGTGCATGTCATATCAATGCGCTTTCTGTGCTGTAAAGTCACAGTGGCCAGGAGAACATTTGGGCCAAAAGCTACCAAAGCCTGAATAACACTTTGTACATGGCATTTACACCAGGAGCACCACTTCCAGGGAAATTGCACAGTTCAAAAATCACGTGTGCTAAATGCTCAATTTGTGAGTTAAATCCACCGCTAGAGACTATTTCTGTGGCTGAAAGAGGGCAGCTGGACGACCCTGGGGTGCAGCCCAGACCAGGGGCTGATGACAACAGCTTCCCCCCTTCACTGCGGCAGCAGCTGCAGAGCCCTCCTGGACGCCCCATGGAGCAGCCTCCTCCGCAGTGCCGGGGCTGACAGTGCGTGAGGACCCTCGTTCCAGTCTCTGCATGTCCCTGGGGCTGCGGAGGAAGGGGTGCCACCAGTGCCAACCTCTGCACGCAGAGCCTGGAGCTCGCTGGCTCCGAGCCTCTGCGCCGCTCTGAATGCATCCTCAGCGGGAGATGAACTATAGATTGATGAGCGGGAGATGAACTATAGAACTCCCAGAAGCAATTTTACTAAAATATTCCAAGAAGTATTGATAAGGAGATTCTCAGCTTTAAAACATATGCTCTATCGAAAGGAAAAGAAATCTTTTGTAAAGGTTTTAGCATAGTTGCTGCACCTCATCTCTGAGCCTCTAGGACCTCTTTGGGGACGGCGTCTGCTGATAAAGCAGGAAAGTCCCAACATGCCACGTGCTGGTTCTTACGGTGCAGAGGCCTCAGTGCCTCCACAGCTCCCTGCTTGGTGCCTCTGCATCAGCCAGGGCCGGCAGGACACGGCTGCACTGCTTTCCCATCCACACACAGGTAGATGTCCACACATAGACATGTGTAAAGCACCACGTGTGCAGAATGTCCAATTCAGAAGAAAAACTTATCCTGGGTTTGTGTCTGACCCTATTTTCTTTCAAAAACAATTCCAGGAGGTTCAGAATCTTCCTGCTTTTTAGCAGCGTTTTGGGATTTGTCACCCAGTATCCTCTGCACCCACGCAGGGGCTCAGGGACAGACAGGAGCCCCTGCAGACCTGTCCTTGCAGTCCAGCAAGTAGCATCCTTGGGAAGCACAGGACTCCCACGCAGCTTCGCAGGGAGCTTTAGGGTATTTGGGATGAGAGTGTGGCACATCCCCACTTTCATACTAGTTAAGTAAACTTTTGTGCATCCTGAGGCATTGATGAGGCTGGGGGGATATGAGCTGAGCTTAAACATGCAATTATCAGGATTCAGGGTTCACAAGACATATGTGAAAATTTGGGGGTCTCTGAAAGGAATGTTTGCTTTTTGGTTCAGCTTTGCATTCTGCTCAAAGGCTTTGCAAAGTAGGAATATCCTTTATTGATTGCTACAATTGATTTTTTTTTCTACTTGCAAGCAGTGGATCAATGCTGGAGACTTGCAAACAAGCAGATAGTGTCACCAGAAAACAAATATCTTCAGTCAAAGGCAGAGTAGCTCAAGTTAAAATTCAGAGCATGTCTTCAAGCACTTGATTTTTGATTGGTTTTTGTTTGGTTGGTTTGTGTTTTTTTTTTTTAATTTATGAACTCTCTGGGCTGTATTCTACTTGACTAGATTGTATCACTATGTTAGCTCTCAAAAATGAGCAGGATATTAGAAGGAATATATTTATATTCAAGACATATCCTGAAAAATTGTGAGTAGTGAATGCCAGCCTGGAAAATGTGAGTTATAAATATAAATGGAGTATCCAAATGAAAAAAAAAAAAGTTTATTTTTAACTTGCCAGACATACATTCTGGACCTCTAAATCGGCTTTTTGTGGCAGAGGAAAAGCATTTTGCATCTTCACTTCCTCCACAAGGTAGAAATGTTGGAGGGAACAGGAAGATGAATACTTTGTGCTGGGGATATGCAAGAAAAGGAGACATTGTATTTTTGAGGCATTGTGTGTGCATTTCCTATCACTATCAATATTTCCAGTAATACTTACCAGTATTGCTAATTTCAGCCCACAAACCCATGTTTTAGGAGGTTTGGCTTGAGTGAGCTTGTAGGAACTGGCAAACATGTCCTTGGAGATGAGAGTTTCAAAGAAGAGAACAAGAGCATCTGGCCCATGGACAGCAGGTTTGTTCTGTCCTCCAGAACTTCTCCTGTGGGAGCTTCTCCCATTGGCGTCCCTGTTGTGCTACTTGGTTGTGGTGCCAGATGTTTGAATTGAATTAAATCATGAATTTCCTTTAAAAAAATCCACACCTAAAATGTTTTTTAATGTAACGTATTTTCCTTTCTGAAGTACGAGCCCCCGTGCACGTTCACGGTGCGCCAGTACCCAACAGCAGTACCACGTCCAGGCCACGTCCTGCGCCCGTTGTGACCAGCAGCACCACGAGGCCCCAGGGGACCCAGCCGCACTCATCTCCCTGCGCCGGGCCCCGATGCCACCAGCCACGGTGGCACCCGCCTCAGCTAAAGGCTCCAAAAGCCGTCCTCACGCACCCACGTTTAGAAAACTTTGACCAAAAACAAATACCGCCAGGAGGGCTCCATAGCCCTGCCCAGCTAATTGCCTTGCTAACTAATTTTCCTTCAGGATAAAAATTAAAAATCGCAGCATTTACTGGTATCAAAGTAACTATTTAAAAAATATTTCCCATATTAAACCTGGCATTTTATTAGCTTAGCTCTGGTGAGCTAGCACTGTCTGAAATAGAAATCCCTCGAAAGGCTGCATAGAGCCATTTTATTAATGCTTCCTAGCAGTAATGCAATGTGTATCTGCACCATGCCGCGATGCCCGGGCAGAATCACAGCATGCACGAAGTGGCACTGAGTGCCGTGGCAGGGAGGCTGCCAGGGATGAGCACAGACATCCCCATTCCCGCGGGTCACACCGTGACTCCCCGCGGGGTCCCTGGGCTCTGGCCCTTCCTCGTCACCCAGGGCCAGCAGAGGTGACCGCGCTCCCATGGCACCATCCTGGCCCTGCACGCCCGGGGGGGCCACGGCGGTGCCTCCCCTGCACGCTGTGCCCAGTGCCGCACCGCGACGCGATGGGAATCCGGAGGGAAAAGGGACAAAGTGCCGGGGCCAGTGCTGAGGAAACGGTCCTGCCCACTGCACTGCGTGGGGTCCCTGGATCACAGGGATGTGCCGGGTCCTGAAGGGTGTTTGCCAGCCCCACTGACCTCCCTTCCCACAGTTAGGTTTAAGAGGCTTCTGCACGGTCTATTTTAATACTGTCAACATCTGTGGGGTGGAGAAGGCTAGGGAATTAACAGGATATGAAAGTTTGTCACTAGTGATAGTGCACATGTTAAGCTATGCCACTAGAACTGCATTTTAAACGGCCTGAGATTAATGCCATTTGTCGTAAACGTCCTGTCTTTTAAATGTTAAGTAAAATCTGTTTTCTAGGCATGCAGGAAAGGAAGGCTGCGAATGCTCAAAGATTGTTTCAATGGGCTGCTGCCAATAAGGTAGTGCCAAGGGATCCTCCTGCTATGGCTCCTTTGCAGTTAAACACCTGTCTAACAGGACAGGGCTCTAGAGACACCGCTTAATCCAAAAATATGCATATATAAATATATAGCAGAATATTATATGTGTGTGTATATGTATGTGCATATATATATGTATACACACACATATATGCATACGAACGTTTATGATACAGCTAATTAAAAAAAACAGCAAATCTCCTCATGCTCCTCTGTTTCTGTCTCTGTCTTCATATCTATCTAAATATCTATCTCTAGCTTTCTAATTTTAAACCATGTATATTATTTATTAAATTAGTGAGACAGAGATAGATGAGGGTGTCAGGAAGATTCCTAGTTTTTGTTTGTTTGTTTGTTTATTATTAATAGGAGATAAAGCCATTGCATTACAGGCTGGAATACACCTACTTGACTTTCTGCCTTATAAATCTGAACCTGTACTGGAAGTAGCAGGAGCTCCTACGGACAAACTGGATCTCATGAGCGGAGCAGGATCCCGCTCCTGGGACAGTGCATGGTGACTCGGGCAGGTCTGGAAGGGAGGCCAGGGAGGCTCTGCAATTGGACCTTTGCTAATGCTCTTGCAAGGAGTAAATACCTGGCCCCACTTAATTCAGTTGCCTTTAAAAGAGCTTCATGGCCTCCTGGACACAAAGATCCCCATCCACTGCCCAGCACCAAGATGCTCCTTGCCCAGGGATGGCTTGTGCTGGGAGAATAAACATCCCTGCAATGCTAACAGCTACCAGCTGGAAAGCAATTAAAAGTTAATTAGAGGAGAGCATCCAAACTACCCATTTTTAATAATAATTACTGTCATGCAGGGCAGCGACAGGTCTGCACTGGTACCATCGCAGCCAGCGTCCCGGGCCTGAACACCCCAGTGGTTAACGGGGGAAAGGCTCATGGTGCGAGGCCACAGGGGCGTCCCCATCGTGTTCCCCCACTGAGCACCCACGCTCAGCACAGGCGTCACCTGCAGCGTCACATCTGTGGACCAACAGGAAGGGAAATAAGGCGTATTAGCAGATTAGGAAAAGAGCAGCAGCAAGGGATACACCTTGCTGGGATTTTTACATTATTTCCTTTTCTGTGCAAGGGAAATTCATCCCAACAGTGATGATCAGGGCAAGCCCTGCACAGGCAGCACCATGTTTCCTTGGCAGGCACTGGGCTCCGGGCAGGGACAGCTCCTGGGAGGGCTGTGCACACAGATCCCACTCACGAGCAACACAAAAACCTGTGCAGGGAAAAGCTGCAAAAGCCACATATTCATTTAATGACCTAAAACACAATGATACAATGATTTATGAGATAATAAACTGCAGGTAAAGATAAGCAAATAATGCATCAAATTATGAATCTGTGATTCTTAATGAGCTCTCTAGCTTTGTTCTGTGGTCCTGTCGTGGAGAATTGCCTCTTTGCCATGCTTACTAAATGAGCTCTCTTTTCATGTGAAATCATATTTTAAATTGGTGGTACAGTAGGCTAGAACTGGGAGACCACTTTGGAAAAATGTCTCTGGCGACTTTATACTTCTTTGTCCCTGTGCTTGCCTGCCGACCATTGGATTTTCCAGCTGTGGTTTGCTGTGGTTTGATAAATGCTTTTTGCAAATATGCAATGGACCACAGAGCGCTCAAAAGCTGTTGCTGTGCCTGACTCTGGCACTGAAGGACAGTACCCCGGGCAGCCTCTGCAGCACCAGCCTGCACCGTCCTGCACGCTCCCGGCCACGTCCTGCGCGCTCTGCCCATGCAGAGAGTCTCACCCTCCTTTGCTTTTATTGCTTACAGGTGCTGGGCATAGACAAGCCCTGCCCCAGGACCTGAAACCTGCAGCTCGCACCCTGTGTGTGCCGAGCGCAGCCACCCTGCTCAGATTTCATCCACACTTCCTTATACAGTGGCTGCACAGGAAAATGCTCATTCAAAATAGGGTAGAATGGGATGCTCTGCCTTTTTATCTTAGAAATCTTGACACAGGCTGCTACATTTGCTTTCAGGAAGTTTTTCTTCCACCAGTGCATTGGACAACAGAATAGTTTAACCATTTCCAAATGCTACCTAAAAAGCAAACTGCTTAGCTGAAATAGTTATATAAAAACATAAATAGTTATATTCTCTGAGGATTACATTAAACATGGCATTTTAACTCACCAATTTGCATATGGTTGATTAGTAAACAAATATGTCCTGAGAGGCCAGTAATTAATCTTTTACATCAAATCTGTTGATTAGTCTTTCTGGGAATAGTGCTAGATGTTACAAGCAGGTGTGAGACAAGATATCACTTTATTTGAAATTTCGAATTAAATGTGACAAATAACAAAATTTTATATGCATTTTTAAAGCTTTGAAGGCATCACATGGTTTAGCAAATGGCTAACTGGGATTTTATTTCAGAATTAACATCTTTGGTAGCTCCATGTAAAACATTCCCACTTTTTTTTTTTTTTTTTTTTTTTTTTTTGTCTGAACTAAACTAGAAATAGGCTCCACCTAGAGGCTGTTGCATTTGAGAATAATTAGGACAAGGAAAGTGCAGAAGGACACACAGACCTGGAGCGCGGAGCCCTGGAGCTGTGACTGCCTGTGCAGAGCTCACGCTCGTGATGCCGCGAGGGCCTTGCCATGGACGGGCCACTGTCACCACGGAGAAACTGCCTCCGTGAGCCCTTAAAAACCTCCAAAAAGTCCTGCAGGGTGCAAGGAGGAGGGCTGGGGTGAAACAGGCAGATGTGGAGCACTTTGGGTTGAAACACTTGGTGCTCTTGAGCAGGAAACCTCACAGGCCCATGCTTAGACCCTCTAATGTGGCACGTGATAGGTGCTGTGAGATCTACCAGTGATCATATGCCCAGAGACAAGAAAATGCCCACAAATTTCCTATCTGAAGTTTTGTATAGGATGCATATGGTCCTATGAAAACATGCAGTAGGATTTATACTTCACAGTGGAAAGCAAACCCGTACCCCCAGTGCAATACTCAGCAAAAAGCTGCTGAAATCCTGCCAGGGAGAGACAAAGAGGAAACAAGGTCCAGAGTTTGGAGGTGGTTTTACTTTTCCATGAAAATGACACAGAAGACCTGTGGCTAATTCTACAGGTCACATTTAAAAATTAATAGTGAAAAAATGGAGAGACAAGGACAATATTGCTGCAATCATTGCCATACTGCAAACAGCACTCGCTGGGAAGGATGAACATGTCATGAGCTCAGCTGTCAGGAGGGAGGCTGGCTGGTGGCTCTGTTGCAGAACTGCTCTGCAGGTCCGAACACATTTAGCTCAGCCCAAATCCTGTCCCCCCTGCACCCCCTGCTCCGGAACATCCCTGGCCCCTGCCCTGCCCGTTGCCGCAGGACCTGCCCGTGGACCTACTGCTCACCAGCTTGTTCCTGCCTGGCACAGAGGCTGTGCTCCCTGCGGGCAGCCCAGAGACCTGGGGGCAAAACAAACCCGGTGGGAAGGGGCATGCAAATGAATCCTCACCATCTTTGAAGATTATCGGTAGAAGAGCCAAATCAAAGGGCTGATCGACAAAATGTGACACTAAGAATGAGCAGTATATAAAGCCAGTTTCTTTTCAACTCCTTGATTTAGCAGCAAATTAAAGCCCTAAACACTATTTCTTGAACTTTAAATCTCAAGGCAAAAGGATAATCCTTATTTAAGGGGCATTTATTAGCCTCTGCCCTCAGACAGCTGAGGCTGCTTGTCCCCACAGAGTCACAGGTCGATCATTCCAAAATGCACTTCTCTCTTCAGCAATAGTCCCCCAGTTCCCATGGGCAAAAAGACCTAATAATCCACCATGACTCCAGCTAAAGAGATTAAGCACCTTCCCCTTTCGTTTTCTTCTAATGAATAGATTCTTCATTTTTTTCTTAGTGAGAGTGACAGTCATGCTCTGATTAGTCCTCTTAAACATGTAATTTGGGAATGGGGTGACAGTGAGCAGGCACAGTGACCGCGTTGCTGGAGTGTCACCTCTCAGGGTTTAATGTTGGGTTTCTGCTCTCTGGCCCTGCCCAGGGGAAATACCCAAATGGGCACACAATAAGTCTCACCAAAGGCTCACCCATTCAGTCATTTCTTAAAGAAACTTGGAACATCTTAGCTTTCTTGCAAATCCATCACTACTAACTACAGTGCAGCTAACAGCTTTATACCATTAAACATAAAACAAGAATGGAACTAATGTCACTTATAGGATAATCCAATTTTCCATGGCAATCTGTTATTCAAACTGATTAGGAACAATATAAAGCAGGCAAATGTGTAATGTCGTTAACATCTAGCAGGCTAGTTAATTGAAGCTCCACAGCAGAGTTGTAAAACACGAGGTTTACAGTTCCGTATTCCCAACTGGAAGTTCCCAGATCACATGCAGCATGCTTTATGTTAAAGAAGGATCTACAGATTCTCTGAGGTGTTCATTTAATACAGAAATCAAGTTCTCTGATTTTACATCAAAAGCCACATCATATAAGTGTTCAATTTCAGGGCAAAACTAGAATTCTGTACATATCTAACACGAAAGTGAAAGCAAAGTACTAGATCAGTACAGGATCTTCAGCTGAGCGGTGGTGTTGGCTCCAGTCTTCAAATGGATGATTCATTAGTCTCCTGCCTCATAATTTATCTACCACCAATCAACTTCTGACGTGATCAGTAAGAGTCCTCGTCTGAGGGCCACACAAAAAGGGTCACGCGTGGCTTCAACTGGAAGGTTAACAGAAACACTTGGCTATTAACAGAAAGTGGCTATAAATATGGTTGCATTTGGAACTCCTACAAAAAGGTATATTTAAGGTATATTTAAGGCAGAGTAGTGTGTCTTTAGGTTCTCCATGTAAATTTTGCAGTTTCTTTAAAGAAGACATTAGGAAATGTGAAAGTCCTTAAATTTGAAACTTTGGAGTGACAGTTTAGGTAGAAATTTGGTAAGAGAAACACCCTAGCCTGGTTACTGATTGTGTGGGTGCAGATTCAGAAGCAATCTGCATTAAGATGCTTGGCTTTCATGTCAAGAGTAACTGCTGGCTGGATTTCCCAACACGTGACTGTATTTTCATTTTCCTACTCAAAATGAAATCTTGAAAAGTCTTGCATAACAAGATGAAGGCATGGTTTTCTCCAGTTACAAGCAAATGCAAATATTTCATAGTGTGGTTCTGTGGACAGGCTAATGCATCGGGACAATTACCATCGTCTCCACATTTCCTTGGTGCAACTCACAGCTTTTAGGAAGGCTGAAACAGCCATTTCACAATGTTGCTGTCCAGAGCGGTTATTAGCAAAGTACAAACTGAGCCCTAATAAATGTCTTACCTGAATATTTCTGCGTATAACAAAGAAATAATAACTAAAATCATAACTGATTTTGGCTGGAGGACCTGTGTCTAAGTCCCACTTTAGACATTTCCATCCCTTTCTGCACTGGACGGCAGCCCGTGCTGCTCAGAGCGGGGCGATTGCTACGACCTCTCCCGCACACCCGGTCCTGAGCCCAGTGGCTACTGCCCCTCACAGCCGCCTAAGGGCCCTGCTGGACCCGGTGCCTTTGGACACTGCTGCCCAGCAGACAGAGGATGAAGCTTGTCGATGCCACTGGAAGCATTCTGCTTACAAATGGGACCTGTGAGCAGTAGCAAAACAAAAATAGTAGCAATTAAAGAAAAATAGTAATGAAAAGGAAAAGCACAAAGCAACAATGAAAACTTACAAAGGCAAGTAGCTGCTCACGAAACGCAGGCTGCTTTTCTAGAGCTGACAAGTAAATCATGCATCCAGGGTGCTGCATTAATATATGTGTATGTTTCCTCCTCAGTGTTTTCCACTGCTAGTCTTTTTGAGCTGTTTAATCTACTTCTAAAGTGTGGAAGAAAGGCCCAGTCAAATTCCTCTTGTTGGCAGCTGAGTGCTGCCCAAAGAAATAAATGGGTTTTGAACATTCTCCAAGCAGCATGTCACTGCATTGCACATGATTTCATTCTGTAAACCCAAGTTTTTTAAGACAGTATTTACTTTTCCAGCCTACAGTAAAGGAATACACTTCCCATCTGAGAAAAAAAAAGAAGTTTATTTTCTCCTGAGATTCATGCATCTGTCACTTTGCAATACTCATATGAATGAATGAATATACACTCTTATCAACTCTGTAATGTTGCTAAAACAACTGATAACCTAGCAATTAAAATGCAGCTTTGTCAGAAAAATGATCCCGCTTTGCCATCAGTTCTGAGCTGGGTTCTCCGGAGGAGCGGGAGCGCCCATCCCTGCCCACGGGCGGTGCAGGAGGCAGCTGCTTTAGGGGGGTCTGAGCTGCCGGCTTCGCCCCTCCATATCGCGGGTGAGTAGCGCCCAGCCCTGGGGCGCTGGGGATGGACTGAGGCGGGGAGTCCCATACCGAGATGTCCCGCGGCTGGGTGTCCTGCACCTCCCTGTGTGGGTGTCCCACACCTCCCTGCCCCTGGTGCCCCACACCTCCCTGTGCAGGTGTCCCACACCTCCCTGTCCCTTGGTGTCCCACACCTCTCTGTCCAGGTGTCCCGCTCCTCTCTGTCCCTTGGTGTCCCACACCTCCCTGTCCCTGGTGTCCCACACCTCTCTGTCCCAGGTGCCCCACACATCCCTGTCCAGGTATCCCACTCCTCTCTGTGCCGGGTGTCCTGCTCCGTGCTGTCCTTGGTGTCCCTCTCCATGCTGTCCCTGGTGTCCCACTCCATGATGTCCTTCAGCTGCCACGCAGCAACGAGCACTGCTCCTGTGCTCTCCTGCGTGCCCAACGTGTCAGGCAATACCGCAGCCAGGCTCTGTCGCCTGCCCCAGGCCACAGGAGAGCCAAGCGAGCACTAACTACGGGGCTGAATAGCAGGGGTGAATAGTCCGTGCTCTCTGGTCCTCTTAGGTTCTGCCTGTCCAGGGCTCCCTGAGCGCCTTCCTCTGGAGCCAGAGCTGAAGGACAAACACCCTGCACACACAGGCAGGAACAAGGTGAGGACAAACTCTGTCACATCTCTCTGACACTTAATCTTCCTGTGTCTCTGTCTTACTGCATTTTCTGCAATAGCTGCAGGACTGAATGCCTGAAAGAGCAGGAAGATGCCCGTGCACAGAAATAGCTGCTGCAGAGGCTTTGGGACAGACATTCCTGCTAAGGATTTAATTTTAAGATTGTTCCTCATTTAATAACGGTTTCCTTGGATCTCCTGAATAGCATCTGCATCCAAGTAACAGCTGCCACATGAAAACCTGCACCTTGCTATCTCAGAAATACCATAGGAACATGTTACACCTGGATAGGTCCCTTTGACTTGTCCCTGCTGTCATTGTCATGAGCTCATTGAGGAAAGAAAACATTCCAAAAAAAAATCCTGCATTATATTTTTATACTTAATAAAACTAGGCGAAGACCTGTTTTAAAAAACATAGATTTACTCTCCTATTTGAGGAACCAAATAGATCATTACAACTTATGCAAAAATAAATGCTTAAAATGTGTAATGCAATCGAAAATCAGCCTGATTGAGGCAATGTTCTGAAACTTAGTAAGCCAAGTGATGCTTTCCCTGTTTTTCTCTGTACTAAGGACTCAGGACTGTCATTGAAGAAGTCATCCTGATTTAATATACTCTCCCTAATTGACCTCATTGGGACTATTTGTACAAACTGTGTTTAGGATCTCCTTTCCAGTCTGATGCTTCATCTTTCCTTTTTTTTTCTTTTTTTTTTTTTGGTTAGTTTTTTGTTGTTGTTGCTTTGTTTTGTTTGTTTTTGTATTATCAAGGAATAGTAGAATTTTTTCCAACACAGACATGAACCAGAGCACAGCTGCAAGACTGCCACTTCACCACTTAGATGAGCAGAAGTTCACCCAGTGTCTGCTCCACGTGCGGCTGTGTTCCCGAGAGGGACAGGGCTGAGCCCTGAGTGTCTGCAGCACCTCGTGTGGGTGACCAGAGCCTGTGCCAGCGTCGTTGAGGACAGACCAGGCTCCCTGACACCTCCCTGAGAGACTTTTGCTGCCACCTCCCAGCGCAGCTGTGCAAGAGGAGACAGGGATGCTCCTTAGCAGGTGCCGCTTCTGCACCGCTCCTGCCACCCAGCAGATCCGTGCAGCAAAGGGCTGCAACTCCATAAACCCGCCAGGTCCCTGGGTGAAAGACGGGTGATGACACTGGCTGCATCTGGAGTCTTCCAGGTTCCAAGGCTTTTCAGAATAAGTTCACAATGACTCCTCTATTAGTGGGAAGTTTAGGTAACGTTTCTTCCTTCAGCTCTCAAGGGACAGAAGGAAAAATGAGGACAAGTCTTTAGGATAGAAAGCAGAAAGTGAAAGTTTCAGTAACAACTGACATTTAGACTGAAAATGAAAATGATAATTCTCACTTGCTAGGAACATTCCTGCAGAAATTTGCATTTGCAGAAATAAAATTGTTCTGCATTTGCAGAAATAAAATGGTTCTTCCAGATGAAGTGTATGTGTCTCCCAGACAGAGCTACCGTCATGTACGCAGCATAAACTTGGCCTTCAGCTAGTTAGTTTCATATTCCTAAAGCCTTATATATCAGATAATGTGTTCTCTTTTGGCTGCTTTTTTTTTGTTTGGAGGTGGATGTGTTTTAGTCTTCGCAACGTTCTTGTGAAGCTCTGGTTCCTTTGGACCCCTCATCTCAGGTGCGCGCTCCAGGGCCCGGAGCTCTGCTCCATGTCCGTGTCCTGTGCCTGCATTTCTCACCAGTGCTCGGCAGAGGATTTCAATGCTGCTCAGAGGATGGTCTTGACCCTTAAAGGCTGCCACGCGGGATCTCGGGTTTGCCCCGGGCAGTAGGAATCTCACATCCTTGTGCTGGCACGTTCGCGGGGTTATGAATCTGTCACTACTCTGTGTGCAGATCTCCTTAAAGGTTACATTTTACTTTCAAGCAAAAGGCCAGTGGTTGCTCTAATAATAAACACAATAAATAAATGCAGAATCTAGAAATCTGATGCCAGGCAGAAGCACAAATGAAAAAAAAAGCAGGAATACATTTATAGGGAAGCCTGGAAGTCTGGCTAGGAAACTAGCAGGCAAGCAGCAGGAATCTGAAATGCAAAGCGAGCGCTGTGAGCATGATGCTCGCTGATGTGAGCAGTTACGTTCGGGTGTGGACTGCAGCCACACGAATGTATTCCAGAGAGCTGGGCCCTGCATATCCTCACTGCTGCAGGCTCCCCCGCAGCGAGGCACAGAACCGGCCTCCCACGGCCCTCGTGCCTTTGCTTCCCCCTTGGGATGAAGCTAACGTGAAACTTCAGACTCTCTAGCACAAGGTTCTTCAGTTGTTCAATACAGTTTAATGCTTAGTAAAGTTTATATGAAGTTTGAAAGATTAAATGCAATTTTGTGACAGATACACCTAATTCTGCTGGCACGACTTTTACTATATCTGGATTTTTAGCTTATTAAGTCTTGTTTTGTGTGCTGCATCTCATTGATGTAGAGTGAATTAATGACATTTTAGATATATTTTGTTCTACTGAATTCAATCAGAATGTGATTTCTTCACCATAGGAGAAATATGTATCTTTTCTTGGCATAATTTTTGGTTTTTCTTTTTTAAAATGACACTTAATTTGGTATTCTGACTTCCTAGGTTCTAGAGAACACAGTTCTAGGAACATTTGTATTCTTTACTTATTTACTTCTTTTTTTCTTTTTTTTTTTAATCAACTGAATGTTATGATGTAATGTGGTGTTACTTATTTGGACTCCCACTGAACTCTTCTTTAATTAATTTCACTTTTTTAAGTTGCAGAGCTGATTTGATAATTGGCTACTTGAAGTAATGACATGAAGTACTGTTAAAGATGGGTAATGAGCTGAAATTAAGTCAGTTAGCTAATATAGCTTAATCGCTTTCGATAAATAATTAGTGTCCGCCTGCCAGAGTCCTGTCACTGCCACAGCTGAGGTATCACTGCCTAATTACTCATCTATTTCTATCTGTTTCTATGTCCATTTATTCTGCTTACAGGCCTGGGAACAGCCATGGAAGCGCAGGCTATGTGCAGGCATCACACACAGGTATCATTAAAGTCTTCATGTCGGTTAAACATTCCTAGCGCTTTTCCTGCAATTCAGTGCGTTTCTCCTCAGGAATTAAAGCAGTACATCTGCATGGTCATACTGTAGCAGACAGGAAATTATATCGCAGGTTTTCATGCTAATTGTTCCATTTCTTTCTTCCTCTTCATCTCCTGATCTGCTTCTGCTCTTGCATTCATTTTTATAGTGTTCTAGTGGCTCTGTAGCACAGGCAGACAGGTTATGTAAAAAGGTGAATAAACTGACAGTGCAGTGATTTCAAGTCTGTCCTGTGCTGTTTGACTTTCAAAATCCAAATGTTGGGACCAGTTGAAAAGCAGAATGATTAGACAATGAACTGACTTGGGATGAAACATGGGATGAGTCACTCCCCAAAGAGGGAGATAAGGTAGCAGAGGAGACTGCAGGAATGACAAAACCCGAAGCGGGGAGGCAGGCACATTCAGCAAGTGTCACAGGACCGAGGAGCCCGGGTACCGCTCCTGCTGCTCATTTGGAACAGCGAGACCGAGCCCGTGTGAACCGGCCAGGCAGATGGGGGCTCATGCAACCGCTGTGTGCGGCAGGGCACCCGCTGTGCCCGGGCGTCCCCAGCGACACCCAGCAGTGCTGCCGCGCGGATACTCCGGCCGTGGTGCTGAGGGGTCTGGCTGCAGCGTGGTCCTGGGCCTGCTGGTGGCATGGAGCCTCTGAGAATGGCAGGAGGGCCCAGCCGGGCAGGGTGCGCCCAGCACCTCAGGGACAGGTGACCAGGGCTGTCCTGGGAGGGACACGCTCGCTGCGCTGGCTCCTTAGAGACTGCGTCACGGGAATGTCATACCTGGTCACCACGCAGCATCCATGAAACGCACACGCACCTCCCCAGGAGCGATGGACTTTGCTCGGTTCAGGATGCGCTTCCTGCCGGCGGGACCAGCAGGGCTCTTCTCTGCGACCAGCCGGGTTCTGCTCCGGAGGGACCAGCAGGTCCCGCTAACCAGGCACTAACCAGCCTGGAATTGTTTCCCTGCCAGTCTCTGCCTGCGACCAGCCCCTGAGGAGACTTTGGAGAGCTGGAAAGGCTGCTGCCAGGCTGCCTGTCCTTGGGGATAAACACACTCCTTTTCTTGCTGGGAGCACAGAGAGTTTGCTCGCTTTCCTCAAGGAGCTCTCAGCCAACAGGGACAAAGAGCAGCTACTTTAATTGCCCCAACAAATTGCAGTGAGGCCTTGAAGGAAAAGCAATAGATGCCTCTCTGTCGCTGTGCTGGAGAGATCACAAGAAGAGAAAAGCTTAATTTATCTTTGTTGGGGAAACACTTCTTACTATCTTGGTCTTCTCAACAAGTGCAGGGTTCAGATTTAAATATTTATGCAAATTCTATTATAAAAAGTGGGCAACATCTGCATGAAAAAAAAAGAAAAAAGGGTATTTCTTATATAAAAGTCTAGTAGAATTTAATAGGAAGTGACAGTGTTATGAGAGAGTTTTATGTTAAAAGAGTAGAGATGTTAATAGCTTATTATGTCTCTGTGCTGTAAATCCTAACAGAGATGTAAAGGGAAAAAATCTTCCTTTCCTCATATCTGCAAAGTGCTCCCTGTCTGCGGCCAGCTGGCCGGCCACACTCCACCTCGTCTCGCAGCGGATGCTGGTCCTTGCAGGTGTCCTGAAGGATGCAGCTACGCGAAAATGATTCTTGGCTCAAAAGGAGTTTGAGAAAATTATTTTCCTTCAATTAAGCCCAAAAGGCTAGCCTGGCTAAAAGGAATAAGAAAGTCCTCATTGTGAAAAAAATGAGAAATAGGCTTGCATAATTTAGTTTATTTTTCTAATGAGTTACACCTTTCTACAGATATTATGTCCACCCATCTCACTGATACTTATTTCAGGAGTGTTTTCTCTCATATAAGATTTTCTTGATATACAATAAACATATTTCTTGATACTATAAACATATTGTAGAAAAAAAACTATATTCTTAGAAAACTGTCTGTTCATGCGTTATTCACACTATGGCACTTGGGTTTTATTTTTTTAGAATGATTATGCGGAGTGAATTTGGACGTTACAAATTGATCCTACATCATCCAAATCTCTCGCTAAAGTAAATGTTTTTCGCTACACCGTCATTTCTTTTACAATACAGCTTTTCTCAATGTTATATGCCCTTTTATCCCTTACTCAATTATAGCAGATTTTCACTCCTCCTCTGTCTTCTCAAGTGACAGAATGACTATTTAACCTGTCCTTGAGGAGAGCCCTCCAGACTGCGCACTGTCTGTGCAGCCACCTGAGTCCTGGCAGCAGCGCGAGCCTGGTCCTGAGCTCCCGAGGGCCACGACTTGCTGCTCTGCTGCTCTGAGGAGTGAGTCTGGGAAGGCCAAACATCTTAATCAGCTTTCAAGAGCTTCTCCTTTGAAAGGAGTGGATTCTGTTGAAAGGTTATTAAGCTCTGTGAATGCCATGCTAAAAACTTTAAGACAAGAAGTGTGTTTCTAACAAGGGAATTCAGTTAGTTGTTATTTTTGTTTTGCTGTGTTTGTTTGAGATAATATAGACAGTGGTAGGTAGTAGGGAAATTATACTGATGCACATGAATGAGAAGCTAAATAACCATACAAAGAAAAATCCAGGGAGGAAAGATCTTTCTTTCATAGCTTGTTAAGAAATATTAATTCCACACTTAAAAATCTGTGAGGAGCTTAATCTTGCTACAAAGTACGGCACTTCTAGGGATGCAAGTGCGGTGGTGTTTTCGCCTTTCCGAGCACACGTGCAGGTTTGGCCAGACAGCGCTGCTGCTCCCGCTGCCTTCCCAGACCAGGGCAGGGAGTTGAAGCAGGAATAAACGGTGCTTCCAGCAAGTTCAACACAGGTCTCCGGGCTGGACCCAGCTGTTTTTCACACTGCAGGGTTTGCAAAGGTGCTGCCAGAGGCGTTCACGGATCCCAGCTGACCTAAGTGGCCGTTTCTGCACATCTCTGCGAGTCAACCATGATCAGCCTATCTGGGCTGTCCTACCCCCAACACAGGCACTTCCAAATCCTCCCTGGCCTTTTCGAGCTACACAAAGGGAAATGCCTTCAGTCATGATGCTTATCCAGCAGGACACTGATCTGTGACTGGAAATTTTGAAAGCCTCAGGCTTCCTTATTCTCCCGTCCACCTGCCTGCACTGCCACAACAGAACAGCAAGAGCGGCCCATGTCCCACAAATGGGATCTTCTATTTTAATGCATCTGGCTTGTGTGGGTTTGTGGGGTTTGTTGTTGTTGGGTTTGTTTTTGTTTTTTAGTACCATTATATTCCTGTAGATTCTCTGTTCCACATTTGTTCTCACCTGTGACTGTGCAGTTCATTATCCTTACCCAGACATGTAGCTCTGCATTTGCATTTGACCTTATTGAATTTTATCTTGCACTGCTGCAGGACCCCCCAGGTTGACAATCCTGGCGGTTTGTTGTGTGCGCTCTTAAGTTCACAGACTTATTTCACTCCTCAGGGACCTCCACAAACATCCTCTGAGTGCTCAAAAAAGGCTGAAATCAGGCCTGACGTTGCCTCAGTTATGCCTAGAAGATGTCAGAGATATTCTATAATCACCTGCTGATTTGAAAAACATCCAATTTTCATAAGTAGTCCCTAGCCTGTTCTTTTTCTACTTCAGTTTTCATTTTTGTACCTTTTTGTTGCTGACTTTGTGCTAGCCATCTGAATCCATTTAACATTTTTAGTGAATAATGAGGCAAAAAAAGGTTTTATGGATTTTACTAGCTTCAAGCAATTCTACTACAGAACAATTATGAATCACTGAAACACACAAAGTAAATCAGCAGAGACTCACAGCCTGCAGTGAGGCTCATGCAGCTTTGAAATCTGAGCTTGGAAAATACAGTGAGAATCACTCCAAGCTGGAAAAGTCTCCATTTGTATAAAACAGTTTGCAAACACGTGCAAGCAGATGAGATTCAGCTGCTATAAAGGTTTACAAGGAAGTCCCAGGCCAATCATGCCATTAGAAGTAAGTATCTTTGTCTGCATTTCCAGGGAGTGAGAATATATTCATGGAGTATCCAGTGCTGAGCTCCTATGCTCAGTCTTTTTTTTTTTTTTTTTTTTTTTTGTACGTATCTCCCAGGGATTCAGAAAGTCATCCATGAGAAAAATTTCCATGTTTGGCATTGAGCGCAAACAGGGAATATGAGGGAAGACCACAGTATGATGCAGCTTTCCCCAGACCACAGGAGAGTGGGCAAACGTGCATCTGAAGGGCTCAGAAAGATCTCTGACTTATCCTGAGAAAAGGGCACAATGGAATGTGAATCTAGAACCATCCATAGGGGCAGGCTGACCACACCGCCCTAAGCAATCTTAAATGCAAAGAAATCTCACATCACAACACTGTAATCAAGAAGACATTAATGTTGTTCACTGTAATCAAAAAGGCTATGCCAAAACAAGGATAAAAATCAGAATAAAAATTGTTCAACAGTTCACAGTGCTGAGGGATTTATGCTGTTTCAGCTTCTTCTGCATTATGGAAATGCAAGATGTATCTGCAATAAACACTAGCACTAACCTGCAGTGAAGGATATGTAAAATGAAGGTAGGACATAGCCAACATGCACTGGAACAAGTACTTTAGCTAAGTGACATTTAACCAGTCTGTACTGTGCAGGTGTAATGACATAAGCCCCTAAAACTAGCAAATGAGGGAGGCATGAATGGGAAGGTGATCTAGAAGAAAATGCTATTAAATTCTTCCTTATTATTAATACGTTGCATGTCATTGCTATAGAGACCCAGAGACACGTCAGAGATTGTGTTTCAGTGTATGCAGAGCGAGCCCTTTTTCTGATATGGACTACATGGTGTCACGCGGGCTGGGAGTCCCCAGTGACGCAGCGCAGGGACCGCTGAGACGTGGCAGGCGCCGCCTCGCGCCCGTCCTGCCGCACCGGGGCTGCACCTCGAGCTAGGGTCAAGGCCAGTGGGGAGACCTCTGATACCTGTGCACAAAGGGAGGCTGGAACAAAACGGGGAGTATTTTGCGGAAAGTCACCTCTTGCTTTTATTTCTCAGGAAAAATTGTGGAATAAGCTTTTAAAATTAATTTATTCATTTGCTGATTTTGCAGAGCAACTTTTTAGACTGTGGTTTTAGGAACACTGTTATGAGACATGATTCTGCAATATACTTTTGATTATGTGCATAATGATGCAAAATGTGAAAAATCTTAGAAAACAATTCCTGGCTGTAGCTATAGTTTTGAATCTTGGAAGTGCTTTTTATCGGTTTCAACAATAACATGTCCCACGGTTTGTCATACAGTTCAAAGACCCCCACGGAAGCCCTTCGGAAACCCAGGCCGCATGTGTATGCAGTATGCAAATATGACAATGAGTCCCAGGAAACAGAACGAATGTGCATGGCAATTCTGTGAAGTTTTATGCAAACGTGTGTAGCACGGTGGTCTGAGCTCTGGCTGATGCAACGCAGGGTTTGCACGGCAGGAGGGTCGAGCGCCCGGCACCCAGCGCCCTGCTGAGGACAGTACCAGCATCACGACAGCGCCGATGCCGACAGGTTTATCCCCGGGTCAGTGCCAGCGATCGGCAGGACACATCTCCAGCCGTCTCTGTGCTGCAGACAATCACGGCGTGATGGTTAGTGTGGCCTCTGCAGTGAGGCTGAACTTCCAGGCGTTGCCAGAGGGAGGGAGCACCAAGAGACGCCGAGGCCGAGCCTGGGTGATGCCGGGTCTGCGCGGCTGTGACCCCATGGGAGCTGCGGCGACTGCCCCGTCTGCACAGGGGCTGCACTTCCCACAAGACCATTGTCAGAGCTCTGCGTTACCGTGTGTAAATACCCAAACTGGCTCCTGTGGGAGTTCATCTCTGTGTTTTTCTCAGTATTGCCTGACTTTATTCACACTTGGGTAGACCACATACCTTTTCATGACAGTGGATATACTATGGAGAAGATGAAATATTTGTTACCTAACAAAGATCATTACTTGTTCCTGTCGTTAGGAAGTTTTACCTTTTTTATTTTCCATGGTACTCTGTTTCACTGACTCACGCGCTTTTGAAGATAATTCTTTCTCCTAAAAATTTTAATCTTTTCAAGAGATAATAAGGTGTTTGCAGCTTCCATATAGTCCAGCTAAATACAATTAACTGTTTTTGTTTTTGTTTTTTTTTTTTCAGTGCAAACAGAATTCTGAGTCAGACTAGTGACCTTCAGGACAAAATATGTGCTCTTTCATAGACATTTTTTTTTCCTCCTAAATTTAAATATACCAAGAAGATAATAGCTTATTTTCTAACACTTAATGTACCATAAAAGTACATCAGTACAAGCAGAGCTAGCAGATACTGCCTCTGCCACCACCCACAACCACGGGCTGTTTCACTCTGACGTGACCAGGGCAGGGCCCATGGTGACACAGGCAGCACGCGCAGAGGTGGCTGGGGATGGGGCAGGTGAGGGCTGGGGAGGGAACCTGCTTCAGCAGGACCGCGAGCGGCTCTGCTGGAGCTCGCAGCGAGCGGCAGCCTCTGGACCTACTTAGTGCCGAGGTGTGCGGAGGGCGGCAGCACTCCCGGGGTCCTCCCAGAAATGGAGCTTGCCGAGGGCCCTGGCCCTGAGCTCCCTCCGCACATGGCCCGAGGTGGCCACCAGAGCGGAGCCGGGGGCTCACGTGGATGTGCTTGAAGTGCGCACGGACTGCGCTCGCCGCTGCCAAAGCAGAGGTCAAAACTGGGAGCAGCATCAGCGCCCGTCCTTCCGCTACCAAGAAACATCCAAAACTGTGAATGCCATCTCAAAATACTGCCTGGCACAGTTGTGGCATTCATCTGAGTCTTGTGGGATATTCTCCAAGGAAGGCAAACTAGATGCTCTGAAGAAGGGGAATGAATCCAGAGAGTTTTCATCGAGAAACAAGACACTGATTATCACAAATCAGTGATCATCATTAAAAGCAGTGTAAATAAAGAGAAGGCAACAAAACTCTTCTCTTGCATAAAACTGTCATTTGCCTTTGTAAAGATAGTAATTCTTTTTTATGTTAAAGTTTTTAAGCATTGTTTGCAAGCATTGAAATAACACAATAATGACAAAGCAGGAGCTGTCTCGTCTGTTATTACCCATCTCTGGAGGTACAAGGTTCCTTGCGCCTTGGCGTGCTGGGACAGTTGTGGCTCTGTCACCCAGCCCAGCAAATCACAGTCACAGAGAACCAGCGTCAGCTCCAGTTACTCCCAGCCCGTCCTGGTCAAACATTCTCAACCCTTTCGACTACTGGTGCCTTTAAGGATATTTAAAAGGCATTCAAATGCTTGAGAAAGACAATGTTGTTTCATTCTCTGCACATTTCTTAGTGAATATTCATTACAGGCACCATATTACACATTGGGCTGTCACGTGAGAAGTGCATTCATCCCTTAATGAGGTTCTGACTAATTTATCAGGCAAAAACAAAAAAGAGTAACAATAACAAGGGTGTTTGCAGTCTCTTAACAATAATAGTGCTAATGAAGCTTTAAAATGAAGGACAAGATTAATTCCCTAAACTTCTAACTCAGTATGGAGGAAAATGTAGTCAGAGAAAAGAGAGAAACTATTTGCCAGGAGAAAAAGAAAAAAAAAAAAGAAAAAGAAAAAAAAAGAAAAATTACATTTTCCTCTTGACAACAGGCACCATAACAAAACTGCAGGTCACAAAGTGACCTCTATTTAAAATTCCAAATCTAATTCATCCTTTGTCCCTTGAGAAAGTGGGGAGGGGGGCTAGATGCTTTTTGTTGTCCTCTCCCGTTGCCGTTGTGGTGGCAATACTATGTGGAACTCCAGTGATTTTTTTTTTCCTCATTTTTTTTAATCCTTTCAAAACCATGAGGAATTTTTATACTTCACAATACCCCAAGAAAATCTTCCCAGGGCAATGTCTCCATATTTAACATATCAGAACATATTTATACTGTGATACTTTAACAGATATTCCTAATAAAGGGTCACCAAGCAGTCACAGAGGGCAGGATGTTCGACACGTGGCAGCAGAATGTCAAGTGTGTCAGCTGCGATGGTCCCGCTTTCTGCCAAGCTGCCCCAGTTCACTCCACACACCAGTTCCTCAGAAACAGTGTGGGCGGCAAAATAAAGCTCTTTCCCCCGATGTGGATCTGCATTTTCTGAGAGGAGTTTCCCCTGCCCGTGCGGTGAGCAGGAGCCGTGGGCAGCGCGGGACGCGCTGGCGCTGCCCAGCCAGGAGCCGTCTGCAAGCAGCTGCGGCACAAGCAAGCCGGGGCAGCCGAGCGGAGCCCGCCGGGGATCGCTGCCCGCCGCAGCGCCCCTTCCCGGCAGGGCGGCCGCGACGCCGAACCCGCTCCATCCCGCTCCATCCCGCTCCGTCCCGCGACAGCCTCTGGACCGCGACAGCCGACCCGCTCCATCCGGTGATGCCCGTCCCGCTCCGTCCCGCTCCATCCCATGGTGGCCCTTGGAGCTGGACACCCAACCCACTCCATCCCGCTCCATCCCACTCCATCCCATGGTGGCCCCTGGAGTGTGACGGCCAATCCGCTCCATCCAGCGATGCCCATCCCGCTCCGTCCCGCTCCATCCTGCTCCATCCCATGGTGGCCCCTGGAGCGCGATGCCTGACCTGCTCCATCCAGCGATGCCCATCCCGCTCCATCCCGTGGTGGCCCCTGGAGCACGACACCCAACCCGCTCCATCCGGTGATGCACGTCCTGCTCCATCCCGTTCCGTCCCGTGGTGGCCCCTGGAGCGCGACGGCCGTCCCGCTCCATCCAGTGATGCCCATCCCGCTCCATCCTGCTCCGTCCTCTGTGCACACAGCACAACTTGGGCAGGCTGCGGCACTCGCTCCTCCACCATCGCCCTCCGGGGGGAGGCCAGGCTGCCTCTCCGCTGCGCTTATCCAAGGAAAGCTGGGCATCCTGGCTGGGATGAAGGGCAGCGGATCTTGCGCATTCACGTGCTCCTTCCCTTCAAGCTGCTTCAGCCCCTCCTCCCCTGGAAGGTTTTGTTTCAGTAGCTCACTTTAAATATCATAAAAAGTTGCACTAAAGCTCTGCTAATTTTAGCGTTAGGATGCATAACATCTTTTCAGATATCACGAACCTATTGGAATGCTCCCATTTTGTCCCTTTTTTCCATGAAGAAGTCATTTTAGGTGAAATAGTTGTTTGTTTTTGTGAGAAATTTTTCTCTTAAAACACTAGCACTTTTCTGTAGTAATTTAGTCTTAATATGATGGCAGCAATGGTCACATATATCCTAAAACACTAACACTTTTCTAAAGTAATTACATAATACATAAAGTCTTACTATAATAGTAACATTTTTGATGAACTCCTGGAAGAGGCAAAATGCGCGTTCCTGCTCCCCAGCCAGTTACAGTTTATATGGGGCAATGTACCAATCTATAGAAAATACAAAGAATCCAGCCATTTTAAGTGTGATGTGCATATATTACAAGTGTTGAGAATTAAATTGCCCCTTCCACAAAGCGCCCATTGATCAGCCTAAATCTTTAAAACATCCTGCAGTTTTGTGCAACCTGTAACACAGGGAAGAGGCTGAGAGCATAGGTCCAGTGGCTCAGAACTGCACCAGCTCCAGCTCCCAGTTCATAACTGGGTAGTGAGACACTTACCCATCTCTGTCACAGTTACCTCTCACTCCCTGTACCTTTGCTTGCCCTCTACAGCAGGCCAAGATTCACATATAAGAATTTTTTTTTGCTAGAAACACCATTTTCTGTTCTCCTAAGAGTTCATTCCTTGAATAATCACCTCTGGCAGTGCTAATGGGTTTCTTTTTAGGTAAACACATTTTGTTTTCATGAGAAATACAACAGCATTTCTCGCAGTTTAAATCTTTCAAATTCCTATCAGTTTTTTTTTTTTTTTTTTTTTTGAGTATGGCAATTTGCAGCTTTATGTAGGATCTGTTCATTCATCCTTGTAAATTAAGTCTCTGTAAGTGACAGTATTTCCCTGGGCACCAGCCTTTATCTGCTGAAAGTTTGGTTTCTTTAGAGTATTTTTCCACAAGGGGGATAAGACAAGTTCTCTTATTTAGCATTTCACTTGTTTTTTTTTTACCTGAAGGATCTGCGGTTATTTTCAAAAGGCTTGTTCAAATGCAAGTGGATTGGCCTTGCCAGGGTGTTCACCTGGACCTCCACCTATTCTCTAAGTTTCAAATTTCATTTAGAGATTTTCTACAGAGAACAGATCAATTTCTTATGCTAAATGACAAAATAAATTATTTGTCTTTACTTTGAGTTAAAATTTAGTTTTTGCAGCTCTGCTAGCAATTCTGCTGGCAGTTCCGCTGTTTGGTTAATGCCATTTCACCCAGGTTGGTTTATGCTCCTGCAGCCTGTGCTTGCAACAAGGACTGGCCCTGGTGGTTCCTGCAGCACTAACGTAAGCACCTCCTTTCCCGTCCTTCCCTTTTTTCCAGTCACGCCACCTACCAAGAAGGAATTTCCTGGTTTCTAGGTCTTTGCTACATTGGTGTTAGAGGGGGAAAAAAAAAAAAAAAAAGTATTCACTAGTTATTTTCCAAATACAGTACAAGAAAGGCAAGGTTAGTTTCTGGCAGTTTCTCTATCTGCCCAGAATTACTCATGGTCTTTACTTCTGTTTTAAAGATTGTGAAGAATCATGGGTCATTTGCTCGGTAGTGTAAAATTACTAACAAGCACATAAGCGCAATACGCATTCAATTATGCCTGTGTGTGCCTGGCTAAAAGAAGAAAGCTACCAATATTAGCTTTGCTTCCATAGCGTATTGGTGAGCACTGGTGCAAGTTAAAGGTTTTTGAATTTTTTATTATTTTTTTTGCCACAGTGTTTGGTACTTGGGTAATACACTCCACAGACCTAAAATCACCCTAGTGTCCTCTCTCTGGGCAGTACTCAGTACAAAGGCTCCAGGCTGCCACAGGAATACAGATTCTTAATCCAAGCACTGTGAAGTGTCCTCCATCCCAAAATAGGCTTTTTTAATCCTGGGAAAAATAATCCTGGGAAATTCCTTTCCCAAGGGTTGTCTATATCAATAGTTTTGTGTCTAGTTAAGGAAGCAGGCATAATTGCTTTTTAAAACAATATATTGCTGCTTGGTGCTAATATTACCTTTTAAAACATACTTCAAACAAAATTATGCCTTTGCCACAATAGCAATAACTTTTTGCTTCCCAAAGTCAGTTCTTAAGAACATTTGCTTCATATGCCTTCTGCTATAGCTTGTATCAGCACACGGGCAGAATCCCTCAGGATGCCATAAATACCTTATTTCCCTAGGTGCTGAATCTTACATTTAGGCAGGCAAGTTAACTGAAAGCTACAAAATTGCAAGTGGGCAGAGAGATCCCTTTAGGCTCTCATGAGAGAAGGCTGATGCGTTTTGTTTGGTTTACCAAGTGCTTAGAATGCTTTTGTGCCTTTGAAAACAACCCAACTACATCTGTATTGTCTTTGGTAGCTTTGTTTTTGTCTGCGGCCTATGAATAATTAACACAAGTGCAAGGAAGAAACCCCCTCCCCGCTGCCACTTGTTGTAAATCCAGTTCTCTTCCCCAACGACCCTGGAGGGGAGCTAATTCCACACCCAGGGCGCACGCTGCTACAACCTCAGGAAATCCCTTGGAGCAGATCCTTCCGTGTACTGCAGCCTCAGATCCCCAAATGCCTATTGCAACTTCCAGGAAACTAGTTTCAAAAGCATAAAGAAATCCTACACCGAAAAAGACACAATTTCCCCTTTTTTACCTTTCATTTGACAAAAAACACCCTCTTTCCCAAACAGCATCTTTACATTACTAACAAAATTCATAACACATACTCGTAAGAGTATATAAATAAGTACACATATAAAATTATGCTTATATAATTTAATTGCAACGTATTTACATGATTTATAGCAGCACTTTAATAACAAAATGTAAAATGAAAAAAAAAAAACAGAACATAGGAGTCAACACAAGGTTCTCCTCCCTTTGCTAGGATCCCAACCCAGAAATGAGACCTGATGGTCTCTTGACACTTTCTGTCTAAAGTACTGAGTACTGAACTACCTTCTGCTCTGTAGAACAACATTAACTTTCTGATCTAACGCAGTGTCGTGAAGGTTCTGCATGTGGTGGTTAGAAAGGGAGGTCCTCCACATAATGCTGGATTTGCAGGGCTATTTTTCTAAATCAAGTAGTGGCCGTGCACGCACTTCATATCCCCCATTAGCAACTTAGATATGTCTAAAAACTTCTGCCTTACTCTAGCCCATGCCTCCCATCTAATGCCAGTTGCCAGGCTCTCTACTAAAACATAAACCACACAATTAAGGCGGTGAAAGCCTTTTGGCCAACACACAAAAACAACGGTATAATCTGACGGTGCCATTCTAGGCAGACTAAATCCTGGAGCAACTTCAGCACTGTTTATGAGGAAGCAAAAACACTGAAGATATTTATAAATAATCAAGAGTTATATGTAAGAGTTTCTATAAGTAAGAAAGTCCACGATTAATAAATAGTTAAATGGAGAACTAAAGAGCATCATGCAAACTCCTTTTTTTCCTACATTCCCACAATGTCTAAAAAACGAATGTGTCTTGAGTAACTAATCAGCGCAAAATCTTATTAAATATTCATATCCAAAGTGTAGAAATAAAATTCACTCACCACAAACCTTTATCGAATTTGCTCATGTGGCTGAAATGGAAACTTTATTTCATTAGTGTCATAGTCCAGCCACTAAGTACAGCCTGACATAAGCTGAAAGTTACACTCATGTGAGAAAATTTATCCATTTTTCTATTTTTTGAGCCTGGCAAAATAGTCATCAAACACATTTATACTTTAATTCTGTTAGTTTGTAGGTTTTGGGAAGGACATGATATAAATTTTAATGTGTTACTATAAGATCAAAATTAAATAACAAAAGAGTTTTTCTAACTCCCATTAACTTTCTCAGTTACTTTGAGATCTGCAAATCATCCTAAATCAGATGGGTCACATTCAGGTTGTTTTTATTCTCCCATTCAGAACTGAGTAATGTATTTATAGGACTTTTAAAAAAAAAGTATTTCTAATGTCCTGAGGTAATCTTGAACACTTCAACAACACAAGCCACAGCCTATAAGCAGAACAGGCAAGCGGCTCTGTGTGTGTTGGCCCTCTCTTTGGAGGGGCCCTCTCTCCCCTGCTTGCAGAAAACCACATTCTTTGCTGCTATTTGAAGTAATTCCACCTTTGTTGAGCTGTCCGAGATCGTTGGCATGGCCTAACTTGAGCCTTGCCATGGAGCTGCAAGCAGTCCCTGTGAATTCCAGCCTGCTGTGCTAGCCAGGAGCGATCAGCCTTCCTTTCAGACTGCTTTAGAAAGGCCAGTGATGTTTGAGCAGCTGCCTGGGATCTTTGTCAGAAATCTGTGGCAGAAAGTGTGCGACCAGCTCCAGCACCGCCTAATGGAAATGAACGGAGTGCAGTTTATAGCCACGCAGGGCAGGCTCACAAAAGGAAAGCAGCAGAAGACTGAGGAAAAGGAAGAAAACAAGCCCCGTTTTAGTTAGTCCTTGGTCATCATTGTAGATTTATGGATCAACACAGTAACTTTCCTGTTACAGTGTGAGCTTCTGTTTAGCCCGTTTAACCCAAGGACACAGGCTCCCTCCCCCCAGCTGCCTTCTAACACACAGGATGCTGCCAGTGCTGCAGCAGCCTGTGAAGGGCCATGTGACTAGACATGATACGGAAAGCCTGTAGGAAGGGAGGGAGAGGGAATTTTCTGTGAATCAGGCTGGCATGGTTGGTTTTATCTCAATATAATGAAAATATTTTCATCAGTGGAAAGACTGCAATCAATAAATCAGCAAAAAAAAAATCATGAAATGAGTAGTTTGCTTAATGACACCAAGTCTTAAAGAAGGAGTTTGTAAATTTGGTATGGATTTAATTAAAAGTGATCTCACAATGCAGCAATGAAACAGAGTGCACAAGCTTCATTATGTATTCTTATGTATTTTCCAGATTTTGCTTTGTAATTCCTTTTTCCTGCTTATAAATTGTATTTTCTCATTTTTTAAATGCATTCAAAATAGTTCTAAGACAAACGGCTCTCAGCAAGAAGTTGTAATATCCTAGCTTTCTGTGTTTGCCTTTCATGAAGGTATTAATTTAATAATTAGAAAAATATTGATCACCACAAAATGATCAAAAAAAAATCCACAGCAATAACAGTAGGGATTAACCTACTTTTTAAGGAAATCACAAGCCTGTATGTTTTTTTAAGCTATTACAAATATCCATTCTCTGAAATGAAATTCACAAAATAGGTTATCATGAAGGTTTTATAATAGTCATTTTTCTAACTATATCAATTATTATAAAAACAATTGATGTATTTCTGCAAAGCCATAGAACACAATCAAGGGAATTTGAAGGGCTCAAGCAAAGAGGAGTAGTGTAATTTTTTATTTCCCAAAGGGAAGCTGACTATTCTATTAGAGAACGCTTTCAACTAAAGCATAAAACATAAATGACAATGATTCTGTAATTTGTTTGCATAAATAATCCCTGGGCATGTTCTGCAAGTCAGATTATGGAGGTAGGCTGGAGTATTTCTCCGCATTGTAATTTCTAAGCAAGAGCTTGAGAACATCTCCAAGTGTTGTTTACAAATGGACTAAAAAGTGCTTTCTTAGAACAGAGATGGCCAAAGAAGCACTACACTGAAACTGTAGCATTTCTCTGTCCTGGCTGGCAAATGACACAGTTCGTGCAGCGACGTACAGGTTTCTGGCCACACTCCATGGCAGCAGCCAGGCTACCTTGCTCTTAAGTGCCCACCATGGCAATTGGATTGAAATCGCAGGGGCTTTGTCTGTATTAGTAAACGGAAGAGCACCAGCTAACATTCGGGAACTTGATCAGTTGCACTACAGCGTTGCAACAACGGCTCTTGGCACAGTTTTCCCCGCCGAGATTTCGCACTGGCCCACATAACTCCTGGGTACAGCCCAGGAGTTAGCAGTGATGAGGGAGCTGCACTAGGAGGTGGGCTGCAGTAGCCACCCTGCTTTGGGAGTGAGGTTTTAGCATCACAGGTAGTTTTGTGCCTCGGTATGCAAGGATACCCCCCATTACGTTTAATTTACTGCTAGAGAGTTAGTTACAGCCATGAGGGACTTTGACGTGTTGACAGGAGGTGCCTGTCTGGGCACGGGGACAGTGCTGAGGCAGCACTTGCTGCCCCTGAGCAGTTCAGAGGTCTAAATAAAGCTTTTTTTCTCTCTTTTCTCCGTCTGGTACATGCCATTGCTGTTAAGAAACCCTTAATCTTAGGGCAAATTGTTTCCTTAGCATATATGTGCTCCACTCTGGGCTGGGTTCATAGGGATAACTAACAGCACAGCAAGTTACTGTAGTCCCTATATGTTAATAACGGGTTGGCAAAGGAGACATACCCTTGTTGGTGAGAACACAAAATCCTTATTTTTGCTTTAATATAAGATGGAAATTTGCAACTGTAGGAAACTGAAAGGATAATTGAACTGAACTCTGGTATAAAGCACACAGACACAGCTATTTTCCTGCCCTTATTTATTGCTTTTCTTGATACAAACAGCAGAAAGAAATTGTTTTCCCTTTCACAGGGGCTTTTAAAGCAAAACCAATTACTGAAAGTGATGTAGCCTTGAGATGAATACTTAATGGAGGATGTGAACTTTGCTGTACAATTGTTTGGCATTTTTTCCATGTTTTGTTGTGTCACTGAATGTTCCTTCATATAACTGCAGAGTAGACTATCAAAATGCTTCTAAACAGTATCAGAAAAAAAATATTTTCCTATTTTCTCATCCATAAATAGACTGTCTATGATCTCAAGGCTAATTTATTGCTGCTCATTTAAACCAAGATTAATAAAGCATTTAAACCTCAAATGCAGAAATAGGATATTCTAGCTTCCTTATATTTTAACTGTGCTGTCACAGAGATTTTAAAATGTCAGTGCGTGTGTTTTTTTTTTTTTTTTCCCTTGAATGTTGGTATGTTAACATCCAGGAAATAACTGTTTATCTCTCTGAAGCAGGATTATCTCTTAGTTCACCGTGTATATTGGCAGCTCAGGCTGTGCAGTGCCTGATCAGAACCCCAGGAAATGAGCTAGCTGCCAGGAGGAGGAGACAACCAAGTGTCACATACTGCTCTGCACATCCCCAGGTGCCACAAGCACGTGTGAGCTGAGGCTTCTGGGCACTGCGTAAGGGCTGGGGAGCCAAACAGCAGTCCATGAGCTGAGACAGCAGGTACCAGCCCCAGGGCAAGGTGCCGCTGCACCGGCTGAGGGAGCCTGGCGAGGCCTCCCTGCTGCCTGCTCAGGTTCCCTCCTGGTGCTGAGGTACCCGGGTTCTACCCCACATTCAGGTACCTGGGCACTGCCCCTGCGCTGAGGTACCTGGTACCCACACACACTCAGGTACCTGGGCACTGTCCCTGCGCTGAAGTTCCAGGTACTGAACCACACTCAGGTACTCATGTACTGCCCCTGCGCTGAGGTACCTGGTACCGATCCACACTCAGGTACTTGGACACTGCCCCTGTGCTGAGGTACCCGCTACTGACCCACAATCAGCTACCCATGTGCTGCCCCTGCGCTGAGGTACTCGGTACTGACCCACACTCAGGTACTTGGGCACTGCCTCGGTGCTGAGGTACCCACTACTGACCCATCCCAAGGTACCTGGGCACTGCCCCTGTGCTGAGGTACCCGCTACTGACCCACAATCAGCTACCCATGTGCTGCCCCCGTACTGAGGTACCCGGTACTGACCCACACTCAAGTACTTGGGCACTGCCCCTGCGCTGAGGTACCCGCTACTGACCCACAAACAGCTACCCATGTGCTGCCCCTGTACTGAGGTACCCGCTACTGATCCACACTCAGGTACTTGGGCACTGCCCCTGTGCTGAGGTACCTGCTACTGACCCACAATCAGCTACCCATGTGCTGCCCCTGTACTGAGGTACCCGGTACTGACCCACACTCAGGTACTTGGACACTGCCCCTGCGCTGAGGTACCCGCTACTGACCCACAATCAGCTACCCATGTGCTGCCCCTGTACTGAGGTACCCGGTACTGACCCACACTCAAGTACTTGGGCACTGCCCCTGCGCTGAGGTACCCGCTACTGACCCACAAACAGCTACCCATGTGCTGCCCCTGTACTGAGGTACCCGCTACTGATCCACACTCAGGTACTTGGGCACTGCCCCTGTGCTGAGGTACCCCGTACTGACCCACAATCAGGTACCTGGGCACTGCCCCTGCGCTGAGGTACCTGGTACCGACCCATCCCGAGGTACCTGGGCACTGCCCCTGCTCTAAGGTACCCAGTCCTGAACCACGTCGAGCTACCTGGGTACTGCTCCTGTGCTGAGGTACCCGGGTTCTATTCCACATTCAGGTACCCATGTACTGCCCCTGTGCTGAGGTAGCTGGTACCGACACACATTCAGGTACCTGGGCACTGCCCCTGCGCTGAGGTATCGGTACTGACCCACATTCAGGTACCCATGTACTGCCCCTGCGCTGAGGTACCTGGTACCGACCCATCCCGAGGTACCTGGGCACTGCCCCTGTACTGAGGTACCCGGTACTGACCCACAATCAGGTATCGGAGTAACGCCCCTGTGCTGAGGTACTCAGTACTGACCCACACTCAAGTACTCATGTACCACCCCTGTGCTGAGGTACCTGCTACCGACCCACATTGAGGCACTCATGTACTGCCCCTGCGCTGAGGTACCCAGTACTGATCCACACTCAGGTACCCATGTACCGCCTCTGCGCTGAGGTACTCGATAATGACCCACATTCAGGTACCTGGGCACTGCCTGTGCTCTAAGGTACCCGGTACCTAACCACATTCAGGTACCTGGGCACTGCCCCTGTGCTGAGGTACCCGGTACCAACCCATCCCGAGGTACCTGGGCAGTGCCTCTGTGCTGAGGTGCCCCGGTTCTACCCCACACTCAGGTACCTGGGTACTGCCTCTGCTCTAAGGTACCCAGTACTGACCCACATTCAGGTACCCATGTACTGCCCCTGTGCTGAGGTACCTGCTACTGACCCACACTCAGGTACCTGGGCACTGCTCCTGTGCTGAGGTACATGGTACCAACCCACATTCAGGTACCCATGTACTGCCCCTGCGCTGAGGTACCCAGTACCGACCCACATTCAGGTACCCATGTGCTGCCCATGCGCTGAGGTAGCCGGTACTGACCCACATTCAGGTACCTGGGTACTGCCCCTGTGCTGAAGTACCCGGTACCGACCCACATTCAGGTATCCATGCACTGCCCCTGCACTGAGGTACCCGGTACCGACCCACATTCAGGTACCTGGGTACTGCCCCTGTGCTGAGCTACCCGGTACCGACCCACATTCAGGTACCCATGCACTGCCCCTGCACTGAGGTACCCGGTACCGACCCACACCAAGGTACCCATGTGCTGCCCCTGTGCTGAGGTACCTGCTACCGATCCACATTCAGGTACCTGGGCACTGCCCCTATGCTGAGGTACCCGGTACTGATCCACATTGAGGTACCTGGGCACTGCCCCTATGCTGAGGTACGTGGTACTGATCCACACTGAGGTACCTTGGCACTGCCCCTATGCTCAGGTACCCGCTACTGACCCACACTCAGATACACATGTAGTGCCTCTGCGCTGAGGTACCCGGTACTGATCCAAATTGAGGTACTTGGGCACTGCCCCTGTGCTGAGGTACCGGGTACTGACCCACACCAAGGTACCCATGTACTGCCCCTGCGCTGAGGTACCCAGTACCGACCTACATTCAGGCACCCATGTGCTGCCCCTGCGCCGAGGTACCCAGTACCGACCCATATTCAGGTACCTGGGTACTGCCCCTGTGCTGAAGTACCCAGTACCGACCCACATTCAGGTATCCATGTACCACCTCTGTGCTGAGCTACCCGGTACTGACCTACATTCAGGTACCCATGCACTGCCCCTGCACTGAGGTACCCGGTACTGATCCACACTCAGGTACCCATGTGCTGCCCCTGCGCTGAGGTACCCGGTACTGACCCACACTCAGGTACCTGGGCACTGCCTCTGTGGTGAGGTAGCCGGTACCGACCCACACTGAGGTACCCATGTGCTGCCCCTGCGCTGAGGTACCCGGTACTGACCCACACTCAGGTACCTGGGCACTGCCTCTGTGGTGAGGTAGCCGGTACCGACCCACACTGAGGTACCCAGGTGCTGCCCCTGCGCTGAGGTAGCCGGTACCGACCCACACTGAGGTACCCAGGTGCTGCCCCTGCGCTGAGGTACTTCAGCTCTCCCCCTCTCACGTAGGCACCGCGGCGCTGCAGGGCGGGGCCAGCGGGACACGGCGGGGTGAACGGTCCAATCAGGAAGCGCGGCGCGCCCAACGGCGGGCGCGATTGGCCCAGGCCAGGCGGGCAGGGAGGGCGGTGCGCGGGCGCGGGCCGGGACGGCGGGAGCGCGTGGGGCGGGGCCGCGCGCGGGGCTCTCGCGCCGTCTCGGCTCCCCCCGCCGCGCTGCGCGGGGTCCTGCGGCGTGCGCCGCCCCGCGTGGAGCGCGGGCTGGTCTCGGCAGGCAGGGGCGGCGCCGCTAGCGGGGCCCTGCCAGGCGGCGGAACCAGCTGTCTGTGCTGCGCGGTGGGAGCGCGCGGCCTCGCGCCCCGGCCGGTCCGGGCTCTCCGCGGCACCTCCCGCTCTGCCCGCGGGCGAGTTCGGGGAGGGCGCCCGGCTGCGCGGGCAGCGGCGGGGATGTCCGAGCGCGCGGGTGCTCTCAGCGGGGCAGCCCAGCAGGTGGCTGCAGCTGGCGCCGTCCGCGCGGCAGTGCTGGCCCCAGGGCTGCTCAGCCTCTCCGCAGCGGCCTGGGTGAAGGACGGGGCGCAGCCGCCGCACGGCGAGGCTGGAACCAGGCATGCCTGATGCCATCCAGAGGGAGCGGGACCGGCCGGGAGATGGGCACTGAGGAGCCTCCTGAAGCCCAGCGGGGAGGAGCAGGACCTGCCCCGGGGAGGAGCCGCCCCGGGCACCGGGACAGGCGGGGAGCGCTGCTGGGGAGCCGCTCTGCAGAGAAGGACCGGTCCCTGGGGACACCAAGTGCGCCAGGGCCAGGTCGAGGGGGGTCCTTCCCCTCCGTGCAGCCCCGCTGAGACTAGGGCTGTGCTCCCCATGTGGGAGGTCTGAAGCGAGTGCAGTGAAGTCTGGTGGTCTGAAGATGATCTCCAGAGCTCCCTGGCTGTCTCCTGGCTCTGTGACAATGATCCTACTCTGATAATGACCCCAGACAAGAAAACATCTTTAGGGTATGAACAATTGCAGTGTTTCTTATAGCTGTATGTTAATTAAAGTGAGGAATTATTATTCATTCTTGGATTCTGTGAAAGGATCTATATGTGTTTCCTTTTTTTTATCCACATACTTCTCTGATCTTTGTCACAAAAATCAACGCCTTCAAAGTTCCTTTAAATGCCGTAGCTGAATGCAGCATTCAAACCTCATTGTGTGGCCAAAAACTGCTATTGAGTTGGTTGGAGAGTCTTGTCTACTTAAGAGGTTGGACGTGCATCCGAAAATGCCCAGCTGGAGGGCAAAGTAGCAGCTTATGCTGGATCCACTGCCTATCCCAATGTTGATGGGAAAGTTAACAGCGAACACATTGGCACGAGACGTTGTTCAGTGCACTCTGTAGAACTGTGATCCATTGTGGGCCAAATAAACTGAGCAGTGGCTGTGCGGGACATTGCTATAGGGCCTTGGGCAGGCCACAATGCCAGGGACATAAAACAGCTGCTGCACTGCCCTGCTGGCCGCACAGAGAAGAGGCTGCAGGGCCAAAATTTCCCTCTGGAGGAGATTGCCTCTATGTATGCTGAAAAGATTGTGTTGCCTGTAGCCAGGCCTAATCAACCAAATGATAAAAAAGCAAAACAAAACATGAAGTCTTTGGCACTGCTGGACTGTGTGCTGGGCTGCTGGCAATGATATGTCATTGGAATAGGAAGCAGGCTTTGCCATTCCTGATCTTGAAGGCTGTGCTACTCTGCAGAAGTGGTTTGGAGGAATTTTTCAAAGCAGGAAGAGGGAGAACAAGATAATTTCTGGGGCCAATAGGAGATGTCCTGAAGCCAGGAACAGGCAAAACACAGAACAAGAGAAAAGCAGGGGCACTGTCAGGTGGCCTTGGGCAAGGGCTTATGCTCTTCTGGACAACTAGCAACTATGGCTGAGGCAAAGCTGTTGTCTGACACATTTGGTAATTTACATCTGTGCATGTCTCACAGGCATCCATTAAAATAGGCCACGATGATGACAACAGCAGTGAAGGACGTGTAAATAAAGCAGAATGAATAAGGCAGTGGGAATTTAAAAGTACTTGATTGTCTTTGCTGTCAGAGAGCAATAGATGGATTAGTTTTGTTGTTCACTCCCGCGTGGAGAGACACAGAACTAGAATTTGATTTAGTGAATCCAGAAATCACCAGAACCTTTGAGCAAACTTTGACAAATGATTCTGAAATAGAATAGTTTTAGGATATTGACAGAACTGAGTTTCAAGAACTTCCCAAGTATGTTTGGCAAAGATAAAACTGGGTCAGCAGTTCCTAAATAGAATATGCAGTGTCAGTACACAATGGCAACAGCAAATCTCTCATTGGAATTGGTCATTACTACTTTGACACGTCCAGAGAACATGAGCAATGTAACTCTAATGTTAATGCCCAAACTGTTCTGCTTCAAAAGCATAGTCCTTCCTGTGTCTGCAGGGTGGGGTTTACAAGATGACTTAAGAACCATCAGTAGTCTTAATGTTTTTTGAAACTGCCACATTTCTCCGTCCAACGATTGTGGGTCTTTTTTTTTTTTTTTAACATCCATAAAAATCCATCCAGGTTCAAAGTTGTGGGGAAAAGTATCTAAATACTAGGCTGAGATACAGTTCCCTGTGGCCAGGAGGAACTAATGCTTGGAGAGCTAGACAATTTTTGTTTGAAAAGAAATTATTGATATATTCTGGAGACATCTTCCCTCGTGCATTTTCTTCTGGGCAGCTCAGAGACACCAGGGAGAGGCTGTACCAGTCCTGCTTCCTGCCAGGGGTCCTTGCCCTGAGGGGTTTCTGGACAGAAACATCCATTAGCTTGCCAGTCTTTTTTAACTCTCTCTGCTGCAAAGGGAGTTTTCCCTTGCAGTTCTCCACTGCCCCTCCCAGGATTTTCCCCTGGGTGGTTGGCGGTTGCGTTACAAAAGCACGGAATAGCAGTGCCTGGCAGGGAGCTTGCAGATCTCCTGGCCAAGCACTGCCCCGAGCAGGCAGCTTCTTTGGCCTGGCCTGCTGCGTTTCAGAGCGTCCCCGCGCGTGGGGACTGTCACGGGCCCGCGGCGGACACCGGTCACTGGTCCAGCAGGACCTCGGGCTGTTTTCCACAGAGCTGCTTTCTGGACCCTCAGTCCCAGACTGTTCTTGCTTGAGGTTATTCCTTTCAGACAGAGGACTCTGCTTTTGTTTTTTGTTTCACTTCAGTCAGGTTCAAACTCAGATCTGGATCAAGTTCAAAGTGAGAAGCAATTAGTGCCTGTTTCTCCACTTTTGTACAGGGAAGTGCTTGGATCGGAGTAGGGTTTGACGGTCTCCTGTACTGGATGAATATTCCAGCTCCTGGCCTATTCAGTGGCAGTTGTGAGGGAGAGGGAGGCAGCTGTGCCTCTCAGCTTGGCTTGATTTCTCTTTTTTCTGTTTTCTCAAAGTGTTTCAGTATGAATTTGCAAATATTTTCAGATTAACTCAGGCTGCCTTTTTTTGAAGAGGAAATTATGTACAAAACAAACGAAACCCCCAAAAGCTCCTTCCAAACTGGAGCTGTCCCAGCAAACACAATGTGAGGGAATTTCTCCGTGCATGTGGAAGCAATCCCAGGGGTGAGTGAGGGTCCCGCAGGCACTCCTGTCCTCCGGTGCAGCGGAGCAGGGGGGCCCTCCGGGCGCCATGGGGACACGCAGCGCCCTGCAGAGCGGGTGCTGAGCGGGAGGCAGCACAGAGGAAGGAGCAGGGCTGCCACTTGCACCCGCTCAGCTCCATCTCGTGCTGCCCCTTGCTGTCTCACCAGGGACACATGCTCCACATGGGTGGGAATGGTGCTTTTAAGCAGCCTGAAAGCGTTTTCAACACTTAGGCCTCTCTTTTCTGCTTTCCACTGAAACAACTGGGTAATTACCACAGAATGGTCAACAATATTCCTCACACCAGTAATGGCAGTGATCAAGGGCAGAGAGATGCACTAGTAACAAGAAGCAAGGAATAGTATTTTGATGCAATGTATGTTTGGGGAAATTAGTTTTAAATGCTGTCAAGAAGGGGCTATTGGGCTCTGGGGAGGGAATGCTCAGGAGCATCACTGGTCACCTCATGCCTGGACCACCTTGGAAAGAAGCACGTGGCCTGGGACGGGCGCTGCCAGCACTGTAGCTGCAGCCACCCTGCCGTAGACAGGACAAGGCCAGCACCACCGTTCAGTCAGTTCTGGCCATCCAGGGCCAGCCCAGTGATTCCCGTGCCTCTCCTGAAGGATACGGCATTACCAGGGCCATCCCCATCCCACGGGAGAGTCCTGCGGCACAGCTAGCCTGGAGCTGCCTCGGGAGTGGAAAAATGGGGCATGAGAGTGCAAATCTTCCTGTGCTTCACCAAATGGGGTGCTCTATGATATGCAGTTCATCACCCACCACTAGGCAAACATCTGGGCCAATATTTTATCAGGTTAATACAGGTCTTCATATTACACCACCTAATTATAGTATAAAATTGCCGAAAGTTCAGAGAGCTTGCTAGAAGTTAGAACATTAGAAACATACAGGAATTGTTTGTATTGAGATTTTGCACAATTGCTTACACTAATTGCCACATGGAGAATCAATATCAAGGGAGTTCTTAATGTGCCGCCTTTCTTGGTTCAAATTTAACATGATACACTGTCCATGCCGAGTGTCTCATACCATGGTATCTTTGTCATAGTAATATTTCTCTTTCCAGTTGGTCATTATGCTACTCAGTTCCCTTTCCTCCTAGAAAATAGACAGCATGTTCTCATTTTCACAATCAACTTTTCTTTAGCTTCTACTCTCCCTACCTACCCCACTTTAAAATAGCTATTAATTGTATCTGTTTCATCAGAGAATATTTAGTGAATTCAGAAACCAATTGTATGTTTCAGTTCAGAAGTTCAAAGAAATTTTCACAAAACTATTTTTTTCACAAAAAATTTCACAAAATAAGAAGCAACTCAGAATCATAGACATAACTTGTAATTCTCCGTGCCTTCTCCAGTCCTCCCTGGAAAAAAAACAGTGTAAAACTAGGTTACTCCTATATTGAGCAAAAGCATTTCCCCAAAGTAAACAGAGGAGATGTTGGTGTAAGAAGGATCTCAGAGGAGTATTCCCCTCTATACTGTGTGCTATATCTGTGATAAGTTTCAGTCAGGCTTGGAAGGAATTGTGCAAATAAAGATGGCTCTGGCTTTTTGTGAAGAGGCTGTAGTGAGTTGGATGTCTGGTTCCTTCCTCACACGAGCAGGGGGAAGGGTCCTTAACCCTCAGTTTTCATCTACCAGTTGGTCTGTACCTGGGCATGCACCCTCCCTGGATCCCTCTCCTCTTCACTCTGATCATTCCTGTGTTATTCAGGTTCTCCTGGTCCTTCATTCTCTGTGTGGTATCGGATTCTTCAGCTGTGCTCTCATCTGAGAGGTCACCTTTCCTTCTTCCTTTTTACCGATGAGATTGTTTTACAGGCTCATTTGTTCTATTTTGATTAGTAAAAGCCTGATCAGGACAGCTGTGCCATCTGCTTTAACAGTCAGTGCTATTGTTGGACTGTGGTTTATTTTGAGTGTGTTTTTGAACACCGTTGCTTGAATGTTAGATCCAATTACCATGACAGTGGAAATTGGATAAGCATATGATGACTCAAGAGAGAGGAAGGGAGAGCTGGGATTCGTTCATGGTCCCAACTTCTGCTGAAAGTGTGGAATGATGTCTGTCATCCAACACAAATACACAAGTGATCTAAACTTTGCAAGGATGGATGAGAATGGGCTGGAATGCTGGAAATAAAAAATAAAGGATCAAGGTAAACCAGCTTCTGAAAAACAAGAGCAAGCTGAAGCCAAGGCTGATTCTTGAGGTGAAGGATGACAATTGACTTCCTTGGGGCTCCAGGAAGAAAAGAAATTATTTCAAGTTTGTCCTTTTTTATTCAGAATTAATGTGTGTTTTCAGTATAAAATCAGCCAGCAGATATCTACAAAAAATTTAGGACAAAGCTGGGAAATGCAGAATAGGCATGCTGTCCCTGACTAGAGATGATCTACATGGCTTAAAGTTATCTTGTCCTCTGACCAACCTAGTATCTTTTTGTTGTTGTTGTTGTTTTGGTCCAGACTTCTTATAATTTGTTTGAGAAGCAGCTTTTTTATTCTTTACAATAGAAAAGAACCCACACCGGAGGTCAGACTGCTGAAAATCTGTGTGGTGTTCAGCCTACAGTAAAAAATGAGTAAACAACTCAAAGCTGTGTGTCACGGTGAAAAGACAAGGCATTATCTAAACAGGAATTAACAATAAGATAATACATGGGGAATAGCTGCTCTGTCCTCTAACCACTTGGATGGATGTTTCTCTAGTAATCTTTAAAACATTGCTAAAACACAAATGCTTTCAAGAAGAGCTTCATGCAGCAGGAATCCTTGTTAGAGTTGATTTCAAGTTAATGTGACCGCACTGGAATAGATCGCCTTGCAGCAGAACTGAAGGAATTAGCGCAAGAAAGTCTCTTATTGGATCATTAAAATGTGACTTCTTTTGATACCAATAAATTAAATTCTCTTTTGCTTATATCATTGGTGGACAAATTAGCATAACTTAACAACAAAATGGTAAAAACATTACAATGTCAGATTTGAGTATGAAGCAGCTTCCAGGCATAGCTTCTTGTGCACAGTTTTAAAGCAAGCAGTGACAAAGGAAAGAGAAATGCTAAAGCACAGGTTTATTTCAGTTTACTGTTGTTACTGTGATTAGGGAGTCGAGAAGATTTTTTTTTTAATCTCTATTCTTTTCTGTTTGACTGTGGAAGTGCCAGGAGTAGCGATAAGTTCCAGCGGTTTCCTCTGTGTTTGCTCTCTGGTTGTCTCTTTTGCTCTATCTGCTTTTACTTGTTGCTCTTTTAAGCTCCTCTTTTCTATTTGTTAAGAACAGAATTAGAGCCATCTCCCAGATTTGCCATCATTTCTAATTATGCTCAAAAGGTATCCAATATTTATCATAATTTAGGGGAAAATGATGTGAAAAAGAGAAGGAAAAAGCATAGAGAAGGAAGAAGCATCACATGAATATTGTTTGTTTCTGTTTTGTGGTAATAACCTGAAGCCACTGTTGCTTAAAGATAAGTTAGTTGTTATTTCATTCTGTATGAATAATCTCTGTTGAGACCTGACAAGTAACTTTGATGTCATCATTTCAAAACACAAACAAACCAAAAAAAAATCACAAAGAATATAAGGAGGGAAGATGAGTGATTTCACCATTCACTGAGCTCTTTCCAGTCTCTTCAGCAGCAGAGACCCTGGAGCTTGACTTTATGAGAGATGCGTCGCTTTTCTGGACTCCTGAAGATCATATACCTCATACAGTAGCACATCCCCTCTTCCCTTCGTAGTGATCTCTGCACAGAGTAGAGCTAATGGCAAGGTGGTGTGACAGTGTTTCTATGCAGCTTAGAAGGATTCCTAGCATTCCTGAACACATCTGTAAGTTAACTGCAGGGCCCTGTGATTCAAGAGAGCATCTCAGAGAAATGAGCAAGACACGTTATCCTGCTCTACCCATTCAAAACAGACCAATAGTCCACTAGCGACTGCCCAGGCTCTGGGCCTCAATGCTCCTTGTAACGGCACAAGCGACAGCCTTTGTGCACTGACAGCTGGGACGGTTACAGTGGAAATTATGGTCATGGGCACTGTGCATCTCAGTCCTCTTGTTCATACACTTCCGCGAGCCTTGCACAGCACAGTGCAAGTGTGACCTAGTGGTAAGCCTGACAGTTTCAGCTCTACATTGAGACTTGGGCTGCAGCCATATGTCACATTTCAGCATTTCAGCTGGACAACAATAAGGCTGGCCATATTCCCTTGATGTGCAAATAACCACATAGATTGAGGTAAGGAGAGAGGAAAGATCTGTCTCCTTCTGCAGCAGGGGAATTGTGAGCATGTGGCTGCAGCTGCTGATGAGATGCTGAGGGCATAAGCAATTGTCTGAGTTTTGTGAAGACCCTTCTTCCTTAAGTACTTTGGGCTGTGCATGTGGGACTGGGAAGGAAACAAGCTGCTGCAAATACCTACCCCCAACCCAAGTCGGTTTGATTGGCACTTTAGGGATTTTCACTTGTTCATGTAGCCACTTACAGATCACCAACTGGGAACGCTCCAGCCTGCTTCACTTAATTAACTCTGAGGCATTTCCAGAAGCCTCAGGCACTGGTAGGACTAAAACATTTTCTCATCACAGTTCCTGACACTCTAGTATCCCAAAAAGGCTTCTGGGCTTCAAGCAATGCACTTATTTGAGATTTTCATGCACTAGGACATATGAGGCTGTGAAGACACCTGCAGAACCAGGAGTCAGGTGCCAGTAGAGTACATGGGAGCGGCCCCAGTGCATGAACCTACCTGCTGAGTGAATTCCCGTACGGCCAGCCATGCGTATTCCATTTTGTCACCCAGCTTCCATCCTGCTTCCCAGACAGTAGTTTCTCCAGGTTAGCACAGCTGAGATAAGGAAGTTGTTCTAGCAGATTTAAGGAGCCCTGAGGATACAGCACGTGGAGTCCCACCTGGGCGCCCGGTCCAGGCCTCCAGCAGCTCCCACCAGGGACCCCCTGTGCCCTTCCCAGGGCTTCCCATGCAGCTTGGAATGTAAGTCCTTAATAAAACCTACCCTGTTAAATCCTTCGTGAACCTGGAGTGTCTCTGTATGCCAGTACGAACCTTCCCTTTACCACTTTTTGATCACAGAGGCTAAATTAAATAATCTGATAATCTGCTATTTTTTATAAACTTTGTAAACTGCTTTAACTCATCCTTGTTTCTTTAAAGAGATTAAAAGCAGACATACAAGAAATAACTCATTCATGTACTTTTTTCTCTCTTGGAAAGCTGCAAGTTGGTGAGCTGAGTACTTGAGAGAGCAGCTCCTGTGTTGTCCATAGGTGATGTGTAAATTCCTTTCCTTTCTATTCTTTTACATCCAGTTATTTATACCCAGTTACGTGGAGCGCATGCAGAAGAGTCTATTCTTATCTCTGCCAGCTCTCATAGTGTAACGTCCAGGACGTTCAGGCGTGAACTGCAGCCCTGTATTTACTGCATGCTCTACAAGCACAAACTAGAAAAGACTGTTCAAATTCTTAGGGAAATGCCGTGCAATATGGGGCTGTTTGCAGAGTAGTGTAACCCTAGCACTTTTCTCCAAGGCATGTGCACTCAAGGCCCACTTCTAGATCCCAGTGGTGACCTAGATGGGTATGTGAATTGCCAGGGCAGGTATTGACGGCCTTTGGCACTGCACAACTCACATACCCTCATTGCACGTATTGACAGCGACATAAATGCACTACTAAGCTTTAATGACCATGACCAGTCATACCCAGGCCTGCAGTCCCTGCCCCAGAGCCCAGTGAAGCTCCGTCCTGGGCCTCCAGCCTTGTCTGAGCTGTGCTGGGGGAGTGCTGGTCTCCACCTCAGCCACAGCCATGGCCGTGACCCTGGTGATCCAGGCCCTAACTCACTGCCTGACGTCTCAGCTTGGCCGTAGGCATGCCTGGTTACTGTGGACCTGCCTGGCAATCGCTGGACCTGATTCTAATGCTGATGGGCAGACTGACTTCCCAGCTCGACCTTGAATTGGTCTGATTTCCTCAAACTGCCTGGTGATCTGGGCTTTTGGTGGATCTTGTCTGTGATCTCTGGGTCTGCCCTGCTTGCTTGCCTTGCTTGGTGCTGTAGGACTGGGCCCTGGCTGGTGAGGCCATGGCCCTCGTGGGAGATGGTGTTGTGTTTGGCTTCCACATCCTAGCAAGAGTGATTGGGGATATACGGAAACGCCTACTAGTCTAGCCTTGGTGGGTGGAAGTCTCATTTCCAAGACACAGTACATTACACTTGCAACCCACTGTAAGAACGGATCAGAGAAGATATGGAATGGAAGTGGAATTGGTATGGCAAATGGAATGGCAAACTTCTCAAAGCAAAAACTCCAAAAAGGCAAAAATCATTTTATTTTCAAATGCGAACAAACTCCAAGAAAATGGAAATAAAAATCAAACTGAAAACCATCTTATATAGGATGATAAGATAGTCCAACTTCCGATGGACTACCAAATTGAGGGATAACAGTATGGAAAACATTTGCAAATATGCCAACTTGTGTTTCTTGGGAAAGTATAAAGAGAGTTGTTGCAGAACATAAGAGAAGCGATCTGCCCCCTGCCACTATTCTTTTCCTCAATTAGGGTTATCTAGAAAGCACAGTCCTTGGAACAAGTATGCTAGGAAACCTTCCATGTTATGCTCTGCAACAGATTACTTTGGGAATCATAAGCATACACTATGTTATATTGTCTTCCAAATCATCTGAGAAACAGGAGGCGAATGCACCCTGAAGGTACCGCTGCAAGGTACAACTGGAAACCGCAGTCAGACAGTTGTGGGCAGCAGAATTTGGCTTCAGAGTTCTGCATCTCTGCTGGCTGCCATTTGCCCTCCAAGGATGCTGCAGCCCTCAACTATCTCTCTCCTGAGTCCCTAGAACTGTCTGCTTATCCCCTGGTGATACCCTGTGCTCTGTTTCAGTCTCCTGCTTGAAGGGAAATTGTCATCAGATCAGCCATAGCTTTATCTTGAAACCAAGAATAGAATCTTTAGGGCTCAAAACAGAGTATTTATTCTATTTGATGACCTGATAGATTATATGTAATTGCTCTTGAACTGTTGGCCAAGACAGCAAGTTCATGGACTGTGAACACTAACGCTCTGAGGTTTAATATTCAATATTCTGCTTTCCTACCAGGCAAAAAAATATACTGGAAAAGAGAGCAAACACATTTCAAGTTTCATGGATTTCCCATAATTCTCCCTACCACATTTGCAAGTGTTCGTTGGTTGCAGTCAAACATGGATACTTTCCATGTGATGAGATCCACCTGATGGCTCCTGTGATTCAGTTATAGCGCTAAGGCTATGACAGTTGTTGCTATGGTGACAGACTGATAGCATAAATGCATAATTATGACTTCTGTCCATGATTGAGCTGAAGGAGAATTTGGGTTTCAAAGGAGGAAGATTTCATTCACAGATTTACCAACAAAAACCTTCAGGGTTAAGGTTGCTAGGAAACTTGTGCGCTTTTCCAGAATAATGAGCTGGGGAAGCTTTCCAGCAGGCAGGGCCCTTCCCTGATAGGCAGCGGAGCCAAGGCAACTCGCAGATGTTCCCCTTGGACAGATGTTCCCACTCCACCCTTCTTCCCACCCCTCAGCCCACTGCAGCCAACCTTCAAGCCCCACTCCAGTGTGGGGGCTTAACCCAACCCATCTTTCAGAAAACAGAGCGCTCTCTATTGCATGTGTTAGCAGGGAGCATTTCACTGAAGGGGAAAAAATGCAGAGCACATTTCATGAGTGCCTTTTCCATGTGGAGCTGGGGAATGTGCCCCAGGCTCTCCCACTGCCAGACCAGGCCCTGTGCGACTGACGAGTAACCCCTGCCATGGAAGAGGTCTCAGAGGAGCTGGGTTAGGGCAATGGGCCCGTGAAGCTCGAGGAGCAGTGTTGGGTGTGAACGAGCCCTGCTGCTGCGCAGAAAGCTGGTTCTGTCTTAGCGCAAAGCAGGCCAGGGGTTGGTCTTCATTTTAGATAAGCAGCTATGTCAGTCGAGGGCATTAAATGACTACAGCACAGCAGAGCGGATCAGTGAGCGTGTAAAGGCTTCTCTGCGTTCATCAGAAGAGTGTGGATGTCTCCTGAACCAGCCAGGCCACCACGCAGCACCGTGTGCAGGGCTCAGCCCCACACGGAGCATGGGCCCTTTGAAGCAGGTCTGAAGCCACTCGTCCCGCTGGCTTTGGGGACACCGCGGGTGCGGAGGCTGCAGTGCTGTGCCTGCGGAGCGGCGCTCTGCCCGCAGGCTCCGCAGCCTCTGCAGCCTCCGCAGCCTCCACACTGAGCCCAGCTCATCACGCGTGTGCGGATGCCCCTCGCGCTGCACCAGCAACAGCCGGAGGGAAGGGGCAGTGGGGGCTGCCGTAGGTGCTGCGTTTTGGCAGGTCGGCTCTTGTTGAGCTTTCCTCACTGCCGCACTTGGAGCATGCAGGCCACTAGGCTCCAACTCCATCACACCTGCAGGCAGGATTATGGATACACTGCTGCTGTGCAGCTTCCTTTCTTTCTTCCCATCCTTTACCGTTCACACTTCCTCGCTGCACACCGCAGGATATTTTTGAGGGCAATTAGTTGGATACTACTTTGGGATGAAAACTGTATATATTCTTTATAAGACTGGTTCCCTCACTCTTCACTGCCCAGACAAAGTGAGAACCTTACTGCAATGGGCACAGGTGAAGCCTATAAGCAGCTGGGGCTGAAATGCAGCCAAGGCTGCTGCAGCAGCACGTGCACAGTGAGGTACTGACCACCCCTTCGAAATGAATGACCCTGCAGCACAGTAAATCTGTGCATTTGTTTTACAAAAGTAAATAAGAGCTATGAATCTCCTTCTCTGGACCAGGTTTTACTGAAGTCATAAAATGCGGGGACACAGACTGCTTCACAGCCAATGCACTTCCGAATGTGAGGGTAAAGCCAAGCGTCGCCCTGAGCGCGGAGGCAGGGCCGCGGCCCCACACCAGGCTGCACAGTGCAGGATTGCCACCTGCAGGCAGCCTGGCACCAGCCACCCTGTGGCTTGGCAGGCTCTGAGCAGCCTCCTGGGCACCCCTGCACAGCCTTCTCCTGGCAGGCAGAGCAGAGTCGCTGCCATGAGAAAAACCCACATACCCAGACTAACCTGTAATGCAGAAAGATCTGTTGGTCCAGGGAGTCACAAAAGTAGCAGTCAGCCTTGCACACAGAAATTGCAATTATCTATTTCCTAAATGTGGTTCTGACCCTTTCAGCACCTTGCACATCTTGTGCGCATGTCACTGGACCCACAGCAGGAAGGTGACAAGCCTGACATGCCTGTGTTTGGGAGCCACTGGAAGGATCAGCTGTAGGACAGTCAACCTCTCCTTTCCCTTGTAGCCAAATCTTTCCCTTTTTCCGAAGACAGGATCCATGCCAGTCGAAGTCTCCTCGACAATGTGCACGGTCTGCTGTCTTTGCAGATATCTCTGCAGGTGGGAAGTACCTGGGTGTCAAGCTGTACTGTAGTAACAGATGCCTCTGTGGACCAGGCACAAAGGAGAAGAGTGTGGTCTTGTCCCTGAGGGCTGGACAGAGTTTCTTCAGGCTTATGTTATTTTTTTGGCTCCTCCGTGGACTTCCAGTTTCATTTTGAGCAAATCATCTGTCAGTTCCCCACCTGCAACACCAGAACAACAGTCCTGCTCTGCTGTTGCTTTTGCAGCATCCAAGTGTTCAGCTGCCTGGAGGGATTCCCAGCTTTTGCCTCTGCGCAGGGCTTGTCAAAACTCTTTGGTCTCCAGATGCTCTGGAACTGCAAATTAAAATAGCTGTGGCACGATATGTGTGGCTCAGGTGACAGCAGATATCAGAAATAGAACCTGCCAAATACAGAGAAATGCACAGCCTTCCTCGCAGCCTTACGCCAGCTACATAAAAACAGGCAGTGTGCACCGAAGGGCTCTGCTGCTGTCCTTGTGCGAGCTAACAAGTGTCAGGGAGATCGTACGCGGCTGGCGAGCCGCACGCAGCAGCTCCACGGGGTCACAGGAGCCCCACAGAGCGACCCGGCGTCCACGGCTGCCCTGCCGGGCCGGCGCCATGCGAGCACTGCCCATCGGCAGCAGCCCTCAGCACCGAGCTCCTGGGCGGGCGCCGGGGCCGTCCCCGCTCCTCAGGTCCCCTCGCCCGCCAGGGCTGTGCACAAACCTCGCGGCTCCCAGGACGAAGCACCTGCTGGGCACGGGGCTGACCAGGGATTTGGAGACCCCTCTCTATGTAACCATCCTGTGAGCGCCACCGACCATTTTGCTGTGAACATCCTACGTGATAATGTCACCAGAATGGAATTGTCTCGGTTATGGAATCTTTAAAGTTCTTTGTTTGGGCTGAATTGAACTGTTTTGCTATTTAAGGCTAACTTTTTCACAGTCTACAATCCTGTATTTTGGCCCCATGGATGAGATAATTCTTATACTAGTCAGTGTGATTCATAGAACCACATAACTACACAATGTGGCATTTAACTAAGTTGACGTTAAACCTGATACTTTATTAAGAAATATGCAGATCTTATGTAACAGCCTCAGTCGTGAATTGACGAGTGACACAGCCAGTATTGGATTCAGTATCAAAATAATCAACAGCAACATGAACACAATGTAATAGTTAGAAAATGTTGAAATGCTTGATGAGATGAAGACTGGTTCTTCCCTTTTTTTCCCCTCCTACCATAATCTCAGTGAGAAAGTCAGGGAAAAAAAACAGTGTCACAACAAATGATGGATTCGGCACTTTCATGACTCCTCCCACCTCTTTACCAGGCCCTAACCCTACAGACACAAATATTCCACAGTGGATCTAGCCAAGACCAACCACTAAGATTATTCAAGATCATCCTATAAGAGGAAGGGAGGGAAGGAAGGCAGGCAGGCAGGAAGGAAGGAAGGAAGGGAGGAAGGAAGGAAATGGGGGAAAGTGGGGAAATCCCTTATCCATATGTCATCAAAACACCCTCAGCTGAGCTCAGTGGCTGAAAGGTCAATGCCTTGCTACCTTTGATAAGGAGATTCCAGCCTTTTGCTTCTCTTATTCTACCCAGTTCTTTCTCACTGATATTTCTGTCAACATGTCATGAAATAACCTCCACTATCCTGAAGCTGTCAGTACATAAGAGCTGTAGAAGTTAGTAAGACCATTTGCAAACTCCATTGTGTGAAATGTCCATAGAGCTCAGGAGCACATTAAAATTTTCTCCTCTGTCTAGCAGCATTATACCATAAGCCTGCTGTAATGAAAGGGGACATTTTGCCATTTCTGACATTGCAAGACCATGGACACTGCATCTCTTCACAGTGTGCCTTGGCAGAGGGCTCTGAGCTCCATACAGGAGAGCTGTTCAGATGAAAGTTTGGGGTGGCCTTAGCTGCACTCGAGCTGTAATCGCAGCCCTTGCCTGCTCAGAGTTCCTCATGCAGAGGTTCCTCCTGTGGTTCTATACCTCTGCTACAGTGGATGGTAAGGAAGAGAACCATGTATTTTTGTTTATTTTGACAACAAAATTGCTATTAAAGCCCCATGAAGTCATAGCCATGCAACCCTTGAGAGTAGAATTTGCAATTGCACACTGAATTTCAGGGATCACTTTACAATTGCAGTGCAGAGCAGTGTATGTGGTGCTAAAGCACAACAGCCCATTGCACACCGTCTTTACAGTACAAATCTCTAATGTTGCAGATTCCTGCATGGCACACACAAGTATCAAGGGCCAGCACCAGCTACAGTGCACATTAGATCACATGCAGAAACACATACATGTATCCAAAATCCATCAATTCATATAAACACCTTTAGCAGATCTAATATTGAAAATAGGCTGTGGTTTTTGTTTTTTGGGGTTTTTTTTAGGCTTCGGTGAGTATTACTTGAGTGTCTAGGCCTGTGTCAGTGGAAAATGCAGGTGAGCCTAACAAGGAAATTGGATGGATAAGGAAAAGAGAGAGCTGATGCAGATTCCGCAGGAATCCATAAAATCATGAATGATTTGGAGATCTGTATTTTTCCTTGTTCAGGAATAAGATCAAGAAAATCAAGAAGCACCTGCAAAATGTGCAAAACGATGCACTTTTTTCACATAGGTGTAATTGAAGCACAGGTATAATTGAGTCATGAAGCATGTTGCCAGAGGATGAGATAGAGACCAGAAGTTAAAACGTGTCTAGATGAGTGAGACACATGGAGGATGAGCCCTCCTGGTTGTGAGTGCAGATCCAGGCATAATCCTCCCTCCAGGCAAGCACTCAGCTGCCAAACTCAAGAGCCGGGGAGGCCGGGCAGCACTCAAGTCTCGTGCCTCACTTCGCTTGCTCACTCCCTTCTTGTTCCTGGTGTGGGTGGCCTGAGCTGCTACTGAGCCAAGGCCACGGGTGGAATTGAGGAGACAGGCAGGGAGCCACCGAGCAATGTATAGGAAGTGATCAGGAGGGGAACAGGTTTGGGCACAGTCTGTGCAGGGAAAAACCTACCACAGCCCCAAGAAACACACACTGTCCCTGGAGTGCACCGGGATTCCCCACTTGGTCACCTAGAGGTTCCGTCAGACACTTGAGGACATGAGGCTCAGAAAGAAGCCACAGAGCTGCTTCCTGGTCAAGCCTGCCCAGGGGCTCCAATCAGCCAGTTGGCTGGTGCATTGGAAATGCTGTGGATGTGGTGACTGAGAGGAACAGCAGAGCCAGATCCCAGAAAGGAGCTTCCAAAGAAGGCAGGAGAGGAGCTGTGGGTGCAGTGGATGTGCACACAGGTCTCCCACCACCACAGGGCACAGGCACAGAGCAAAGTCCCCGGTACTGCCTGCTTGTGCCCAGCCACAGTGCAGAGCATGCAGGACACGGGGGAGGTTGGGCGGCCAAGCACCTGCTGAGATAAGGAGGGAGAAGCATTTGGCTGCAGCAGGGATCAGGGTGCCAGCAGTAGCACTAGGAGCTGAAATACCAATCTCCCAGTCTATCTTCTTCATCTATCTTTTATTTCCCCGTAATATGGGGAAATTTGCAGAGTAACTCCCAAACAGTGATTGCAGTGTTCAGCAAACCACAAGAAATATGAGCTGGAAGTAGCTCTGTCAAATCACTTCTAAACACGTGTCTGGTTACAGACAGGGGCCAGATACTTTCCAAAACTTGCATAGCCAAGAGCTTATGCATATAAGATATATGCCAAAGACTTCCACAGACTGAAAGACCTCTGTGGGAGCAGGAAGTGCAATGCCCTGAGAGCTGGACAGAGCAGCCACAAGTGCCTTGGCCTCATTCATGAGAGCAGCGCATTGAGACAGTGGCTGTGTCTGACTGTTTGCAAATTCAGCTTTGGTGACTCCCTCTAATGCACTGTGTTTGTTCCCCAGGCTCTGGTGGTTGGCACATCAAGCCCTGCAGCTAGATATTGGGGAAGTGCCTGTTCCTGCTTGGCATCGGAAAGCTCTCCTTTCCATCCAACCCTCTCCTCTGCTTGTAGGGCACTGCTAAAGCAAGGCCTGTTTGGCTCCTGCTGCTGCCAGACTCTTTTATTAAATGCACTTGTAAGCACAGAATCACAGTCCTGCACTGGTGAGAAACACTGCCAGGCAACATGGAACTTCACAGCAGAGTTCTGATTCCTTCTGATGAAGACAACAAGATGACAAGATCAGGACATCAGTGAGCGTCTACATTTCTTTTATATTTACTTTTTATTGGCACCTTCAGTGTGCGAGAAATGAGGCCGGGAGAAATTTTGGAACATGGCAAGGAGGAGATGGACAGTAAAAACACCCCATGAAGAAATAATGAGAACAGCAAAAAGTGCCACAACAGAGGACAAGGAGGAGAAGAACAGTAACTGCACTGGAGCAGTGACTTAAATTCCTCAGCATGGTGTAGTGTCTGCATAGAAGTCAACATCTCGCAAAAAGACAAAGTACACAAATACAGCAATAACAATGCCAAATTCAGCAAATTATTTAGAAGGAAATTATGCATCCCAAAGGAAAAAGAAAAAACATTAAAACCTGGGAGGAGCATCAGCAGAGACAGGCGATGTTACTACACTGTGTCTGCTTCAGCTACACGAGCCTACTTGTTTGTTTGAGAGGTGCTGGCCCTGGGATACTGGGCACATGACTGATGTTGCTTTATATAGCGCTGTGATGAGAGACACCACCGTTGCGTCCACTGCCACCATGTCACAGGCTGCAAACTTCCCCGAGACCTCCCGGCTCCAAGCAGTCGAATCCTCTGCTTCAGCCCTGTCATTCTGTGCAGATCCCACCCCCACTCTTCCCCAGGTAGCAGAGTGTCCTGCAGGGCCCCGCGTGGTTACGCAGCCAGGGCAGCAGGTGATGTCCACATGTGGGGACCGCGGGGACTGTCCTGCCGCCAGGGCGGGCGAACAGCAGCCTCCGTCACTGCGCTCACCTCTGCACTACCTGGGGCGCTCCATAAGGCAGGAAATGTTCCTCAAAAGAGGCAACTCAAGCAGGCTAAGAGCAGAACAAGACAGCTCAGCACAGCTCTTCAAGACAGTTATTTATCACAGCAAAGATAAGGCGAATTGGACAGGCAGAGAGTGCCATAAACCGAAAACCCAAAGCTCTGTACTGCAGTGAGTTGCCAGAGCAATTCATTTGCTGTCAGATCATGTCAGACCAGAGGCAAGCTCATGCTGACAGCTATGAAAATGCTTCTCCTATTTTTGTTCAGAGCCTATTTTTGAAGGGGCTGGAGCAGTGTCTGTGCTCAGCACGAGCCTGCGGGGCTCTCCCTGTGGCTGGCCCAGCGCAGCGCGAGGCGCCCGGGCCTGACCTCATGCAGCCGCTGAGCACCTGCCCTGGCAGCACCACGAGCTCATTGCAGGAGGGCTGGTCCCCTGCTCCATTGCAGAGCTTTCCTAGGAAAAACGAAATGACTGCAAACTTCTGAGGGAAAAAAAAAAAAAAAAAACATAATCCCCAAATATCCTGATTTTTCTTTGGCTGAACTCCTAAGCAATCCCATTTTCCATGATTATTAGGCATTAACCCTTTCGTGGTCACTTCCAACTCACAGCTTATTTTCTCTTGGTCCATTAAAACTTTCCTAAGAGTTTCAGTCTCCCTTCAGCCATGAGAGCCCCTTCCAAGTGCTCAGACAGCAGAAGACTTTCCAAGTTCCCGGTGCCAAATTCTGTAGTTCCTAGCTTGAGTGCTGTGCCAGAAAAGTGCTTTAACACAAGAAGATTTTTTTGGCATCACCGCAGCTCCTGTGGAAATACGAGCTTGAGGACAGGGCTCAAACAAATGTCAAGCTGGCATGCAAGCAAAAAAGCAGGTGAACTGCTTGTGCTAAGGCCTCAGTGGCAGCACTAATGCATGCAACAAATTAAATGCTCGTGAGTACCCAACACTGACCTGTGTTCTGGAGCATCCTGGGGATCTGTGCATGACAGAAGAGACTGGCTGTGGTGCTGCACGCAGAGAGAACAAGAGCAGAAATTTGTTCAACCTGCCAGAATCTCCGTGGGAGCCACAGGCTGCTCTGCGCGGCCAGGCAGCCCTAGGACCTGCTGGCAGCAGCCAGGGAGCAGCCGGGTCGCACAGACCCGGCCCCCAGAGCCTGCCCAGGGACGAGGCAGCTCTGCAGGGAGGCCAAGGGCACCAGGTGCCACCCGGCTGGCACGGGAGCGCAGGCAGCTCTCCAGGCGCGTGCCCTGCCCAGCCCTGCTCTGCTCAGCACGCAGGAAAACGGGCAGCAGCGCTTGGTCAAAATGGGAAAGCAGGAGAGCTCACATCTGAACCAGAACCAGAACTTCAAAGGAGTGTGACAGAACAGTTTAAGCTTTTACTTTACAAAACATTAAATAAGAGATGAGAAATACTTTTAAATCTGTACAATATACTCACAGACAATTTTTTTAAGTTACAACTGGAAAACTTCCTGAATACGCAATCCTGCCCTAGAGCTGATGTCGAGTCACAGCATCTTTCTCTAAGATGAAGTGTCAGGTTCATCTATTTCAAACACCTTTGTCAGCTGGGAGAACTTATTACAACCTCATAAAAAAAGCCCTACTTTTGCCCTGGAGAGGCACCCTTTTGGGCACCCTTTGGTGCCTCACAACAACTCTATTCTTTATTTTAAGATTCAATTAAAATTGCTAGGATGTTTTAGGGCTTAATATTATTTCATCATTCTATGGATCAAATGAAAAGTAATTACTCTCACAGATCTTTATGGAATAGCAACAGTATCAAAGACCAAAGTGCAGGCCACAGACTAGAGGATATTGCAGGGATATAAAGCTACTATTTCCATAGCAATGTTGCATATGTAAGTGCTGGGACTGCAGGGATGTGCATTTCAGTTGTATTTGGTGTAGCTATATTGCTCATTTTCACCAATATCACATTTTGCACCTGGACCTGAAACTCCTTCCACCTATACTTGTTCCAGTATCGCAAAGTTGTTGGGCAGCCCATGCCCTTTGGGGTCACGTTCTCCACCCAGGCTCCATGAAATGCTGGTGAGGATGCCCTGCTCCTTCCCGCAGTCCTGCTCCTCAGCACCCAGCAGCAGCCCCATGTCTCGGCTGCTCTAAGACCAGAGCGTACGTTGCTGCAGAAGATAAAAAGGCTTTCTCTTTTAACACAAGACATTGGGTTCAGGAAACACAGTGCACTGATTCCTTAAATATTCAGGTTTGTTCTGCACTCCAGTATATTCTGAGAAATATTTTCCCTAGCTGCTATTAAACCCCGCTGAGAGAAGTATCAGGATTCTTCCTTTTTTGTCACTATCAGCCCACACATGCAAACTTCTGCTGGAACAATCTGCTTGCCTTGAACAATCCGTTTGCGCCACCACTTTGCACATTAATTGGGTAACAAACAACACCCCAGAGCAAGGCAGCCTGCACGTCCTTGAGCTCCTCTGCTGCCACCGCGTCTGCCCTCCCTCTGCTTTCACTGGTCCTGCTGCAGGCCGCTGCAGGGGCTCGGTCACGTCCGACTGTCCGCTGCACATGCATTAAACTTGGGTGAATTTGCAGAAATGAGAACAGGGCTGCTTGTTGTATGCTAGACCCCATGGCAAGCTTGGCTCCTGCATCTCATTCTTGGTTCTGAGCTGCAGTAGGTAGTTTCAGGCACCTAGAGTGCTGGATTTCAGCCTTGTTATGTGTTAAAGAATATATTCTCTCTCTTTTCCTTGTTCTGTATTGAGGGTAAAGAAGATAATACTTATGTAGGCAAACAACATGATATTTACATATGTAGACAAAAATAATTCATTTTGTAGGCACAATATTAATTAAGCAAATATCCTGAATATAGATAACATACATAACTGAATAATTTATCAATGCATATACTTGTCATTGGTAACAATAAGGACGTTTCTCTATGAATATTTATGCAGTATCATTAGATATAGTGAGAATAATGTAGGGATTTAGCTGCAAATGTTAATGTTGGGGTTTAATAATTAATTTCTAAGGTCTTTATAAATGTGAAATTAACCTTGACATCATACCTATAGTGCTTAATCTGGTCATTCATATTTTTATTTATATAGCATAATACGAGTTGTGTGCTAATCACTATTTCCTAGAGCACCCAGTGATTTTTATTGACATTTAATAAAGGAAGATTTAAATTATATAATTAATTAAATGCTGACTATTGAAATGTATAAGTTGCAAATAGTATTTCTATAAGAAAAAGTTACTGCACCATGTTCAAAAATATCTATCTTTTTGCATTTTGCTTGCAAATCAATCCTCTCCAGAAAATTTTAATGTCATCTATTATTGTCTTTATTTCATGAGCAATAACGAGGTACCAACTTTGCCGTGTTATGCTCTTGGTGATGACCTGCGTGTGTCGGAGCGGTCACACGTGGCTGTGCTCGGGCTGTGAGCTGGTGGTCAGTGCACGCGAGTCCCCAGGCTGCACTGTCACCACAAATCAGGTTGTTCCTACAGCTAAAAGACACAGCTCCCCAGGGGCACAGGTTGCCCCTCACCTCGTGTGTCCTGCATTTCCTGAGACATCGCCAGGGCATCGCCGTGCCTTGGGGCATCTAGGCGCGCCGGGCCTAGCGGGAGCAGCCTGGAAAATGCTCTCAGTTGTTCCAAAAGGAGCGCCCAGGGATGCTGACTTTTCTAGCCCATTTGTATGAATTGTGTAATGGTCCTGACTCAGCTGCGATGAGTGTTTTTGGGCCGGCCACCCCACTGCACACTATAGCTCTCCTGCTTCCCTCGGCCCAACAGCTGGGCCTGGCTTCTGCTCCCAGTTTTAGTATTTAATTTCTGTTCTCTCCAACTGCAGCTCTGGAATTGCTCCTTATTATAGAAGGCAGAAAGAATGCCTTATTGTTCTGTCTTGTTGCTATGTGTTAGTGATTTTTAAGCTAGAAGTGTGCTGAATGTCTTTATTTTGGCATTTGGAGATATCATATGCTGGTTATTTGCACACTTTGTTTTGAAATTTAATGCTTCTTCGGAGAAGTAGAAAATAGATTTCAGTAGATATACTATATATACTGTATAATATATAGATAGCATATACACTAGTATTCAGTATATATAATAGTAGAAATATATAGTGTATATAGTATGAGTCTACATATACATGTAAAAATATTTGTTGGAGGTTTTTTTTCAAACTCTGGGAACTAAAATTCAGACTGTATTCGATGCAAAGTTATTGGTTATTTGTTAGCTTTCAAGTTTTGAATTAGCGCACTATTTTTTTAGACAAATTTTGACAAGACTTCAGAGGAACTAAAGCCAAGAAAATGAACACAGGGAGCTGAGAGTCTAAGGACTAAAGCTTCTTTACGTTGTGGTCCTTCTCCATAATGAGATATTTCATAACTGTTTGCTGCTACTGCTATTGTATGTCAGACACAACTGGCCTTTCTTGCCTACTTAGCACTAGTAAATGTGCTAACAAATGTATTTCCAGGATATGGTAGTTTTGTTTTTGTTTTTTTAATGGACTGAATGATACTTTCTATTTACTGACTAGGAAAAGAGGGCCACAGTAATATCCTGTCTTTGAATTAAGAGTTTGGGACACCGAGTAACGTTGGGGATAACTGCTGTGTTCCTGAAGTTTGGCTTCTGCTCTGTAACAAACATACATAGCAATGCACATGAGTTCTAGCAAATCTCCTCTTCGATCTCAGGTATTTAAGAGTAAAAAAATTGTATTTATTGTGAGTAAGTTAAGCCAAAATAGAAATAAGCCAGAGCAACCAGACTGAAGTTGATGAATTTGTCCCTTGGCACAATAGTTGAAAGTTGAAGTACACATACCTTTAGGAAAAAATGGTTTGTTTTCCTGAAGTTCAGTAATTTCCAACTGAGAAGCTTTCTTAAGTGAGCAGTGACAAGATCAAATTATTTGCTTCAATGATGAAAAGTTGCCCAGAAATCCAAACAGAGATCTCTTCATCAGGGGATGCCGAAATAATTCAGGAGAAAAGCTGTCACCTTGTCCCACTGCAGTGCTTTTCAACATCCCTATTAGACTTGGAAAGACTTGTAAATATTGTTCTACCTCAAGTTGTCCCTGAAACAACCAGGACTTGCTTGCAAATGCAAACACAATTTTCACATGTCAGGCAACAGCTTAAATTGTGTTTGTAGTCTGTATTACTTTTATTCAATGAAAAAAAATCTATATCCCAGAAACGCCACGTCTAAAATCCATGATGGCTTCTTGGTTCAGAGCATTTTGCTTTTTCCCTAACAAACAGTTTTACGCATTGAACAGTTATTAAAATATGTAATTTGCTTTATGAAAGCTATTATAAACAGATGTGAAACAGGCAGTACAGGAGAATTTTCCTCACTGAGATCTTTGACCAGGTTTTTGGATTGTCTGTGGCTAAATGCATGCATATGAATATAGCTGATAATATTCTGAATAGCTTTTTAACACAGTGTACACTTAGCTATTTTGATACCAGTAATTCACAATTTAATAGTGCAGCAAAGTATCTACAATTCCAGAATGCAAGTGTCAGCTCTACAGATTTCCAATACTCTACCATGTTTTCACAGATGCTATTCGTGGACTGTCTCCAAAATCTAACCCCAACTTCCTCCTCCTGTCCCCTGGAGCCTGTGCATTAGCAGTGATGCAGGAACATCTGGACGGTGCTGGATGCCTCTCTGGGCAGCCAGCCCAGGGGAAGTGAAGACCAAAGCCTCCTCTCTTGCCCCTGCTTTGCGCTGCAGCTTGTTCTTCAGGCTCCTTAGACAAAACTTGGGCCTCAGCCCCTGCTTCTGGGTGGACTATGCAACAACCTCCATTAGCTGCAGACTTATTTTCAAGATACTGCATATTTAAAGGGATGCAGATGTGGAGAGTAGACACTCTTCTCTCCTGCAGCAACCACAGCAATCAGATTTTTATTACTTCATTTGTTGTGAGAATCCTGTTTAAATTTTTGCACCAGGACAGGACGGTCTCTGTGACCAGATGTTACTGTGTGCCTGTTTTAAAATAAAAATTCATACCTCGTTATTTCTTCTGTTTGTGGGACCAAGCATGGACATGTTCTGACACTGGAGGATGCTCAAGCAGACAGGACATGATCCATTTCCAGTACACTTACAATAAACAGATTTTGTAACATCTTGAGATGAAGTACTTGAAAAGAAGAAATTGTATGTTCTTTAAAAAATGTTCCCTGCTTGAGCAGGGGGTTGGACTAGGTGATCTCTGGAGGTCCCTTCCAACTTCAACCATTCTGCGATTTTGTGATTCTGTGTAAAAGATTTACTGCTGTTTTATTTGTTATAGGAAGCCCCAGGTCTACAAAGACCTTACACTTTATTAAGTATACTATGCTAAAGTTCTGCATCTCTCTTGCCATCGCATCCTGTCTGACTTCTTGTAATACATTATACCTCTGAACTGCAGATGAAATTTTGCTGTGTTGAAAGACATACTGAGTACCTGTTGACCAGCGCAATGAGATTCAACCCAGTACATATTTGTTTGCTTCCGTAAGGAGATAAATGTTAGAGGGGTGCAGAGGAATAGTGGGAGAGAGGTACAGTTTCTGTGGCTTTGCTTCGGTGGGATTTCCTTTGATAATACGTGAGAATTTCCATAATGGGAACAGCTGTTCTTCAGAGACTTCCTCCCAGGCAGATGGAATCACTTCATAAGGGGACAGGAGGAGGAAGAATCACTGCCGCAGTTTTATACAGGCTCAGATAATGAAAAGACCAGCAAGATAAATTTCAAAACGACTAGTTCAGATATGCAAATAAGAAGTCAGGTTTTTGAGACATTTATGAGAAATTTCATACTTGAAATATACTCAGGCATGTACTGATTTCCAATTCTGTAGATATGTGTTGAACATTATTAAAATTCATTGAACCTTGGCATTGTTATCTTCTGAGCTTTTCTAAAGATTCAGCAACCGCTAGGAGAACAAGGAAAATAATGGAAGCATTGCAAGAATACACCTTCATTTACTGCCGTCTCGCAGTCCCATCAGTGTGCAGCACACAAAGCTGTCTCCAGGATTTCCCACCACAATCACTGAGCTCAGCAATTAGGAAAAACACAGAGTAAATCATTTTCAGTAGCCTAAAATTGAATAAAGGATGATGAACAAGTGTATACACAGGATAAAATGTACACAACCATATTCCATCTGCCAAGTAAAAAAGTGGCTGTATTGTACAACCTAAGTATGTGTGGAAGCAGATCAAAATGTTCAGCACTCTGATACCAAAAGACAATAACTGTTTCTCTAACTAGCAGAAGAAAAACAACAAGTTTTTTTGTTAAGAGAGAAATATCTCTACTGGAGTGATAATGTATGTATTGTATGCATTCAGGGAAAGCAGGCAAGCTGCTTACCAGTGCTCCTCACTTGTGAGGACCACAGCAGCCACCACTGATCCGCCACATTTGACAAATCTCCAGCTGTCTGTCTGAAACAAACTACAAATTCTGGGCCAGTTCTGGCCCTTCGGGAGAGAGTCAGTAATAATATTTACAAACCTCTGCACTGACATGGAAAATTCCCTTCCCTGGACGTCAAACACTGTCGAGGTAGGAGACTTTCACTTCACCTGACATCTCCAGAAACTCGTGCTGCACATCCTCCTCCTTCTGAATTCTTCCCATACCAACAGAGAACGGGGATCTAGATGTTTCACCATGTTTAATTTTTGTGTGTGTGCCTGTGACAAAGTACTGCATAGTAGGGACTGAAATGAAGAATGAAACGGGCACGTGCATGGTGGATAAATGTGATAAAAAGGGAAGGCAGCAGCAAAGTTGCTCTAGAGAGAAATTTACCTCACAAACCTGTTAGTTTTGGGAAAATGCCCACACTTGAGGATAAGAAGATCCAATTGGTGAAGACTTTCAAAATCCCTTTAAAAAATCCAAAACCAAGGAATTTTACCAGAAGCTAAGGGAAATGGGAAGGGTTTGTGGTGGCACTCTGCTCTGAACCCGTTCAGAGATAACTGGGAAGGGGAATGAACAGAAATGTGCTGAAAACCCTAAATCGTCTGGAACAGTTAGAGACTAAGTTGCTGAATCTTTCCATAATCAGGATTTCATGACAATGATGGATAACTAAGTCTGAAAAGAAATTCAGGGTTGATAAATGCAAAGTAATTCCAGTAGAGAAAAACAGCTATATGGAGATGGTGTTAGGCTCTTAATGTAGCCACTCAGATTTTCTTTTTTTAATTATTGTGAGTATTATTTGGAAAATAACTGGTTTAATACTTAGTGATGTTAAAAATGCAAATAATATTCAGAAATATTGGGGAAAAAAAGAATAAAAAGTAAATAAATTTAAAGCACCTATAGATGGAATTCTATGTAAAGTTTCTTTCAAAATCATTTGAAAGTGATGTTGAAGATGTGAAAAAGATATAGGAAAGAGCAACAAGAATGATCTGAGGTATGAAATTCTTTTGGCAAGAAAGGACACTAACTGATTCGTTTTTCTGGGGAAAAAAAAAACAATTTTTGTTTTCGAAAGATTGAAGGATAATACAGAGGACTATAAAATCCTGAATGACATATGGAAAGTCATTCAGTTTTCACAATATGGTAAGTAGGGATTGCTGAATGAAATGTTCAGATTTAAAGGCAATTGAAGAAGCTGGTTTACCAACATTTTATTGAACACTTTGTGATACTCATTGCCATGGGAAGTTGGAGACATGAAAAACTATAGGTCAGCTCAAGGAAACAGAATTATGGAAGAAAAACACATCAGGGGCTATGAGGTACACATTTACCACTTCTGGTTCAGCATATCCCAAGCTGAAGCTTCCTGAAAGTCACAAACATACGGAAGAAGCGTCTGTCTGTGCATTCCCTGCCCATGAGGTCACCTCTGGTCCCCTATGGAAAAGGACACTGAAGGTGATGGACTTGGCGTGACCCAGGTGATTCCTGTCACAGCCCTCCCCAAGGGGGATGCAGCGAACACTGGAGCTGTGCTGTGCAGAGAGGCTTTGGCTTTTGGCGTGATGACCCTGGAGTGGATCCCGCCACTTCATGGGCAGACAAAGCTCCAGGCCAGCTCATGGCACAAACACAAACATTCGGTTACCCGGAAGGTCTAACTACTGACTGGTCCAGGTGGACCATTTACTGCTGCTCCTGGCATTCCTTGGGAACAGGGACCTCTCCTTGCCAGATCTCCTGCACAGAGGCTTAAGTAGCTTGTTGCTAACTTGCCATTCATTTCAAATATATTTATTACTAAGTACATCATTTGTTTTGCAATATAGCTCTCAAAGTCTGTGGTTCAACTCAATTTCTTTCAGTTGAGATCTGAAGGGCAAATCTGTTTCTCACTTCATGTAATACCGTGTCTCTTCGAGATTTTTTTTTAAAAGTCAGCAGTAATAAACAATGAAACTATGACACAGAGCTATTCAGACTGATCCCTAGCTGTTACTTCAAAGCCAAGCTACCTCACATTTTATTAGACTTCTGTCAATCTAGGGTGTGTAATTTTTTTTTAATTTTAAAATCTTAGTAATGCACTCAGCCCTTTTTTCCTAGCTCATAGTTAATGTTTAAAAAAAAGGCAGCTGCATGCACCAGAGTTATTGGCAGTCAGGAATATGAAGCCTAAGCAGAGGTGGAAGGCAAAGTCCTGGTCAGGTCAGCAGTTGATAAGGGTCTCTTCCTGGTGTATAGCTCTTTCTTTAGCCAACTCCTTTTCATTTCCGGAAACTGATTTTTTTTTTTAATACAGATGTTCCTGACCTTATCTTTTTTTTTTTTTTTGTATTCACTTCTATAAATGTTTCCCATATAGCCCCTTGCTTCTTACCAGGATAACTCAGGACTGTAACTGGTCATATGGTAGCTCTGCAAACTGTGACACAGAGACACTTGTGTTAGGTCATTACATTTGATAAATAAGAAATATTCTTTATTCTTACCATTTTGGGCAAAATTTTATGTTTTCATAATTTCTGGAAATGAAATATTCTGCTTTAACTCATGTTTAATTTGTTTTCAGGACTTCCCATCCTTTCTTCCTCCCCTGCTTGAAATCCTGATGAATCTCTTGCATGTTTCAAGGTGCCCAATACTTTCTTTCACAGGCTCTTTTTCCAACTTGCTCCCGCAGTGACACATGTCATGGTGCTTAATCTGATGTAGCTGCTGTCTCTCACACCGACTCAACCGAATATCAAAAAACAAAACAAAACAAGAACCACAGGCCGCAGGGCTCGGAGCCGACACAGGCTCTCGCTGCAGGTGCCACCAGGAACCTGCCAAAGATCACTCGGTCCCACCACGCAGCTCCTCCAGGAAGATGCGGAGCGCTGCTGGCCACCCCGCAAAATACCCTGCCTAAACCAGGGCCTCACTGAACCTGATTCAAACCAGCTGCTGGCAGTAGATCCTGCTGCTCATGCTAATTCTGCCCCTAAAAATGGAGAGATTTGTGCGACAAGGTCAGGGTAACAAGTAGGGTATAAATGTCTGTCTGAGAAGCTGTTGGGTAATAATTTAATGGTGGTTAATTAAGGACATGGTTACTTGTTCTGTAGAGTAACCCAAGCTGATAAAATGCTCCCTACTGGGTAATGTTATATTCAGTAATATCATTAAATATTAGTACTTGCTTCAATAGTAATTTTTACAAAAATTTCCTGTAAGACTTTGAAAGTGCATGCATTTAAAATAATAGAAAATGAGGTTGTTTTAACAGGATTATGGTGTACGCTGAGTCTAGATTATCAGTTTTAGTTACGTAGAACACTCTTCACTGATTTCTTTATGTACTTGCAATTAACAAAGGATGAAAAAGGATGAAAAATAGAACTAAGATTACTTGATTTATTCTCCAAATAAATTCCACTTTATTGTTATTCCAAGTGAGGCGTTCACTGTGCATGAGCTCTTATTTTTCCCCCTGACCCGTGCTGTGGGAATGACTGGCAGCTTTTTTGGAGTTCTGGTTCCAGGGCTGGAATATCACGTGGCAGATTGATCCAGTTGGGCAGCTGTGCAGGGACCGCAGGAGGAAGAGCGGGACAATGTGGGGATGGAGGGGCTGTCTTATTCCTACACTGTGTCCTGATGAACACTGCAAATATGGAAACCTGCACTCTGGCAATGGCTTCTTATGTCCAGGCCCGTGGAGGTCTGCAGCAGAAGGACCCAAATGCCGAGAGCGAATCTGGGCTGAGGACCTCCTGCGCCGAGGGCGCCGCACAGGTCCGTGTCAGTGCCCAGCGCAGGCAGGCAGAGCCATGCACACAAATTGGTGCAGCTCCTTTCTCTCTGAATTTGAAATCAGGCATGATTAAACACTGAAGTCAACTTCAGGGAGAAGTGCTAGATTCCTTCTCTTCATGTCTGCAAATTAGAGAGTAATTATGTTTAACCAAGAACATCTTGCAGAAACACAAACACAGAGTAACAAAGTTAGCTCTAAGGGACCTGTACAATTACAGAGACCAAACAAGATACCCTAATGATTGCATCAGAATTTGCTCTAAATTAATTGCTTTCGCAAGCATTATAGAAGAGCTGTTTATGGCTACAGGAGTACTTCAGAAACTTTTGTATATAAAAAATGCAGTATATTATCCCCTGCATTTATTTTCTGCATGCTGAAAATATGCAAAAATAACCAAGTATATTTACTAGAATAGCTGAAGACTGCACGCTGAGGAAACGTATTGCCAGACTTAAGAAATACGGATAGATAGTTCGGGTCTTAAGAACCACTAGGCAGATTAGAGCACAGACACAGAGCAGAGTCGGCTTGGAGCCCTGAGTTTGATCTTGGTTCTTTGGAGGTAGAAGAGGAAGGAGGAGGAGCCCGCAGTAACCATGGCTCCAGTTCCCAAGCCTGGATGGTAGGAAAATACAACTGAAGTAAGGGGCTGAGGGAAATAAATAATGAAATTATTTTGGACCCCATTTCCACATAACCCAGAATCACCACCATGGATGCAGTGAAGGGCTCTGCTCTGGCAGTGCCCGGAGCCCAGCTGGGCTGTGGGCTGTCTGCACAGCAGCCTTAACTGCGCTGGACTGAGGTCCAGACTCTCAGTTCCTCATAGTCTTCCCATAGCTCTGATATCAGCCGGTGCTCACTGCACAAAGTCCAGGAGCTGGGGACAGTTCATAAAGATTTAACCAATGCAGACACAAAGGCTCTTTTAGGAAATAGAGCTTATTCTTAATATTTATCAACATTAATAATATTATGTTAATTTGCCCATGCTAAAGTATCTCTCACATGGTAATATATAGACCAGTGGAGAATTTGGTATAAGCTTAGGAAATGTTTATGATGCATCTTATCTGTACAACATCATTCTGTGCTTAACTAGCACATATCCTATATTTGTTACTCATATTACCAGAAACTATTTTTTATTTCCTTTGGATAAATTTTCAAAACAGTCTTGTGACTAATTTTCATATTCTCACACTGAAGATTGTGGGATGAAAAGTGCCTTTTGTAAATGTATCATTTTACATTTTGTAACTTTTAAAAAAACAAACAAAAAGACAATCCAGCATACTGCAGTTTGTGTGTATCTAATTACTCCTTTAATAGTGGCACAAGATCAAGAGGATGCAAATTATTCAGGGAAGATTTTAGGTTGCTAGTTAAGAGAATTTTTCAGAATATATGAGCAGTAAAGTGACAGAACATCCTGTGAAATGAAGCAGTGAACCAAGAATTTAAATGGTTTTGCACTTTTATAAAGGCATCATCCTTGAGTTAGAAAACAAAATGGGTTATGTAAGATTTGTGGTGATTAACATTCTGGTGCTTTAAGTATGTTCTGGGCCGAGCAGCCGTTACGACGCGTGTGCCTGGTGCTGGCGGTCTCATTGCTCAGCTCGAGCCTGGGCTCCAGGGCCCCGGGCTATGCAGGTGAGGCCCATGCTCATCCTCCTTCCTAAGGCTGGGTCTGTAACTGCAAAGATGCATCATATTTTCAAAGAAGACAGGTCACTGATAGGTTTTCGGCTCTTACGCTACTAAACAGAATTTTTTACAACTACACTGTCCTGAAGGAGTATAGCATAGAAGGAAAGATTTACTTCTTTACTATTTGCTTGACTTAAGAGTCATTGCTTTGCCCTTTTCCCATGCAAGCGAACAGCAGAGCTGAGACAGCAGTAGTGAAATGCATCAGAGTTGAAGAACATGAAGAGCTTGACCCTGCGCCAGCAAGGAGGCTCATGAGATGCTCAGTGGCTTTTAAGTGACAAGCAAAGCCCAGCCTCAATGAGCACAAGGGCTGTGGTTCACACAACTCATTCTGCTCTCTGTGGTCTCTTGACCATGACTGTCCCAAAGACCATCCTCAGAAACGGCAGAATATAAATTTAAATCCAGAAAACACCTGCATTTTAATTCCACTTCTAACTGCCTGTTTGTACGTATCATCTTACATTTGCACACAATTTCCCACAACAAAATCAAACACAAGCTTACAGCGACCTTTGCCAGGAAGTTGTGAGTCAATTAACATCTGAAAAAATTGAAACTTCTGACAATTCAGCCTGCTAGAAACACAGTGTCAAGCTCTCTACAGCAGAGCAATCCCAGAGATTTGGAAACTTGGGCTGTGATGGAAATGGCCCTACCAGCCCCAGAGCAGTGTTCTCCTTTTCTCTTAACTCTGCAGGAGACAGCTATTATGGGATAAGTCCTCTGATGTCAGTGTTATGACTGCGTATTTGTTGATACCAGCATATTCCTTCACAATTCTGCCATTTAAAGTTTCCTTTGAACAGATTTTTGCATGTCAGTACTATAATAAAAATGCTTTTAATGCCAAGTTTATTCTAACAGCTTGCAAATGACAGCAAGAAATCTAGTTTGTCATCATATCAATATCATAATGGAAGGCAGCAGAGCTAGCTAGGACTGTTGACGAAGATTTCATGTCAAATTTGATTGTTCAAAAATTCTTGAAAAGCATCCATTTCAAAAAAAAGAACTTGAATTTTACATTTCTTTTACAAAGTTCACATTTCTCTTTTTCTTCAGAAAATGCCTTTACCTTCAGAAAAAAATGATGTAGTTTTGGTATGAGTCTGCTTCAATAACTAAGCTCGTCATATTTATGTATAGTAGTGTGTAACGTTTACCTTTATCAAAACATATTTTGCTATGCCTGATACCTTTCTTCAATAGTTTTTTTCTGTTTTATTTATTTTTTTACTTCAAGTGGATGTTTTGGAAGTAGTATATAATGAAATCTAAACTATGGGATGCATTTGAATAGCATTAGATAAATGGGAAATTATGGAATATGAGAAAGAAAGAAACAATATGAAGGAGATAGCACGAGGGAAAAGTAAATAATTGAGCTGAGAGGAGAATACTATGCAGTTTGTCAAGAATTCATCTCAAGGGAAAGCTCATTTAACATTTTAATGGGTAATTTTGTCAGAAATTATTTGCCTTAGGAGTAGTGTGCTGATGACACAAACCCAGGGAAATACGAGTTTTCTTGTAAGAAAAAATATTTATGTTTATATGTTTTTATGTGTGTATGTGTCTTTATATAAATATATATACACTCTAGCATCCTATAGCATTGCACGGAACACACAGATCTGCTGTGATGCCCATGCACAGGTTGCTCTGACACGAGAGGAGCTGGGTTGAAGCTAATGGAAAAGGTGCCATTTTGCCTCCATTTTTTCAGCCTCTGCATTGAGGCCTTCCCTTGCCACAGGGCCCCTGAGCAGAGATGCCTGAGCCAGGAGACAGGAAAATGCACCCTGAAGCAGAGAGGATTCACTGAGCCAGAAAAAGAATGTTAGAGAAAACCTCACTGGGTGGCCTGATGGTTACTACATAAAACATCATGACACTTCTTGATGTGAAGATACCGTGGGGCTTCATCCCACAGCCTCTGGTTAAAGGATAGTATGTGGCTTCAGTGCAAAGCAGAAGTATTGGCACCACTTGTTTTTAAAGGATCTGTGTGCGGTCCCAGCGTCATGATCTCATCGGAATCACAGAGACGTGGTGGGATAGCTCGCACGACTGGAGCGCTGCCATGGAAGGCTATGTGCTCTTTAGGAAGGACAGGCTGGGAAGGCGAGGTGGTGGAGTTGCTCTTTATGTGAGAGAGCAACTGGAATGCATGGAGCTCAACCTGGGAGTCGAGGATGAGCGAGTTGAGAGCTTGTGGGTAAGGATTAGAGGGCAGGCTAATGTGGGAGACACTGTGGTGGGTGTCTGCTACCGGCCACCTGACCAGGACGAGGAGGTTGATGAGGCCTTCTATAGGCAGCTGGATGTTGCCTCACGGTCACAGGCCCTGGTTCTCATGGGGGACTTCAACTACCCCGACATCAACTGGGAGGACAACACAGCCAGGCATAAGCAGTCCTGGAGGTTCCTGCAGAGCGTCGACGATAACTTTTTGACGCAGGTTGTGGAGGAGCCGACGAGGAGAGGTGGGCTACTGGACCTCGTGCTATCAAATAGGGAGGGCCTAGTAGGAGATGTTAAGGTGGGGGGTAGCCTCGGCTGCAGTGACCATGAGTTGGTGGAGTTCAGGATTCAACGAGGAGGAGGCAGGGCTGTAAGTAGCCTTGCGACGATGGACTTCAGGAGGGCCAACTTTAGCCTCTTCAGAGACCTCCTCGGTAGAATCCCATGGGCTAGTGCTCTAGAAGGCAGGGGGGCCCAAGAGAGCTGGTTAGTTTTCAAGCGGCACTTCCTCCACGTCCAGCAACAGTGCATCCCTGTGTGTAGGAAGGGAGGCAGAGGGGGCAGGCGACCTGCGTGGATGAGCCGGGAGCTTGTGGCAATGCTCAAGCGGAAGGCAGCGGTATACAGAATGTGGAAAAAAGGACAGGCCCCCTGGGAGAAATACAGGAACATAGTCAGGGAGTGCAGAGATGCGACAAGGAAAGCTAAGGCACGTCTGGAAGGCAAGCTGGCAAGGGACGTTAAAAATAACAAAAAAAAATTCTTCAAATACATTAACAGCAAAAGGAAGATCAGGGAGAACGTGGGTCCGCTGGAGGACGGGATGGGCACCTTGGTTACAAATAACACAGAAAAAGCAGAGTTGCTCAATGCCTTCTTCGCTTCGGTGTTTACCAAGGGCAGCCCTTTAGAGCCCCAGGCCCTAGAGGCAAGAGAAGAAGCGGGTGGAGAGGAAGACTTGCCCTGGGTAGAGGAAGATTGGGTCAGAGAGCACCTAAGGAACCTCGATACCCACAAATCCATGGGCCCTGATGGGATGCACCCCAGAGTGCTGCGGGAGCTGGCAGATGCCATAGCTAAGCCGCTCTCCATCATCTTTGAAAGATCCTGGAGAACGGGGGAGGTGCCGGAAGACTGGAAGAAGGCCAATATCACGCCAGTCTTCAAAAAAGGCAAGAAGGAGGACCCAGGCAACTACAGGCCAGTCAGCCTCACCTCCGTCCCCGGAAAAGTGATGGAACGGCTCATACTGGCCGTTGTCTCCAGGCACATGGAGGACAAGAAGGTGCTCAAGAGTAGTCAGCATGGATTCACCAAGGGAAAATCTTGCCTGACTAACCTGATAGCCTTCTATGATGAAATGACCGGCTGGATAGACGAGGGGAGAGCGGTGGATGTCGTCTATCTCGACTTCACCAAGGCTTTTGACACCGTCCCTCACAACATCCTCCTGGGCAAGCTCCGGAAGTGTGGGATAGATGAGTGCACAGTGAGATGGATTAGGAACTGGCTGGATGGCAGGGCTCAGAGAGTGGTGATCAGCGGTGCAGAGTCTAGTTGGAGGCCTGTGGCTAGTGGGGTCCCCCAGGGGTCAGTCCTTGGTCCAGTCCTGTTCAATTTATTCATCAATGACCTGGATGAAGGCACAGAGTGCTCCCTCAGCAAGTTTGCTGATGATACCAAACTGGGAGGAGTAGCTGATACCCCAGAGGGCTGTGCTGCCATCCAGAGGGACCTGGACAGACTGGACAACTGGGCGGTGAAAAACCTCATGCAATTCAACAAGGCCAAGTGCAAGGTCCTACACCTGGGGAGGAATAACCCCAGACACCAGTACAGGCTGGGGACCGACCTTGTGGAGAGCAGCTCTGCAGAGAAAGACCTGGGTGTCATGGTGGACGACAAGTTGACCATGAGGCAGCAGTGTGCCCTCGTGGCCAAGAAGGCCAATGGGATCCTGGGCTGCATTAAGAAGAGCGTCTCCAGCAGGTCGAGGGAGGTGATCCTGCCCCTCTACTCAGCCCTGGTGAGGCCGCATCTGGAGTACTGTGTCCAGTTCTGGGCTCCACAGTACAAGAGGGATGTGGAGCTGCTGGAGAGAGTCCAGCGCAGGGCTACAAGGATGATCAGGGGCCTGGAACATCTGCCCTATGAGGAGAGGCTGAGGGAGCTGGGCCTGTTCAGCCTGGAGAAGAGAAGGCTGAGAGGGGATCTAATCAGTGTATATAAATACCTCAAGGGAGGGAGTGCAGAGGACGGTCATGGTCTCTTTTCAGTGGTGGCCACTGATAGGACTAGAGGAAATGGCCGGAAACTGAAACATCAAAAATTCCATAGGAACTTAAGGAAAAATTTCTTAACAGTGAGGGTGACAGAGCACTGGAACAGGCTGCCCAGAGAGGTTGTGGAGTCTCCTTCTCTGGAGATCTTCAAAACCCGCTTGGATGCAGTCCTGCGCCACGTGCTTTAGGTGTCCCTGCGTATGCAGGGGGGTTGGACTAGATGATCTCTAGAGGTCCCTTCCAACCCTAAGCATTCTATGATTCTATGAAAGGATGATCAGAGACTATAAGAATCAAGCTGTGACACACAGAAATAAAACATAAAGAGCACAAATTTGCATTGAAGCTCTTTGTTGCCGACGCAGATTGAGACCAGGCTCAAAACCACAAACCACTGAAGCTGCAAATTAAGAAGGCAAATCAAATCCAACACTATGCAGCCACAAAGATAAAACACCTCATTACCTGGCTAGTACCTGCAGTTCTCTGGCTTTTGAACAAAGATAAAATTAGGCCGAAAAAGTGGCAGTTATTGATGAGCAACCTCTGTGAGATCTTTTCTCTGAAAGAAGAACACAGAGACCAAGGAACTAGAGAAGCTGCAGCCTGTGAATAAAAGGCTTTGTTCTGCCATTGGGAACTAAGTGTCCCACTGCTGGGAAAAAATAGAAACAGCACCAGGAGGTGACAGGGCACCAACTATTTGCTATGTAGAAGGGGGAACCCGTTAGTGCATCTGACCCCCTAGAAGAACTTGGCATCATGTCATCATGAACATGACATAGGAAGGGCCATTGTAGGGAGGAACCATGAGAGTCACTTACTCTATCCCATGCCTTGAAATCAGTGATGAAGCATCTGCCCCCTTCCAGGTGTTTTATTCCAGTGCATACTGTCCTTATGTCTTAAAGCTTTTTACTTAAATGGAATGTCCCTTACTGCAGTTTAATTCATTATCTTTAGCCTTATCTAGAGTAAATATTAATATTTTTTTCTTTTTTTAGCAATACTGCTAGCAATTTTATCATTAACCTTCTTATGTCTGGAAAGAACATCACCGACTTCTGCAGCCTTCCTGAGGTGATATCCTCTGGAGCTCTCATCAGCTTGTCTTATTTCTCCAGAACTCTCCAGATGGTCAGTTCCCCTCAAGGTGCATTATTTGGGATGATGGTCAGTGCCAGGAAGATGGGAAGAATTGCCTGCTGCAACTTGCAGAAACTACCTTGTTTACATGTATGAGCTTGTTTTGTTTGGAGGGAAAGAAAAAGATCTATTAGTTTTTCATATTTGGTTTACAAATCATTGGAATTCCAAGCCCTTCTCTGGAGTATTGCTCTTCAGCAAGTCTTGTGAGACAAATACCGGGTATGCAGTAGCCCCAGTCATCTGAAATATAAGCACCTATTCTTAAACTCTTCACTTAAATAAAGAAAAACTTAATGAAAGGTTAAGTGAATGAAATAGGAAATGAGGAACGGAGTTGCCTTTGGAAGTTTATTCTCTCATTATTTTCTGTTTCATTTCTGGCACCCAAGGGTGGGTGCAGTCTGCATGATGCACACACTGCAATGGTGCGATACTACTCCAGTGAGCAGTACTTGCCTGGGGTGCCCCGTACAGCAGCTCTCTGCTGCACTGGGGACACCAGTGACAACAGAGGGGAAGGGAACATCGCAGATGCTTTTTCCTATTTCCCAGGTTACACACGTCCCTCCGCAACCCTCTGTAAAAGTCATTGCTTCTCCTGGCTTGCAAGGATAGCACTGGCCCTGACTTGCTGGAAAGCTGGGAGGTCGCATCCACCCCATGCATTTCACTGCAGAGCTCTCGAACCTGCAGACCTATGCAGAGGCATTGGATTTCTGCATGAGGTTTCTCAGCACTTCCAGTCCCGGCACAGCACCCTAGCAGAAACCTGCCCTAAAGTTTGAGGCTCAAGAATCACAGCAGCCTGGCCTTGAGCAGCCAGTAATGCCTTTTTGTACAGAACATTCTCCCTTGCTGCCAAAACAAATGTTATTTACCATGTTTTTATAGAAAGAGTTAATTTAGACCAAACCAATAAAATAGAACAATAAATGTGAAAGTCATTACAATTTTCAGATTTAAATAAATAAATAAAGAACTCATTTGGTTTGCTGCACCTGAAATCAATACTAAAATCCCAGAATCCCCATTTTGAGACTTAATCATTTAAGGAATTCATTTTTCTACAATGTTACTCAAGCTGTATGACAGCTTGGAAGAGGAATAATCTGATTCAGATGTAATGCCAAAGGAGAGTATTAATCAGAGTGACGGGTACTGCCAGTGGCACAGATGCTTAAGGTGGAAAAAGAGAAAATTTGTTGAGGCAGATGGCACTGCCTGCTTGACCCGAGGGCTCCCAGCACAGTGAGTGCACACACCTGAGAGCGAGGCGGCACCGTGCGTGCAGACCTCCTTACCTTGTTTTCTAATGTCCTCCGAATCCAGGGTTCTGGTAGAACTACACCCCCGATCTAGTCTATGTGAGGTTGATGAGACTATTTAAAAGAGAGATATCAGAACACAGTGCTGTACACACCTGGATTTTGAGTTTTCTTGCCTCAAAAGAAGTTGAGGAAAAAGAAATAACAAGCGAGTCAGAGCCCACAGCTGGGCTTTGCCTGATCTTACTGCATGGAGGTGCCAGGCTCAGGGCATGGCATGTGGCACAGGAAACACTGCTCTGAGCTGGAAATGCTGGAAACACTGCTCTGAGCTGGAAACGTGCAACCAGCCTGGTTCAGAGGACAAGCAGGTCCCTATGTGGTCACTCCCGCAGCCTTTGTGCATGAGGCGGCCCCCGTGAACCCTCTGCGTGAAGCAGCCCCGGTTCGCACAGATACGTGGCATGTGGCACATTAGGGCAATCACTCGGGGTCATTTCTGAAATTGATTGGACTCACTAAGACGTTCAGAGAGATCCTTTGCTAGATATTTTTAAGGAAACTGAGATACTTTGGGCTAGGATGAAAGGCCCTGTGTGGATATTCTACCGGTTAAAACAGGAAACAGCGTGGGGAAAAACATTACTTTTTACAAAGGTGAGAGGTCAGTAGTGCAGTAATGCATCATATAGAAGATCTAGAAAAGAGGCATCACTGGTGAAGTAATAACCTTTGACAACAATATAGATACAGAAAGTAAGGGTTAGTGTTACCAAAAAGAAATGCAGAAGGATTTTTCAGTAACAACTGGGCATTAAAATAGCAGATTAGATTCACGGTAGATAAATGCAAAGGGTTACACTTGGAAAAAAAATCCTAACTGTACAAAAATTGTAACAAGCACTGAGCTTGTTATCACTTAGAAGCAAATTCTTGGGATCATGATAGTTCTGTGAAGCTCAAAAACAGCCACAAGTGTTGGGAATCACTGGCTAAAGAGGTAGATGACAAACCAGAAAACGTGGTTACACAACAGTAGAAATTTACGGAGCACCTTTATCTCTACTACGTTCATTTTTGATCTGCTGCTCCCTCCCACCTCCTCCCTCAAAAAAGAAGAAGATATTACTGGAAAAAGTCACAGCATTCTTCTGAAAAAGGAAAAAGGTAGGTAGTAGAACTCCTCAGTCAGGAAAGCAGACAAGAGGAAATAAAGTCTGTGAAACAAGGAATGACTTAGAGAAAGCATGTAGAGACCAGCTGCTTGCTGTGATACAAAAAAGTCTGACAGATGAGCCTGAAATTAAATAAAATAACAAAGAAATGTGATGAACTTGAAATGAATCTGTCAAATGGGATGTTCAAAATTAACAGGACACAGCTCTGCAGGGGCAGATCATTACGTGGTGGAGATTCTCCCACAGCATGTCGTACATACCAAAAATGTACACATGGGTTCAAAAAGAGACTGGACAAAAGTGAAATGAGAAGGAAATCCTGCTGAAAGACATTGCTGTGCAAACATTACATGTGCCCTGCTCTTGTACTTCTCCTCACCTGATCATCCTTGGCCTCTGTTCAGCTTGTTAAGCTGTTGACTCAGTGTCACAATCTCATGGCAGAACAAACATGCACTGGACACTACCTCTGAGAAACAAGCAGCTCAGATACAGCATCTCCTGCAAGGCCAGGGTGAATGGCATGTTCTCATCACCACTTGTCCAGCAGCTTGAGGATGTTAGACCTATTTCAGGCTCTTATTTCCACGTGGATTTGAACACATGTAATAAGCTCTAAGTGGAGGGCATGTGCTGGACTTGACAAGCATACAGGTTTTGACTGCCTGTGAGCAGTAAGTAGGAACAGCGGAGCTCCTCAATAGTACCAGCAAAACACATTTGCCTCCCACCATCAGGAGGCTGGTGGGAAGCTGCTGGTGGGAACAGCATGGTCAGGGACAGACATGGGCTGCATGTAGCTGTGCTAACCCCGGGGCGGAGGTGCTGTGCACACACTCGACAGCCTTGCATCACCCAGCTGCACTGCCAAGGCAGTGCCGCTGGCTTTGCTGCAGCTCAGAGCAGAGCAGCACAGCCGTGACACCGACCTCAGCAGCGCGGCCAGCCCCGAGAGCCTCAGCAGCAAGCAAGGTGATGGCGTGAACACAGCGCTGGCACAAGCCCGGGCACTCCTGCTTGAGGCTTTCACATGGTGAAACGACGCCAGAACATGGGATTAATGCTGGCAGCACTGATTTCACTTCTCGTCTCCTTCTTGACATCGCCCTCTCTTAGGTTTCAGTGCCCAGCCCATCACGTTCTGCATGGCTACCTCTATTTTCCCGACCATGCCAAAGTTAGCAATCGGCACAGAAAAAGAATGTGGGCACCTGCATAGCTTAAAAATGCTTAAAATAGTGCTCAGTTCTTTTTACTAATTGCATCCTCTACAGTAACACCTGGGCGTTCACAGATCGAAGGAGCAGCAGCCCAGGCTTAGAAGCACCAGCCCAAAGTGGCCACATGTCACACATGCCAGGGGCCAAGGAGAACAAGATCCGCCTCCCTGCAAAAGCAGGTTCAGCAACGCAGCATCCTGACACTTGCCCATTTGAGGAGACATTTGCTTTGTTCTCGTTGTTGTTTTCTTGTTTGCTTCTTTTTTAAAGAGTCCTGAGAAATCTCTGGATGATATAAACATCACTTCCGTTCCAAGAGACAGAACAATGCACTGAGCCTTGCTTTTCAACTTAAAGAGGCTGCTGTTTTTTTGATTTTCTTTTGAAATTATTATTTGAAATTAATTTCAGAGAGCTTCTGTGGGATCCAAATCTGACAGACTGTCGACAGCATTAATAATGGAATTTTATTTCAGATTTGGATTTCTACCTTTTCTAGCTGTTTTCTTTATGTGGCTTTTTGTTCCTAGGATTCACCTAGGAACATTCACCTTCCATGCAGAGGAGACTGTTAATTCCCAAAAGATCAACATGAAGATTACTTGTGTTATCGGCTATTTTGCTTTTGTACATTGGCACTTTTGGAAAGAAAAATCAAAGAAAGCTTTCCCTATGTCTGCCAAGGAAGCTGGGTGAGTATGGCTTGGGCCACAGAGGTTGGGAGCCACAAACGGCATCTGCTCTTCCCAGCATCCTGCAAACACAATGTGGTAGCAACAGAAACATGGAGATTCACATCCCTGGTGCTGGAGCCTTTGTGCCCAGATCCCTATGCTCCCTGCAAGGAGCTCCAGGGCTGCGGCACGGGACATGCACAGGGAAGCCGTGCACAGCCAGGAAAAGAAGAGGCTAAGAGGTTTCGGAGGATCATTCCTGCTCTCAGCTGCCTAAAAGGGCACCATGGAAAGGACAGAGCCCATCTCAGAGGAGCAGAGCAGGACCAGAGACAGTGGCCAGTGCCACTTGCTGTGAAATCCCAGGAAATCCCAGGAGAACAAAGGGGAGAATGGTCTTCCTTTGAGGGAGGCACAGTGCTGGGGTGCAGATCCAGGATCTCCAGCCCTGGAGGCTGTCAAGATGTCTCTGGACCAGGACATGAGTAGGGCTGACATGGCCCCACTTTGAGCAGGGGTTTTGACTACAGCCTTCCAGAGGTCCCTGCTAGCCCATTATCCGCAGTTTGGGGTTCTCCTATGACTCCTGTCTTCACTGACGGGAGACCTTCCTAGCAGTGCTGCAGAGGCTCCTGCTGTACACGCTGCTCTGGGACTACTGGTCACCCACCAGGCACTAAAGCATCCAGACCAGATACATGAATGAACCAAGAGCACCAAGAGCAGGTCCAGGGACAAGCTGGGAGCACATCCCCCAAGCCTTCCCCTACCCTTCCATCCACCACCTCTTCCACAGCCCACATTAGCACTAGCCCCAGCAAGAGGCTAAAGAAGCAACAACCATTCAATTGTATAGTTCTGAAAATCTACTGCATTCCCCTTTCTTCACCTGTCACCAGGTGAAGGCAGCTCTCACCTTCAGATCATTAGTAGCATTACTGATTAAACAGTGAATCGCTTTGCATCTTGATGAGAAGAAGGTTATTTGCACAGCCCCTGCTTGGGCTACCTATGCAGGGTTACCTAATGCTCTCAGTGGTAATGCCAGCAGCATTCAGCTGTACCATGTAACAGCAAGCACCGGGCTTGCTTTCCAGGTGAGATGCCAAGTGACAGTGCCCCTGTGCTCCTTGGGACAAATGAGCCATTCCCTTCTAACCTGAGAGTGATCCATTTCCCTGCCAAAGCCTAAGCACTTGGTATCTGTCACAGCTTTTGCTTCTGGGATTTGATAGATTTTCACAGTGCATCATAACAATATTTATTTTAGATGTTGTTTCAAGATAGAAAATGGGATCTGGGACCCATAAGTCTGGACCGTGTCTCATCAAGTGGCTATGCATTGAAAGATCTTCTAATCAGTCCTGAGGAAATTAATGAGAACTGCATGAAAGTTTCATGAAGCCAAATCCAATTTCCACACTCTAATAATAAGAAATTGTTACAAAAGTTGTTATACAAGTAAGCCAGTGCTTACAAGTGCACTTTTAGGTTTGATCTATTCTGAATTTCTCACAGCATACAAGAAATAAGCAGAAAATCTAAATTGCAGCTGCTCAAATTGTCTCAGCATGTGCTGTATAAAAATCACAATAGACTCTCAAAGTCTCAAAGTCTCAGGGGAAAATTAATTCCTGCTAGCCTTTCCCTTTAATTAAATCTGTGATCTTTTAGGCTGCAGATGGATCTACCAGCTGAGTAGCAGGGCTGGGCTGAACTCTATATTATTTAGGCCGTGCAGCGTGGATGTGGAATAATAATGCGGTCCTGATGTTCTTTCAGCATCTATTTTAATAGTTAGACTTCGAAAAAAAAGCGAGGCACTGCCCTGTTCGCAGCCCTGCCGAGGGCAGCTCAGCAGGCCATGGAGCAGCCCTCGCTCTCTTAGGGAGCTGCCCCCAGCTGCTCGGCCCCCGCTGCGCCCCGCGGCACCACGAGCCGGGGCAGAGAGCGGCCAAGGAGGCAGCCGAGCAGAGCGCGGGTCCCCCAGCCAGCTGCGTCTCTGCAGCTACTTCTCTGAGCACCACTCGGTTTCAGCACTTCCAGGAGTGAAAAGGGGTGATGAACGCAAAACAGTGATCTACAAAAAAGTGTGAAGGCAAGGAAAGCGAAGAAGAAAGGAATGAAAGGAAAAATAACTGTAAGGGCTTTATTTTATTTCCTATTTGGAAAATCTAAGGAAAAAAAAAACGAAACTAAATTGCCACCACGGTTAAACAATGGAAAAAGAATACTAACATAAAGAATGACATGGCAGTCAAAAAGTTGTTTTCAAAAGAATAAGAAAAATGATATTGTTGGTAAATGGTCTGATTCAATACAGTAATTTTTAAGTTCCAATGTCCCTGCCATGGCCAGTCTCTACTCAGAGGCTCCTTGTCAGCTTTGGTTACAGATGTCAAGACATATTAGACAACAAGGCCAAGTCATGAGAATTCATTCAACACTTACCAGCATCCCACAAAAGTCCCCAAGTGAGAGCACCTCATGTTCACAGCTGCCGGGGGCTTCTCGACAGTGCTGGAGAAGCATCATCCAGTCCTACAGCTACCTCTTCTTAGGCTTTATGAAAATATATACAATGTAATTAGACTAAAAGCAGCTTTAAGAATATGATATCAATAACAGATATATAGCGCTATATATAATAAGTATATAGCGCTGCAGGTCAACCGGGCCTTAGCTACAATAAGTAAGTCAGACTAATTGAAACAAAGCAATGGGAAAAGTGTTAGAACTGAAGCTTTTGAGAAACAATCTTGAAATTGAAACACAAGTAACGAAACAAGTATATTTGCTTCATTATTCAGGTAAGACTTAAATTCATTTCTTAAAATAAATGAAGAGATTTAAAATACAAGTCTTAAGTGTCTCTAATCCAGCAACATGAAACAGATTAAGAGGTAGCTGCACAGCTACATGACAGTAGTAGTGGATGTCGGACATATGGATAACCAGATTTGTAGCGTCATTGAGGGCTACATGGACTTTGCCTGCCAGCTGCAAAGGAATAAGATTTCAGGAGCCTCCTGGACACTTCTGAGGTTTTACTGGGGCTCTGCGAGTCCCTCCAGGCACAAAGGGTAGTGGGAAGAAAAAGCAGGAGGATCAGGTACAGACAGAGGCTCCTGGGCAGGAGGACGAGGGCAAGCGCATCGGTAATAGCATCCTTCAAAATGCTTCTAGTCCCATCCATGTGACCATAATCTCAGTGTGTGACATAGAAAGTCAGGTAGGAAAGAGAGATTTCAGTTTATTGGAAGCAGGGAAGTATTTGGAATGAGAGGGGGTGCAACTGAGCTACTGGCAAAGGCACCACGAAGAAATAGGAGGAACATTTTTCCAGAGAGTTTGTAAGGTCAGTAGGTGATGAAAGTGCAAAAACAGTGCTCAGAGAGGATGTAGCAACAGATTAACAGTTTAATAAATAATATGCAGTTTTCCCAGCCCCAAATCATTCCTCCACCAAAATCAGCCTCTTCACACTTAGTCACAGCTTAGCTTTTAATCGGTTTTCCCCACTCCCCAAAAGCTCAGAAATGCAGAACGAGCCATAGGGTATCTGCCTGTCTCCTCATGAAGCACTATAAGGAAAGTGTTGGAAAACCATGACACATATTTTAGTTTGCACACAGACAAAAAAAAATCATTTTTCTAACAACTGGACTGCAAGCCTGGAATTCATTAAATTGCACCATCCCTCCCTCAGATGTTTCATGGACCATGTCTACATTAACATCAGCTCCCAAGGCACCATAATCAATGTAAACACTTGTAATACAACATGCAGGAGACTAAGAAACAACACACGTGGGTTCAGCAAATGCCAAAAACTCAGGGCAATCCAGAAAGCTGGGACGTGCAGCTCATCCCCACGGTATCACCATGCATGTGATGAGCAGGATATTTGCAACATCCTTAACCTTAGAGCAGCTCTTGCAGCACCAAGGATATTCAGCTCAGATCCAGGAAAAGGGACTCCACCTCTGAATGAACCACTTGAACAAATGTGCAAATTAACCTAATAGAGTAAAGAAAACCCCTGCCAATCTCACCTACTGAGCTGCTCCCCATTATCCCCTGCCAGGGCTCTGCAGAAAAGTGTTTTGTAGCTACAGAAATATCAGAAAATCATGTCTAGTGTGTGAATAATTCCCTGCCCTTCACACTCACATACTTTTAGCCAAACTCGTTAGCAAAAGAAACTTTCCCTTGAATCTGGCAACACCAGTAAAACATCCTACTTCACTGAAATAACAAACGTGAAATTTGCTAACAAGCAACAAGCCGAGGCCACTGCAATAAATCCCTCTAATGGTAGAGGTACTAAGAAAAGCTCTGTGTTCCACAACAAACTGTAAAAGCAAGCAATAAAGCACACAAGCATCCAGTTATGGTGGGAAAACATTTTTTTAACAAAATAATTGCTTCATCACCACCTCTCAGCCTTTATCTTCCAAGAAAAGTTATAAACAGTCTTCAAAATGTATATTTGAGGCTAAATAGTCTTATGTTACTGATACAATGACACAGCCTCCATAGAAGCTGAATTTATTTCATATTATAACTTTCTTCAGTTCTTCGACTCACACTAGTCACGTATTCACTATTCAACATGTGCAAACTACCTTTTATGCTTCTATTCCACAGATGTCTGCCACTTTTTCCTCCAATTATCTAATTAACATAATTAGGTCAAAGAGTAATAGCCTTAAACTGTACTTTGCTTGTAATTTACCACTACTATGTCATGGGTCTGAAAACTTCAGCATTTTTTTCTGTTGATATCACTTGTACTATTGTAAGATATTACTGCTCCTTAAAAAAGCTTTGCATTGTAATAAAGGAAGCATAAATTTATCTTTAATGGTAAAAAAGCATTTCATTCATTTCACCTCACGGGACAAAACAGTGCTCAAGATATAGGAGACAGCTCATTTTTTTGACAAATTTGGAGTGTGAAAGCACTAGTGTGGCTCACCACAAGCCGATCATCACTACATGCTGCAGGTGAACAGTGCTCAGCTGCTTGAAGCTGACTCCACTCTTACCGAGGATCACTCACGAGGACAGGACTGATAGAAATGCAGGCTCAGTGACTGAACACTGCCCATATTTCCTTCTGACTGATTGTCTTAAAAGTGTTTTCTAACACTATAATTCAAAAATTAAGACAATGTAATTGTATGTGGAATAAAACTGAAGTTTTAGTCTATGGTGACTTTATTGGAGAAACAGTTGTAAAGAATTGCTGTTAAATGAATGACTAACAAACTGATGTAAAAATATTGTGACAGAAAAGAAAAACAGTAAGAAGTTAGCTATTGTCTTCCAATTTTTCAGATAATAACAAAATCATCTTAGAAAAGTAAAAAACATAGTTTTGACTCCTTTGGAAATCATAAGCATTAAGGAGAATCGACTCCTGACACAATCCTGATGCGGATTGCTTATGGGAAGATTATTCAATACAAAGAGATCCCGTAATAATCTATGTGCATGTTTCAGTAATCTTGTTTTAAGGAGAGAGAATATATTACATTTGTTATGTGTAAAACTATCTAAAAAGGAGCAGTGAAATTAATCTTTTCTTTAATTAATATTAGACTTGGATGGATTGCAGAAATCTGCTAAATATTGATTAAAATTAATTTTAACAGTGCATGTAAATTTCTTTCTTAAATTATTTCAAAAATAAACAAGTAAAAAACATTGAAATGTAATAAAAGTGAGAAGCACCCTTGTAAATGATAAATTGAAGCTAATGTTGTCTGAATCGTATATCTGAAATCAGTAGAAAATTTACATCTGAAAGATATGTGAGAATTTAAAGAAACCGTGTTTCCCTAATATTGCCTCAAAAATAAAGCATCGTTGATTTTCATTTGAGTGAAACATAGATGCTTTTTTAGCACCCATTTCACAGGGACAATGCAGTGCTTTGTGAAACAGACAGTAGGTGGATTCACCCCCTTCATATCTAAGCAGGATACTCAAAAATTGTATCTTTCTTTTGCACAAGTGACATGAAATTGGGTTATTTATAATTATTATAATTTTCCAAATACAGAGAGTATTTTTCTTTTCTTCTTTTATTTCTACAGAGCCTGGGATCGCAAGAAAAAAAATAATTGTTCCTCTTCATTTCCTGAACACAACTTGAATTCATTCAGGTGTCTACCATGACTTTTCTGTTACTGATATTTAATGTTAATAAATAAGTCCCATGGAAGATGCTCCTGTAAGTGTACCGCGTTTAATGAATGTATACGAGCCCTCCGGAACAAAACACTTAACGCATGCACCTGCTGTTAGACAGGACAAGCTCTACAGCTAAGTCATTACATGTGTACTGCTCCTTGGCGGAATTTCTTAAGTAGGAAAGGCACCACATGGAGCATGGGCTTCCCTGGAGCTGAAGGCCTGAGAGAGGAATCAGCCCGAAATGAGAGCACCTCAGATCCAGAATATCACAGCGAGCGTGAAGCCTCGCGTCCAGGATGCACTTATCACTGTCCCGGGCTAGTCACAAACACAGCGAACTGCGCCATAGCCCTTCCAGGTCCCCAGAACAAGAACTTGATGAGAGTCCTCCTGGAAAGCAGAGCAAACAACCTGCTGAAGACCTGCACCAGTTACAGAAGAAATATGATGTTTTCTGTTAACTAGCTTGATGGCTAGTTTTTAAGCAGTAAGAAGGACGCTCATATCTGTAGCAGTGGAGAACCAAAACAAAAGAGAAACCAACATCAATAATTAAAGCAAACCAGCTCAAAATGTAACACAGTCATTCTGGACAATTCCAAAATAGAAAAGAAAAAAAAAAAGAAAAAAGCAAGAAAGCACTCGTGCTATAGTGACCAATTTTTCAGCAGTTCACCAAATATTCATGCCACTACTTTGTGAATCTGTTCCACAGAAGCTCTCGTTCCATCGCCTTTATAAGCCACAGGAATGCCTGTTTCCTTGGGCTGCAAGCACTGCCTTGGGCTGCAAGCACTGTCCCCCTGGAAGTGTCACACTCTGTGCTGGTCCTGTATGGCCTGTTGCATGCACAGTCTCTCTGATCGTTGTGGTCGTCTGCTCACGCCTTCACTCCCCGACTCCTGTGACCTGTCTACTGTGGCCCTCCTCTCCAAGATGCGCTTGAACTCCCTAGCAAACCAAAACAAAAGTATATTTTCATCCTGCTGAGCAACAAGCCTTCAGCAAAAACAGAGTTCCAAGGCATGCAGTTAATTCTTCACCCATGACAGCAACCATCCTACAGGATTTCTTCCCAGCTGACAAAAGCGACCTAAAGCCATGGATCTTTATAAATCTAAGGCAATTTCCAGGTGTGGATGGTATTTTTCTCTGCTTGGCTTCTCCCAGGCTCCCATCCCTGGGTGACAGTGGTCACAGCACAGCAGCTACTCCAGATCCCTATCCAGCTGCTGGTGCCATGGCCAGATCTCACCACCCATCTTGTCCCCCCACAGAGACAGGGCTTGCCGCACAGGCAGCACTTAGAAATCAGTGTGATTAAAACTGTCTTTAGCTTCCATGTAGCTGTAATTAACACAAAGTCATTTCGGCCACGTCCTCTTGAAGCCAAGCTCTCATAGGTGTGAGGAAACCTTTCTCAGTTCTGGGCTGGATTATCCAGTGGGAGAAAGCTATTCTAGCTAAATTTTGTTTATGCTGTAAACATCAGCTCAAAGAGTACTTGGAATTTCTGCAGGGTCAGGCATTATAAAGAACATTATTTATTTTCTATGTGAGCATTTGCTCCTATGAAATTATTTATACTTCATAGCCAAAACATTGAGCCTGAAAAGACACGGGCCTGGAAAAAACATTCAGGGCTGGGAAGTTTGTCCTCTGGTATTGCAGACCATTTTAGGATACGGTCTTTTTTCATAAAACAATCAAACTGCATCCTATAACAACAAATTACTCATTTAATGCTTTTTCTCATTTTGTGCAGTTTTGGGACATATACTTAGAACTTCAGCTACAAGGTATTTTCAGATGATAAAATCTGACCATCTGTGTTGCACAGACACTTAATTTTACTAGTTACTCAGCATGTGTCTTGATATATCCCAAGACACACAGCTTGGCACTTGGCTGCTATAAAAGCACATATTGTTTTCTAATCGTTCTTGCCTTGTCTGTCTCCAGGCTCTGATTTGCCTACTGCCAGGTCCGTGTTGACAGAACTTCCCACCCGGTTGCCAGCCTGAGGCCAGATGAGCATCCTGGGGACATCCCAGGACACCCACTGCTTGAGGGCTCTCCAGTGACAGCCACCATGAGGATGCAGTAGTTGCTTATTTTATGGATTGTATAGGCCTAACAATGCAATTAAAAAAAATATAATACATTAAAAACACATCGAGAATATCTAGGCTACTCCACCCATTATAACATCATAAATATTTTCATCCTAGGGCCCATAAATTAATTGGAAGCTAAAATAAATTTCCTCAGAAAAGATCTATTTTTCATAAAATTCAGACAACACAAGAATCCAATGCAGGCATTGCAGGGTGTGCTGGGAACAACTTACAAGTGCACCTGCCTAATATTTTAGATTAAACTTGTCTTTTTCTGGCATCTCATTTCTTATTCCAGTAATTATTTTAAAATTATATTAACTGAACCTGAATCTTAGGTTCTCTGGGCTTTTGATTTTTTTTTTTAATCCCTGGAAGATCAGTGAAACCAAATTTTGTCATTAATAAACTGCAGAATACTTCATTATCCTGATGTGATATGAAAAAACACCACCCTACTTCTTTCACACTCCTGCGTATTCAAAAGATCCTCATTAAATGCACCATTAAAAACTTTACCACCTCTTTCTAATAACGGGTCTACTTATTTATTAAATAAAGGATTTATTTTGTTATTAAAATACTTCATCTCTATACCTTCCTCAGTTTTACTATGAAAGATTTTTTACTTTTGCATCAAATAATATTAACTAATAGTTTATAATACAAATTGTATTATAACTTCTTGTTAAATATTGTTGAACTTGCTTGATTATTTCTCGTACTGCCTTCACACCACCTTGACATTCAAGGTGAAACACTCATTGCTTTTCATTATGGTAAATTATGTTTTTTAAACTTTTAATCCTTTATTTTCAAAGAAGGTCTTTCTTTATATTTTCTATCCAGTTATTTCAACTTATTCAGTTTTCCTCATAACATGCTTTTCTCTTGAGAAAAAAAAAACAACTTTTGAAACAACAAATATATTAATCATTTAAGCCAACTCCATCTGTTCTGGGATTCTATAACATATGTAATTTAATATAAGTGTTTTATTATACAATGGCAGATTGTGATAGTCCTCTTATTTTCTCCTAATGAATAAAATTAGATCATGATGAGAAAAAACATGACAGTCATAAATGATTTAATTCATCCTGGAAGTAGAACTTTTTCTCTTTTTTTAGAAAAATATTATCTAGGCACTTTATATGTTATTGATATTTTTATATGTGTTGCAGGACATTTTTGGCACATCTGACAAGCCTTACTTCCTTTCCCAAAACATTTTTCTTTAAAGTATTACAAATATATGAAAATGAGTTCCTATGTTTCTGATACCGTCACAGTCTGGCAGTTGGTATAACTCCAATAAAGTAAATAAATGAGTAACAGGAAGAGATCTCGGGCTCAGGGTGTCTGTTTGCTGCTGGGCGCCTGCAAGTCCAACCGAGTCCACAGGGATGTGCAGCACCGGCACAGCAGCTCTGTGCCCGCAGGGCTGTGGTCAGCGGCCCTGGGTCGCAGATGGGGCAGCTCCTTCACGTCCCCGTCTGTCCTGCAGCCCCGTGTAATGGGGAGAGCCATCGTCACCTCTCACGGCCGATTTACCCCCAATCCAACCCTTGTGCACATGTTGTCACCCCCAGCTTGTCAGACAGCATGTCACCTGGATGTCCCCTGGGCCAGCCCCACTCAGTTCTGCCCTGGTCTACATGCATTCAAAATGTGTTCATCATATCCAAAAGCCAACATATTTCAAAGCCAACATATTTTTTCCTAGCACTATTTGTTGACATTGCTGGTCATTTACCTGGATTTCATTACATGTATCAATTCTTTTGAGTTTAGATAATATAGCAACTCGGGATACAAAAATGTTGCACCAAACCAGTGCTGCAAAACCCCAAAGTATGACCACACCTTGTACACCTTGAAAATATACCCTAAGACCTCCTAGTGCCGTGGTGGATTTCACCTTTTTGCACTTACGGAACAAAAGTTTTGTTTGTGGAGGAGTTACACAGCTGTGCAGACAGTTTCATGTGGCAAGGAGCTCTAACATGATTCCCTGAAGCACAAAAAGGAAGTATCAAAGCAGGTGGCTTAGCCTCTCCTCCACAGTGAAGTGACACAAATGTTCTGGTGATCAATTTTACTGAAATGTTTGAAATCAGATGGACACCAGAACTGCGGCTGGGAAAGTATTTCCCTTCAATCATGTGAACAGGAAAGAGTTTCAGCTCTCCATCCGTAATGGTATTCCTAAAGACATGAAAGTCCTTTACAGGTAAAATTTTCTCCAACATTTATGATGATTAAAAGACCAGAAGTAAAAAATCTCACTAGCTTTAGTATATAAAACCTCTGTGATAGGACAATTTGATGACAACAAATAAAATGTATTCATTAAAGTAAACATATATAAAAAGACCTATGTGATATTAAATGAGGTATAATGGGGCATTTGCTTCAGAATATTCAGGCAAAACTATTTAATCCTTATGGTTATGAAGAACCTACAGCTGCCTGCAGGCTTGCAGGTCAGAGACAAAAAACAACTTTATATAGAGCTCCTACTGAGTAGAACCAGGTGGTTTACGAAGTCCATTTGCAATGCTTTTTATGACTTTCAGAGTATCCAGATTATGCTTGGTGGGAAAACAAGGTGCTCTAATACAGTCCTGGGAGCAAAGCTCCTGTTGTTCCCTTTAACACTCACTTTCTTCAGCCAAAAACATTGGAGTTTTTTTTTATTTATTTTTTTTAAACCATAGTTTTCACTAGTAAAGACAATGGACATTCAATAAAGATAGTCTATTATCTATAACCACCTATTCTGAAGAACGAAAATCTTATCCAAAGAATGGCAGAATCACAATGCAGTAGTTCTGTAGTAGTTATAAAATAACATGCAATATAACTTTTCACTCAAACATGACTATAGTTATTAACAGTGTGAGAGTGTTGTGGAATTACTCTGCAGAATTACTCTGCTTCCTAGCAAAGTTCTCTTTTGCACAAGGCAGCTACCTGCAGAACTGGGGGCCATGAGGTGGCCAGGTAGAAAGACAAGAGGAGTCTGCACCTTTCCCCTGAAATTTTACCTCTTTGGAAGATATAGGAAACATATGTAGGTAGAATGGTACCAAAACTGTGCGTCTTCAGGGATGCTGATAATTAGAGACTGGCTCTAGCACAAGAGGCTTAATGTTGTTTCTCAGCTTGAAACCCTTTCTGCCCCTCTCCTGTAGCCAAAATGATTTTTGACAGAATATGAAGTCTGTGAATTTAGAGGTTTAAGGGTAACTTGCTATTTGCTTAAGAGAACTTCAACTGTATGGAAAGAAAAGGTAAGGCAGATGCCACCCTGACTTCCTCCCTGTTAGAAGTTCTTTGCTGCCTCGGTTCCCCTCTCCTTCAGGTGGCACTTCCCAGCACACGAGCCAATAGCAATGCTTGCTCAGTCAGCCCCTACATGCATAGCTGAATGTTGCAGCCAGCAAGCTGTTGTTTGGGTCCACATGAAATATACCCAAGCCTCTTTGAAAGCCTCTCTTTGAAAAACAGACAAGCAAGAGAGCAATATGAAAAGCATCTCATATTTTACATATCTACAAAGTTCATCACATGCTAGGACTGAGAGAAAATGTACAGTCATTATGGTTTCTGTAAAAGCACAGCTAAGTAACTTCTCACAAGACATACAGAAATGTTTGACAGTCACCAACATTAACCAGTCAAACACTCCCCTCTTTCATTTATAATTACTGCAAACTCATGTCTCGTAGAACATGACAGATATTTATGATGCTGGATACAGGGGTGATGAAAGCAGAATAAGAACTTAACTAAAGTAGATTAGTATGGAACCATAATAATGATTTATGGAAAATGTAGTGGGCTCAATTATAGAATCATGAACTTTCCTGTTCTTATAAGGGAAATAACTTCCCTCATATGCCACAGGTTCTCATATTTCAAATGTGCCTTATTGGTGACTGTAGTAACTGAATTATTAATTTCTCAAAATTCAATTCACTGTCCTTAGCATATTTAACTCTAACTGCAAGGATCTCTCATTTTATGGGAACTGGAAGAATCTGGTTAGTTTAATTTTGGATTACAATGCATCAATCATCATAAAGCTTTACTCTAGAGCACAGTGAAAATGAACATAAAACTCTAACATACAGAACATTGAACCAGATGATGAAGTTTCAAGGACAGACACAGTAGCTGGCAGTTACTCAACTCTGCATTGATAATATCTTGCTGAGTGCTTCATGGCTCAGGTACTCCTATGACTGCAGCTGCTGGATTACCACGTACACACACCGCTGCCTGCTCAAGTGAGGCCACCTCCTGCACATTGCCCAGGAGCACGCCAGATGACTTTTGAATATCTACAAAGACGGGGAGTCCAAAACTTATTTGGTCAACCTGCTCAGCCACCCTCATAGTCTAGAAGTTTTTCATCATGTTCAGATGGAGCTTCCTGTGTTTCAGTCTGCCTGTTGCCTCTCATCCTATCGCAGGGCACCACTGAAAAATAGTTCTCTTGACACCTTAAGGTATTTTTATGCACTGATAAGATACCTCTCAGACTTCTCTACTCCAGGCTGAACTAGCCCAGCTCCCTCAGCCTCACCCCATAGGAGAGATGCTGTGGTCCCCCAGCCATCTCTGCAGCCCCACGCTGGCCTCTCCCCAGTAGCTCCATGTTCTCTGGTTGTGGGGAGCTCAGCACTGGACCCAGCACTGCAGCTGTAGACTCAGCAGGGCTGATCAGAGGGGCAGGATCCTCTCCCCCGATCTGCTGGCAGTGCTGCCCAATGCACCCAGGAGATCACTGGCCTCCTAGGACACAAAGACTCGTTGCTGGCTCAGCCAGTCTTTGAATTGCTCATCAAACTATGAACTGGGCCTGTCTTTTTCCAAGAGGCTTTCCAGAAACCAAGCTCTTGCTAAGATGATCTCAGAGCTTTGCTCCAACGGAAATGAAAGTTAAAGTTCTGTCTGTAGTGTGTGGAGGAACAGCAGGGCACAGGAGAGTCCCTGGCCACAGGATGCAGAAGAGGGAACACAACGAGGAACTGGAGAGATCCTCTTCCCATTAGCTCATGTTTGATACAAGGCTGCTGGCACAGTTGGGAATATGCCCACTCCTTTGGCTCATGATGCAGGAATAAAACTTCACACCATTTTTGTGTCAACCTAGGGCGGAGTATCATTCCTGATGGCAGTTGTACAGAAAGGAGTAGTATTGCTAGGGAATCTGTTACTATTTATTCTTCAATTGCAATAGAATATTCCAGATTAATTTGCCTCTTTAAATACATTAACCATAAAAACATTAAATAATATTAGATCTAGGATGGATCTCCATGAAACTCTGTTCTGCATGGCTCCCCCAGTTTGACAGCGAATGACTGGCAATCAATCTGCAAACACAGTTTCCAAACCATTATTCATCTACCTGATTTGTATTATCCTAGATTGCTTATAAAAATGTCAGTGCTGAAGCTTTACTAAAATCAAAATAGAAGACATAGCCAGCTGTTGTATATCTGCAAGGCTCTTTCCTCTGTTGCACATGGAAATTAGCCTTGTGCAGCACAGCACTGCTAATAAATACCTAGCTGTCTTCACAAACCGTTTATTTATTCTAGTATTTTTCTGGAACTTGCAGTTAAATTCGCTGACTGAAAATCCATTCTGCCTTCTATCCCCTTTCTAGAAAAAGACATGGCTTCCTTCCGCATTTTCTGCTACCTCATTCGGCTTTCACAATTTCCCAAAGATAACCACTAACGCTTAGGACTGTCGCAGCCCATTTTCTACAGACCTGAGGGTTCCATTCTTCAGGGAAAGCTGATCTGAAGACACCTCACTCCCGCCCAGCAGTGATTTGGCAGCAGTGCCAGCTGCTTCTCCGTGCTCCAGGCATGTTGGTGCCTCACGAGCTGCAGCTGCTACTGGAGCCATGGAAGGAACATCTCTTCACCCAGGGAACCCACAATCGAGCCTGTTCAGTCTCCTGCTTCCTCCTCTCTCAGTGCTGCTGCTCTTATTCCAAGCTATTCAAAATGCAGTTCTCCAGACATTCTCCTTTTTCTGCAATTGTCTAAGATTGTGCTTTCCCCACCATCACCATCAACAGAAATAATCTTTTGAATACATTTCGATAATTTTTTGGATGTTCCCCTTATTTGCACCTTTTACAACATAAAAGTCTAGGCAGTTAAGCCTCCATCAGCATTAGTTCTTACCAGTTTTGCCAAAACTTCCATGACCTGATCTAGCCAGTTTATCAGTCTATAACTAGACCAAGACAGAGCCTTGGTTCTTTTCCACTTCAGTTATTATCCAACAATTTTGAGGTAGTCTGTTCTCCTTTTTCTTTCTAAGACTACAAGCCTTATATTTAGAGCAACTGTTCTCTTTCCCTTATGCCTATCTTTCCTGACAGAATTAAAAGGGTAGCTTTTACAAGGGCTGGCGCTGGAACGCATGTGCAGGACAAATCACACTGTTGCAGTGTTCGGGGCTGACTGTGTCAGCCCCATCCAAACGAGTCCTGTCAGAAAGAATGTCATTGTCATGCTTTGGAAAGTGTACAGTGGAATGACAAAAAATGTGATTTTAAAATGAGTCCTGTCAGGAGCGATGCTGTTAGAAAGCATGTTGTTAAAACAGCAGAAAGCATGCCAGTGTGCATGTCTGAAAGGTGAGCTGTCAGTCTGTGTGCCATTGGGGTGGTAGGGAGTTGCCAGTCAGTGAGAGCTGTCAGCATGCTGTAAAGCTGCTGGATTACGTGTCACCTGCCTGTGACTGCTGCACCATGTGTACTGGTGTTGGAGCGCAATGGTGCTCGGAGATGCACTGCTGCAGCAACAGAAAGCACCCTGCCAGGACTCGCGCTACTGGCATGTGTGCTGCGAGGAAGCATGTGTGCTGCTCGGCGTTTGCTAGCCAGATGCCATAACACACTGCTAACTTGCCAGTGCATGCCCTGCTGCAACGCTAGGACGTGTCCAGCAGAACGTGCATTGCCAAATGCGCGTTGCTGGTCTAAGAGAAGCATGCTGCTGGGGGGGACACGGGCAGCACGGTGGGAGAAGGAGATGTTAGACCTCCCATGCACCTGTTGCTGGAACGGGATACAGGCAGCTCAGCGGCGGCTGCTCCATGAGCTGCCAGAGCAACGCCAGCATGTGTGATGTTAGCACGTTAGAGCACACGTATAGCGTGCTAAAGTACACGCTGCTGGAGAGCAAGCAGCCATAACGGTAGAGTGCGTGGTGTGGGAATTTAAGAAGATAGCGGAAAAATCCTTAATTTGTAGATTCAGGCATTTTAAAAACCTTTCAAATATTGCTTTTCATGTGAATAGCCACAGCAATTTCCTTCTACTTCCTTCTGCATCCAACACAAACTGAATTAATCATATCCTTAAAATCATGAGAGCAAAGATTATAGTCAAGATTTTACAATTCAGATACACTTGAACAGATTCCATAAGCGAAGGAGAAGGCACCTCTCTCATTTTGCTACATTCTCATGCCAAATAATAAGGTATTCTCTAAACATGGCTTCTCAAGAAAATCGGAAATCTTAAGCCACTAAAACCTTATGAATCACTCTCCTGTGTTTACTCGGCCTTATGTTCCAAGCTGTGTTTCTTATGATGTTTCTAGGGAAGATATATAAATACAGATCATAAAATCCAGAACTATTGGATGCACCTGCTCAGGCTCACTAATATAAGCACAGACTCTGAGGAAGTGAATAAAACCATATGTGAAATTGAGACTTACAGTGACACTGATATCATTGCTAAAATTCATCAGATAGATGATCAGATAAGGAAGCTACACTGTTTTCAGAAGATATCTGGGACAAATAACGGCAAGAGGGAGACAAGCAATTTAAACCATGCAAATACATAACAAGTAGCTGTGAGCAAGGCACTCAGAACAGCAAGGAGGAGACAAATTGGGTCCACAGATGCACAAAGAAGAGCAATCTGAAGAGACAGCATCTTACAATGTAGTATGTGTACAGGGCAAAGAGAAATGCTTTATACCCACATGGTGGCTTCAGAGAGCACATCTACATAGGTAAGAGTCCCTCTCACCACTGAAGCTAAAGAAAAATAAAAGCATCTTTTGATAGTTTGGCATAAGTTCTTGGGAGTGAGAACAGGACTGCCGGGAGGCATCTTTAGCAACCACACATATATTTCGTGTAAGGCAGTCATAGAATCATACAATCATTATGGTTGGAAAAGACCTTTGAGTCCAACCATAAGACCCTCAACACCATAACACCACCCTGCTAAACCATGTCCCTAAACACCTCATCTGCACGTTTCTTCAACATGGCCAGAGACAGGGACTCCACCACTTCCCTGGGCAGCCTGTTCTAATGCTTGACAGTTTTAGCCCCTTCCCCAGCTTCGCTGCCCTCCTTTGGACATGCTCCAGCACCTTCACGTCCTTCTTGTAGCGAGGGGCCCAAAACTGAACCCAGTATTTGAGGGGCAGCCTCACCAGTGCCGACTACAGTGGGGCAATCACTTCCCACGTCCTGCAGGCTACGCTGTTCCTGATACAAGTCAGGATGCCCTCTTGCTTTCAAAAGCTTCAAGCAGACAACAGCAAAAGTTTACACCAAGTCTTGGACTGTTGCAAAACCCTAGCAGTAAAAGGAGTATCATGCAATTTCATGAAAAAGTAATTCCTGTGTGCACTATCAATGATAGTTTAAGTGAAAATGAGAATTGTTTCTCCATTTACCTTTATGTTGTTCTCTTCTTTCTATTATCTTCCCTTAACAGCAAGTTCATTGAGCAATTCTTACAAATTCTTACAGAAGCTGTGTTTCACAAAAGGATTTCCTATTCAACACTACCATTCAGGTCATGTGCTTCAAATATATTGACACGTTGACTATCTCTACATGCAACGGGAAAAAGGTTTAAGCACTACCAAATAAACATAGGAATAAGGAATACTTAAAAAAAAATCTCATCAGTACCTACCCCTTTTTGAAATGACAGCCCATATAATTTCAGACAATACAGAATCACCATAGTATTGGCCTGGTCACCTCATTTCTGTGCACATGAAAACAGGGACATAGAACTAACAGTCGGAATAAAGCTAAGCATACATAGAGTGATATGGTGGTTAATGTAAAAATTACAGTCACAAATCTGATATATTAGATCCACCAAGGTCACGATCCCACAACACCTCCATATGGCAGCCCAGGCTGTGCCAAGCCACCTGCAGTGCCATCTCCAGTGCATGCATTCTGCAACAGTAATGGCTTCAGAAGCATCACAGGTTTTCGGTTGTTACAAAAAAATATTTCTTATTAAGACATTTACTGCTCTCTCATGCCTCCAAAACTGGAGGAGAAAAAAAAAAAAAAAGTGCATAGAACCAAGGCAAATTAAGCATTTGCATAATCAAGAAGTAATAGGAGAAAATTCTCATTGCGACTTTTTGCTAGGACATTACTGTAGACAGTAGAGTTATTTATTTTTGACCAGAAAAGAACATAGGAATAACTAAAACCTGAAAATAACTGTCATTTCATTGGATTTACATTGTATGTTCAGTTTTCATGCATACCAACTCAATTGTAAGAGACAGTTTAATTTCCACAGAAAAGCTAATTTGGACATACTGTGCTGTACAATTTGAAAGAAGCAAAGTGCTAATGGAACAAGTATTGACAAGTACTTGACAAGTAATTTTTGGCAGGCCTCTCTTCTTCACAGTGACACCTTTTTATGTTCAAAGTGACCGTGACAAGGCAAAACTAAATTGTATCTGTCAACTGTTAAAAGTATGTCTCAGATAAGAAAACTGTGACAGATATTTCTATGCGTATCATTCAATTCCCAAATTCACAGGCTTTTGTTTTGTTCTGTTTGAGTGTATTTTTTGGCAAGTCAGGATTTCCCATATGCAGGGTACCCGTAACATCCAACCCTAGTATCTCTACAGATAAACTATCATCAGCCATCTGTAGCCCGGTAAGTATTAGAGGGATAACTGCCTCAGATATGTTCTTTCTCAAGAAAGAAGAGGTTTACTTAGCCTTGTTTATCAGGAAAATACAGACAAGTTGGCTTGTAACCTAGAGCCCTGTGGGAATTGTTTCAAGAGTCCTGAAGGAATTCAGCTAAGATATGGTTGCCTTGCTAAGAAAACATGGGTTTGTTTTTCTTCTAAGCAAGAAAACACAACACAGAACCACAGCGGGTAAGGCAGGCAGCAACTGCTGTAGCTATGTTTTAGAAGAATACTAACAGTGATCTCAGGAATTTTGGACTGGGAGCCCCACGTCCACATAGGGCAAAGAGATTTAAATAACAACAATCTATGTTTAAATCTGCAACAATCTATGTTTAAATCTATGATTTAAATAACAACAATCAATCACCAAGGAATCATGATCTGAAAATGTATTTTCTGTTTCTTCAAAGAATGGTAACAGTTCTCCAACAATTTCAAGATGTTTTGCACACATGAGGAATATGGGAAAGGAACAAATAAAGCAAGAAAATGAAAATCAGCTGATGATCTGCTCAGGCTGCAAAGCTCTGCAGCATTCTACATCAGCAGCCTAATCTTCTCCAGTGTCCCCCTGTTTAGGGACAGAAAGTAAAGACTATGTCAGGTCATCATTGCATAGGTGAACAATAAGGGCTTCTGTTTTCATACAGACATGAAAGGCAAGTTTAGTTTCCCTCCTGATCTGTAGAAATTTGAATCAAGATTAGAAAGGGAAATTGGGAAGGAAGGAGGTATGCATTATTACCAGTGGCCCTTCCTATCATCTTTAATTAGGCAAAGTTTCCACCGAGGTCTATAAAGTCAGATATTACAAGGACTCCAAACATTCACTGCCTTACATTGGGGGAGACTTTTTGCTCTGTTTTACATAAATGCATCTTGATGGCCCAGATCTTTTTCGATGACACAGGAGGAGAGTAGACCCACCACTTTCCTGGTACTGAATGATATTTCATTTTGACTGAACTCATGGCAGCTCTCATGCCCCTGCCTCTTTCACCTCAGACCACCAAAGTCCATCATTACCTGCTTCTGCATGAGGAAGGGGGAACTGGCAGTGAGCCACGATTCCCATCTGAGACATGCTCCCAACAGAGACAATGTCCAGGAGCTGTTGGCCACAAAGGCTTGAAAGGAGAAGCTCTGTCCACAGATAATTTTACAAACACTTCATCTGACAATGGAGGACTCAATGAGCAGACATTGCCTCCTTCTGTTTAGGGCACTGTTTAGTCTCCTCCTTTCCTCTCCAAAATAAAATCAAAATACACAGAGCTACTTGTTATTAAATACTCAGCTTGAACTGTGCTTGAACAACAAGAGTCAATGAAGGAAGAATTCCTAAAAATTCTGCCAAGAGACAATCTCTTGCAATGCAACTCAGAAAATGGAAAACACAGGATTTTATAAGGCACAGGCATTTATAAGTTCAGGATATTGAGACTGTGATTTCAGTTTTCTGAGTACTAGAAATGCCCCATGATTGAAAGAAAACAAAAAGAGTCTGCTCGCTGTTTCATGTCATGTAAAATCATAGCATCGTATAATTTTTGTAAATAAATATTTCCCCAAGATTAGTGAGCGAAGTGTTTGCTGCATAACTTCTTTCTAATTCATCACTCCCTTTACAGAACTGACAAGCCCTGTTACACGGTGAGGGTTTATCTTAGGCAAGGTGGGCTTGGCAGCTGGTTACAAGGCTGCCTGTTTGAAAGAGAAGCCCAAAGTCGAGAGGCAGCATTCAGCAGGGCTATGCTGACACATCAGCTGATACTGGTATCTTTTCATTTGGCATAGGCTCATTGGTAGGAAAAGTGGGTTTCATCTTGCATTTTCTTAAAAATCTTGACTTTAGCTGAGAAAATGACATAATTTTCATGAAGGTTAAAAAAAATCTATGTGGTTTACATTTAGTGTCAACAGATGTTGTGTGAAGGTGATTAACCCAGGACTGAGAGCTCATTTAATGTCAGCTGCAACATCCTCTACTGTTTGTATCCTAGTACCTTTATATTTAAACCGAAGGGCTTCACTTCCATCAAATGGGTCAGTTTCCACCTCTATGGATGCTAACGAGGCATACATATCACCTGAATGTAAACATTTCCATATTTATCACACTTTCTTTGTGACTTATTGGACATTAGTGCTACAATTTTATGTTTGCCTTCTCAGAAGCAGAGGTGCTGTCTGAGTACTGGCAATAGGCACCACTGCATGCAGCCAGACTGCTTCTAACAGAGTCTGGAGAGCTCTCTTTCCCCGAGCACTGTCCCGGAGGCAGGAGCAGAGCCCTGCAGGCACATAGCAAGGATGCCACTCCATGTTGGCTATGGTTCCATTGCTGAGCTCCTGCCCAGCGTCCCGGAGGACAGGCAGTGCCACCGCTCCAGGATCCTCAGCTGGGCCACTACCTGAACTTACCATAAAAAAAAAACAAAAATCCATTTTCCTGAGTGTTCCCACACAGCATAGCAGTTCTGACAGATTTGTTCAAGCCACATTAGAAGTATTCTTGAAAAAACACATGAGCACTGGTCCCTGCAGTCACCAGCAGGGAGACTCTGCTCTCAGGACAGCGCTCGGCTGGACGAGTAGGACTCCTTCTCCCCTAGCAAGAGACCCTGGGGGCTTCATTTGGAACCATTTTTTTCTGCCCTGGGTGTACAGTGACACCCTCCTGCCTGGGTCTCCTGCGTGATCCCGTAGAGCCGTGTGGCTAACACACAGCCAGCCTGAACAAAGCCAGCCAATAACCTCCCACATTCACTGCTCTTCAGAGAATTCTATGCAGAAAGGGTCAGACTCCCCTGCTGCGGCACGTTTCATCACAGCAAGTGACAATACCAGATGTCCTCTATTGTCTGTGATGATAGAGAAAATTTCCTACCTGCAACCATTAGTGAATAGAAAAGCATAGTGGGACTACGACAGTCCTTCAAGATTTTCTGGTAAAGTTCAGCTGCCAATATTTCACACTCTTAATTTTTCATAATTCCGTATTCCGCTTTAGCTTCCCTTCCAGTTTCAGTTTTTCCTTAAGCTGCATCTGCATTGCAGTCTGAATACAGTCCAAGCCCACTGTGGGGACTAACTCATTTTGGTTGGTACAGCATGTGAACAAGTCCATGCTCAGGTGCACTGTGACAGCAGCAAGGAGATGGGGAAAATTACAAAAAATAAACAAAACAAACAAACAAACAAAAACAAACAAACCAAAAAAACAGGCTTATCATGCCCATCCAAGCAGAAGCAACTGCTCACCTGCAGTGTGAATTAACTGTTTGCCCTTTCTAGCCACTCTGGTATTACAGACACCCCTGCACCAGCATCTTTGGACAAAGATTTCTCGTGAGGCCCGTGTCAGTGCCAGCCTGTGCTTAGGCACAACAGATGCACACCTATCAGTACGAGCAAGGCTCACCAACACGGTGTGAGTGTGCACAGCTGGCTTCGAGATGCACTGAACTCATGTTCCATCTCATCAGCACCACTGCTGTAGCTCATGAGCTTGTCCTGGCTCAGCAAAGCCCAAAAGGAAGGTAAAAATTTAGCATTTCTATTCACCTCATCTTAGCCAAGTCTTCATCCAGGTTTGCTTAGACAACAGCCACTGACAAACCCGTCCACATGACTCCCAGCATTAGTATCCATGACTTCTCTTCCCCAACACTGTTCACGGTCACCCGCTGCAGCTCCCCGGCCGGTGACGTTGCACCCAGCAGGTCCCGCTGCCTGCGGAGAGCAGCAATCCTGGCCCCGCGCCCCAGCACTGCAGCCAGGCATTCCCAAATCCAATGCCCCGTGTACCACCCATATTTCTTATCCAGGTTTTGATCTATTATATGAAAAGTTTCCAACAATAATTGTCATTTTTGGAAGGATTTTAGGTCAGCTTAATATGCCCATACATACTACAGTGAGTCTGAGCCATTTAAGTGCATATGTAGGAGACAACCCTTAGGACTTTGAAGGCTCAGGGCAATTTTTTAAAGCTTCTGTACACATAAGGAAGACATAATCTTGGAAATACCCCATTAGATGGAGGAAAGGATAGGAAAGGTGTTTCCCAATGTGCTTGTTTAATTGCTTACATCTTCTGTGTTTTCCAGTACCTGAATTGGTAATACATTAAACTAATTGCAGAACAGCCAGTGTTGAAGGGACCTCTGAAGACCATCTGGTGCAACCCCCTTCTCAAGCAGGGTCTCTGGTGGAGCAGGTTGTCCAGGACTATGTCTAGCCGCGCTTTGAATTTTTCCAAAGATGGAGATGCCTCAGCCCCTGGGAAACCTGTTCAATGTTCTCCCACTTTCACAGTGAAGTGTTTCCTTATGCTCAGTCACAATTTCCTGTGTGCTCGTTTCCTGTCACTGGGCATCGCTGAGCAGAGCCTGGCTGTTTGCTTCACCCTCTCCCATCACATACTGATAAACTGATAAGACCCACACACAGAGACAGCCCTCAGAGCTGTCTCCTCTCCAGGCTGAGCAGTCACGGCTCTGCCAGCCCCTCTTCATACAAGAGATGCTCGGACCCTTTCTTATCGCCCTAAATCAAATTTGTTTGCCCACAACAGGTCTCCGTGTAAACTAAGGTAAACAATTTTCTCATTTATCATAATTATTGTGTCCCAAGAAAGCCTCCCACTGTGTTCTTGGATCATTTTGACAATGTGCTACTGACACCTGCAGTTTTGTACTCTGCTTTTGTCAAGTCTACCTTCCATGATTTGAGAAGAGATGAGCATCTCATTCCCATTTTTCGGAGAATCAGTGCAACGCATACACTCTCTGCCAGTTAATTTCTTGGTATCGTAATTTTATTTCCCCCCCCTTTCTTCACACCCCAACCTGTGGCAACTTGTCAGCAGTTTACAGCCTTCAGCATGGGTCCTAGGCAGAGATGCTCTCCCCCAACCCCATCCCATGCCCCAATATTCCGCCTCCATTCCAGTTGAGCTGTTACTTGAGGGCTTCATGCTCTGTGTTGCCAGGCCCAGGAGGAGAGGGAGCCCCAGGAGAGCAAAGCAGAGGCTCTCATCCCCAGCTCCCATGCAGCACGGGAACACAGGGTCTTCAGCTGGGGGTGCCAATGCAAACTGGAAACGGTCTCTCAGGAGCTAACGAGTCTTAAATGCCACAGTAATCACCATTATGAGCAGTTTTTCCTTAGATAGCAGAAAGCCAATGGCAACCAAGCTTCCCTGACAAATTCCAAGTTTGTGCTTGAGAAATAGGTAGAAGAGAATCTCTTAAAGAGAAAGCACATAAAAAGCACAAAAAGAGACAAAATAATATATTTTTGTTTCCCTTCAGCCTGAGAAATAGCTAAAGCATTTTACCTAAAGTCTTTCAAAAAGTATAATGTAGTAGTAAGTTTGAAGGAGAAAAAAAAAAGAAATTTTAACCAAGCTATAAATGTTTGCCAACTAAAGGTGGCATTTTATAAGAAGCACTAAGGAACCTTAAAACTCACAACATTATTAGCTTTGCCTCTAATTATACTGGTACCTTAAACACAGGTATTTTTTTTTCCTTTTTCTCATGATGAGATGAAGTAATTTCTCCAGAAAAATAGCATAAATTATGTGACAAAATATTAAACTATTCATCAGAATTCAAATGTTTTGTTTAATCAGCAGGCTTAAGGCTCAGCCTGACAAAAGCTCCCCTGCAATCACAGCAGCACAAGCAAACACTGATTCTTCTTTTTCAATAGGCTGCTGATTAAAATGGGTGATGAAAATCACCCACCTTAGCTGTGATCTGGCTAAAAAGGAGCTCAGCTTAGCCTAATAGATCCCTGGGCTAAGGATGCTAAGGTCACAGAGGGTTTATAGGAATCCACTGGCTATGTTAGTGTGGGAAAGTTTGTGGGGTTGTGTTGCTGTATTTTAATGACCTGTAATTGTTCTAAGGGAGAACAGCACATGGCAGCTACCTATGACATGCCCCTGTCTGGGCAAACTTTGGTCAGGGAAGGACTTTGAGACTGATGCTTCATTGAAGCCCTAGGTTACCTTAGAGGAAATAGCCTATGTGTCCCTAATGAAAGTATTGGATGGTGTGGACTGCTCCAGCTGGCAGAGTGCCCTGGAAAGCTGGCAAGAGTCTATGAATAGTAGAATCTGATCCTGAGAATCTAACTACTGAGTTTTGTGTTGAATGGCATCACTGAAGGTCTCTCTCAGAAGATCTAACTCTCCTTTCAGCGGGACTGAGCAGTTAACAGTGAGTGATCACCTGGAAAATCTAGAAAAAGTTCCCCAAAGGGCAAAGAATTGCATGTGCTGTGAGAGACGACCAGGATAACCTGGGGAAGATTCCTCCGTCAAGGATGGACGGAGAATATCTGCTTTCCATGGTGCAACATCAGTTAGTCCTAGACAGCAAGGACAGGTCAGTAGTGAGTATCTTTGGCCCTTGGGCTATTCTGTAATCTTTCTACAGGGATCCATTAGCTTAGAAGCTTTGGGGCTGACCAAAGTGATAATTCACTGCGGAAACACATTCCTGAAGAAGAGGGCTTTGAAGCAAGGCTTTGGAGACTACAGGACTGATGTCCATGGTAAAATATTTAGAAAACATTTCAAAGCTTTAAGCTGTTAATAAACTGAAAAGGGAATGTTACTACAGTCAAACATCGCTTACTCAAATTTTACAAAACCAGCTAGGGAAAGCCTGGTTATCCTTGGCCCTTTGTTAATGCAGGTAGGAGCAGATGCATCTCATTAGCTGTTCTAGCTAAAGTGAAAACTGTCATTACTATAAAGGATAGAGGATTTTATCTTTACACTTTTGGAAACAAACTAAACTCTTAAAAAAATATCTGCACAACATAAGCCGTTAGAAAACTTTACCAGAGAACTGGAAAGCTTAGCTGCAGAGTAGGGTGGTTCAGTTCTGGGACAACGCTTTTAACCCTAGTTGTCTTGGGAATGCCCAAATAACTCCTAGGGGCAAGCTGATGCTAGACTGGCAAACATCAAGAACACGTGAAGTGCTGCAGCCAAAGTACACGCTATGGATACACAGCATCTTGTTGGTGACTGTGATCAGAGTTAAGCAGAGAAAGGAAATGACCATTTGTGAAGGTTTCTGAGAACTTGGAATGTGTGGCTGTATCTCAAAGCACAAAAATCTCTAGATTTGTAAGTACACTTTTAAGAATGGCCTCATTAATACATTTACAAAAATAAAAGTAATAGAAAATATAGGCAATTTTTAAAAGGAAAATATTTCTTTCAAAAAAAAAAGGATAGATAGTTTTGACATTGTAATAAAATGAAAGCACTCCCAATTGCAATTACTTTCCAAAAAAAAATCAAACATTTTCATATGTGTCTTTCCTAACCAAAATCTGTTCAGTTAAAGATTGTTCTAGTGCTCATAACCAGTCAAGTATTTAGGAAGCAGCCCTTTCTCCCTTGGAAAGGCTCCTGGGCACTCTGTATTCCTCAAAATATCCTGTAACAGCTGCCAGCCCTTTTCTCCAGCATGGAGCCGCGCAGAGCAGAGCGCTGTCCTGCCTGCTCCAAGGCAGCCGGCCCAGGGCCGCGGTAGCACCTAGCCATTCACCAACTCCACACTCAGCACCTGCCTTGCACCCTGCAGCTGCTTCATCTTCCTCAGAAATGGAGCACAGTGAATTGTTGTTACTACAGTTCTGCTCTGTAGGCAAGGGACCCTCATCCCTTGTGCGTGGTTGCCACAGCAGAGGTGACTGGTGAGTCTGCACTGTCAGTCTTTCATGTCTGCAGCATTCATCCACCATGCAAAACTGTATGATTAATCTTAATGTATATCATTCTGTGCATTTAGACTGAATTCAAACCCTGGAAAGAGTGACGGGAAACGTCCCTGTACAGAACGTGTGTAATTAACAGGGAGACGCTCTCTTTGTTTGTAAGCTAGGAGGTGGTAGGGTTGGATTTCACCTGAGCTAGGAAGGAGGAGAGTCACCTCCTTCTAAGATCTTAAGAATTTGCCTTATTGCCCAAAATACTTAACTCTGAGCAATTCTGTTTATATAATATTTGGTCCAAGCCCAGCAGGCTCTCCTGAGGCTTGTCAAAGCAGCAGGGCTCTAACTTCTGAATTTAGCAGGGCTCTAAATTCTGTTTTGCTGAAATCTGCTATCTAGAAAGTATTACAAGCCCATCTGTGCAGGAGTGCCAGAGCTCACAACAGTTGTGCAGAGGTACTTGCTGGATTCTTGCTCTCCTTATGTGCTGCCTCTTCCAATAACAACGTTTGATCTTAGACTGTTTCCTATTAATGATCCTAGATCATGTTTTCTGTAGAATCACACAAGTTTCTCCCTGAAACTTGGCCGTCTTTAGGGATGATCATGGGGGAAATACATAACTGACAACAGTGGAAGAATGGAGAAAACAGAGACCTCCTCAGCCTTAGTCTAGACACTCTTTGGCTGTAGGATATCCAGCATTTATCTGTTGGGCTCTACAGTGAAACAGAAGAAAATTCTGGCAAGTCTCAGATGCACTGGAAGAGAAAGATTTTTCCAAAACACCCTGCACCATGAAAACAAAAGCAGAGGGAACCAAGCTGTGTGCAGTTCTGGGCTCCCCAGGACAAGAGAGACGCGGAGCTTTTAGAGAGGGTCCAGTGTAGAACAACAAAAATGATTAAGGGACTGGAGCATCTATCGTATGAGCAGGGGAGCTGGGCCTGTTTATCCTGGAGAGGACTGACAGGGGATCTGATCAATATGTATAAGTACCTGAGGAGAGAATGTAGAGAAGATGGGGCCAAACTCTTCTCGGTAGTGGCCAGTGATAGGACAAGAGGTAATGACTACAAGTTGAAACACAGGAAATTCCATCTCCACATGAGGAAGAACTTCTTTATTGAGGGTGTCAGAGCCCTGGAACAGACTGCCCAGAGAGGCTGTGGAGGCTCCTTCTCTGGAGATCTTACAAACCTGCCTGGATGCCACCCTGGGCCACGTGCTCTGGGTGTCCCTGCTGGAGCAGGGGGTTAGACTTGATGATCTCTAGAGCTCCCTTACAACCTCAACCATTCTGTGATTCTGTGAGCTGGGAAGGATGCCTTCCTACTTGAATGGACTTATAAAATTGTTTCAACTATTTCGATGTACAGTTATTTGACAATTGCCAGAAAGCCTATGAAAGCATAAGTTTATTTTCTTGAAAAATTCTGTATGCCAGCTAAACAACATAGCAGTATATTTAAGTAGTTATAGCAAAATCCACAAAAGGGGTTATTTTCATTATAAATATATTTAATATATTCAAAATATATTGAATTGGATTTGTATCTTTTAGCTGCTTTTTCATGCAAGAATTTGAGTCAGGAATCCAAGAAAACCTGCCTTTGACATGCACACATGGAAACTCATATGGATGGAGAATTCCACCTTACGAGGTCCTAGCTCACTCTGGAGCTCAGTGATTTCACCTGGTTACTGGAGATGCTGCTTAAGGAGCAAAATGGCTTGTGAGTCAAACTCATTGTTGCTCATAGTCTGCTTGGGAAGCATTTTAAGATCAACAAAATCAGAAATCAGTGCTTGTTCATTGTATTGTCTTGTGGCCTCTTGGATTTTCCAGGCATGACTTGTTGACCAAAGCCCTAGGAAACCTCTTATCTGGCTCCCTACGTCACCTCTGTGCAACCCTGAAAACTGCCTGGGTGCTCAAAAGCCCCTGTTATACACATTATCTGCAGCAGAAAACGGCTGACATGGTGTCACAAACACAAACCAGAAACATCATAAAGGGTATGGAGATGCCATTTCAATACATAGTAGTACATTTCTGCTTCTTTGGAGTAAAAGACAACGCAAGGATACAGTGCTTTAGAACTAAATGTAAAGGTCTTCTTGATAAAGGTTGTTGCTAACATCAGACGCTTTTAATACAGCTACCTATATATTTGAAATAACCAACTTTCTTGAAACAAATACTGTGTTTCTTCGTATTTCTGCATTCACATGTGCCTTTAAGCATCCACAGCATCCCACGGAAAGGGCTTTCAGTTTAACTATGTGGATCTGCAGGAATCTCTCTTCCACTACATGCCTGCTATTGTTCAGTGCTGCCTCTTGCTCATGTTCAGCAAATAATTGTCTATTGCCTGAAAACAAAGGTGGGAATCGTATCCTCGTTCTTCATTGCTTCACCGCTGTCCTGCTCTCCCACAGCATCACCAAAGGGCCTCTGCTCTGGGCCTAAAGATGGTGAGGTGAGATCTGATTGGGTTTGCTGGACATCAGCTGCTTCTATTGTCAAAAATGTAGGTGTCCTTATGTACTTAACCACTTTTGGCTTTGCTTGTCTTCCTTTCCATCTGCACAAATACTAACAGATGTAAACCAGAAAAATCCACTCGATAGTTTTAATTAAAATGCTTTGCCACAGCTTTGAGTAGGGAAGATGGTGCCAACATTTGGTAAACAAGTCTAACAGCCACTGTTCAGTGACAAGTAATCCTTCCAAACAATAACCATAGTTAAAACATTTCTGATTCTTGAAAGTGTTTAATAAAAGTAGCAAGAAAGTGCAAAAATCTAGAAAAAGCCCAACTGAGATGCATAGGAATTTTTATTTTAATAATTGGTTTAAATTTCTATTTAAATAACTGATTTTTAATTTAAATGGAATAATTAAAATCTTTTAAAATAAATGATTTGTTTCCAATACTTTTCTGATTTACTTATACAGGAAGATCATAATCCCACTGCGTCTCCTTTTCACTAGGATCAACAAGGTAATCTGCTATATTCTCAAACCAGAAATAAATTCTTGATTCTCCTGGTCAGATAGGCACTCATTTAAATTGCATAACATGCAGTAGACCATGATTAAATTGTTGAACTCTTGTCAGAAGATAATGTGCAGAATCAAAAAAAAAAAAGGGTTAAAGCTTCATTGGACAAATTCATGAAGGAAGAACCACCCCCTTTGCAGTCATGACATTTCAAATCTTGAAACTGTTCTTTACTGGAAAAGAAACACAGAAAAAGGACTATTGCTTTGTTTCCTGTACCACTCTCCTCATGATGAGCTCCCAGCTTACTGAAGAAATTCTTATTTGTGTTACTTTACCTTGTATCAAGCACTATCAATTTCCATAGTAGTTGTATTACTACAGTCTGCAAGGCCAACTATTCTTCTGGTATGCTCATTCTATCTCCATTGCTCCTACCATCCAGCATTATGTCAACAGTAGATTTTATCAAAAACTTTTTTTTTTTTCTGTAAAGATCTGACACCTACATTTTCCACATTAGCTAAGATTATGCCATGACTGAAATCATGAAATGCTTAAAGCGCAGGTAGATAAATTAGGGCTTTGTGATTTACTTTGTCTAGAAAAGAATTAGTTCTAAAAACCAAGATCAATCCTTACCTTAGTATGGGCCATTTATACTAGAGATATGGTAATTCAAATTTACAGTTATTTTTTTCTGTTTAGGTTCATGTTACCTCCCCTACGGCTCTACCACCTCTCCCAGTGTAGTCGCCCTCCTCGCTAGCTGCCAGTCTGGATATCACCTTGCAGACACATTCTAGGTTGACCAAGACGGCCTGACTACCCAGCACTCAGCAATGCCTGCACACCTGTCAGGAAGGAAAGGGTGTTACTCACTCTAGGATTATGCTGCACATGCTGTTCATAGCCCTGTATAAGCTGAAATGTGTCTGGGTTTCTATACAGAAAGAGTGGTGAAGCATTAGAACAGGCTGCCCAGGGAAGTGGTGGAGTCACCGTGCCTGGCAGTGTTGAAGAATCACAGAATGCTTAAGGTTGGAAGGGACCTCTAGAGGTCATCTAGTCCCCTGCACACACAGGGTCACCTAGAGCACGTGGCACAGGACTGCGTCCAAGCGGGTTTTGAAACATGTAGATGAGGCACTTAGGGACATGGTTTAGCAGAATGGTCTTGAAGGGTTTATGGCTGGACTCAATCTTGAAGGTCTTTTCCAATGACAGTGATTCTATGGCTTGCAGTGTTCCTCTTTGCAAGCTTTGCTACAACTCTGCAATATTCCTTTACACATTATTACCTTGGCTATAAAATGATTCAATATCAGAACTGATAAAATAAACAAACAAACAAAACATTCCAACTGTTGAAGCTTACTCACCCCACTAGCAGGTCATGATGACTGTAGAACACTCTCATTTAGCACATTATTTTCATGAAGAATGGTGACGCCATGCTGAATTTCATTGCTGAATTATGTTTTTACTGACAGAATAATAAACAAATATGCAAACTAAATTTTCTTCAGACTGAAACAATACACAGAAAAAGTTTCATTGGTGAAACAACTGCCATTATATTGGAACAGAAACAAGTATGGATGCTAGACATGAGCCCTACTTGAAACTCTGATGAAAGATAAGCAGGAGTTTTAAAATAGGAAATCTAAAAATAATATTTGTATACCTACCAGTTTAGATGGAAACAGTGGTGGAAACACTGGGAAAAACAAACAAACAAACAAAAATCTCTTTAACAAATACCCAGGTCATATTTAATATTTATTTTCTTAATTCTCCCCAAATATTGTCAACCACATGTAATGAGAAACTCTGCAGTTATAGCTTATGCTGCAGTGCCCCCTTCTGGACCTGGTGAAAACACCACGCTGACAGTTGCTATCAGATCATTAAGCTCCTAAATGCGCGGCCTTTGCGCGGGGCAGAAGGGGAGCGCGGGCCGGGCGTAGGACGGCGCGGCTGGGACCAGGCCAGGCTGCCTCGGCCTCTGCCCTGTCGCCTTTCCCGGGCTCCTCGGGGCCCGTCTCTGCCCGCTGCCATCCGGGGAAACCTCCCTGCTCTTCAACACATGCAGAGCAGGTGCACAGCCACCACCTGGGCAGGCTGCAACCCGCCCAGGCCCCACACGCCGTGCCCGCTGCTGCTGCCCAGCACGCCGGGGCCTGCGGCACAGTGAGCCAGGGCCGCACGTGCACGACAGCTCTGCGAGGGCCATGAGCACTGCCAGGGGGCTGCCGCAGCCCTGCTCCAGCCTGTCCCAGCAGTGCACTCCTTGAGGAACTGTGGCCGCAGATGCACAGGCAGAATAGACACACATTGGCCCTGTGGGAATGCGTCATTGTCATCCTGGGGCTGATGCCACATGCTCTGCCTGTCCCTGATCCCTCACCGACCATCGCGGCAGCTCCAACTACGCCACGACACAGTGCTGCCAGTGCTAGTAACTGCATCTAATGTGCACAAGGGCACCAAATAGAATAAACTCAGATGCTGAAAGGAGACGCAGCCTAATGAAGAAAGAACATGGTGTAAAAGTGTCAGCAAAGGAACAGAGAAGATGCCAAGTGGCTCTTCGGGGAGGCGGAGGAGGCCGTCCCTGTGTCCACCGCCCTCGGACACCGCATAGTGCTCCCGGCCTACAGGCAGCTCCCAGCTGCCCTTCTAGGCCTGTCTCCACTGCCGCAGCCCCTCGAGCCAAGCAGGACCCTGCTGCAAGCCCCACTGCAGCGTCCCCTCCACGCAGGCTCCTGTGCTGCCCGCACTGGCAGCCATGGGCAGGAAGAGCATCCCTTGTTCTGCAGGGCTCTTTTCCCACCACCAGGAAAGGGGAAAGCAACAGTCCTTCTGCTGATCCCTGGGGTGAAGCAGCAAAGCAGGGATTGCCTGGAAAACAGTGAGCAACCAAACAAAACCACTTTGCCAAACAACACATGTTTTATCACATTAGGTCCTCCTGCGTTCTACAAACTAGATAATTCTTAGTTTGCTAAGGATCACACAATAACATGCAAATACTCAGCTCCTACGAGAAACGTCACAACCAGCATTCCCCAACACTGTGATTGCAGTCAAGTGGTTCTTTTTTAGACACATGAGAATTACTTATAAGAAGTCTAGGTTTTGCTTTGTGTAAACGCGATCAAATGTAGTAGGAACATATGGAACTCACTGTACAGTTTTCCTGCTTATGGAAACAGTCAACTCTGACATGCTCTTTTTTGGCAGATTATTACTGACCCAACAAGGTGAGCCTCATGAAAGTGAAACAAAAGTAATTACAAATGGCTATTTATTCTCATAGAAGTAAAATTGATCTGGTTTTGGCTATCTTGAAATATTTTCCGCTGACATCAGTGGGGCCTGATTTTACCCTTTCCTTCTTTCTGTCACTGCTCCACTGTAGGACAAAAGGCATTTTTCTCTTAAAGCTTGTACAGAAAATCATGATGCTTAAAGGCCAGTTAGCGACTGACTTTTATCAGGTTATTCAAGTATCACAACACCCTTTTTTCATTCAAATTGAGAATTTTAAGCTGTCTTGAGTGAAAGAATAGACAAGTCATTATGTAGCTTGGAAAAGCTCACTAACCTGTATCTCTAAGATGAAGTACATGTTATTTAATGCAGTTATGTTTGCCTTGTACTGAAAATTTTCCCGGGTATTATAAACATATGGTTGAAGAAAAAGCTTTTATCTCATATCTCTGAAGACCACTACAGGAGGTATACTATGAGCAAATCCAAGAATTAAATTTTATTTGATGAGACTGATTTTACGGTTAACATACCAGCTGAGGCTGTATAACATGTATCATTATTACAGAGTGATGGAAAGATAGCTCTGGACAGCAACACCAACAACTGCAACAGCTGGGATTAGACAGCACACAGCACAGAATCCAGTTAGAAGCAGCAGTTATCTGCAGCAGCTATAATTCTGGGAAATGGCTTGCAGAATTGGTACAAAAAGGAAACAATATATTAATGACAACTCCTGAATATACAAAGGCAATAGGTGATTACCATTATAAAAGCCACAGCACCAGAGAATAAACAATTACCACTGCCCTTTCTGTATTAGGGAGAAATCAAGCATTTGAAATTACCAGAAGTATTTCAGGAGCTATTTTTTCATAGCTGGCTTTAGTTTACAAGGGGGAAGAGACTGCACCACAGATGCACACACTGCACGCACACACTGCAGCCCAGCATGTGCTGAATCTCCACCCTGTGGAAAGGCTGCCAACAACCGCAAGGCTGACACCTTTCTACACAGCCACCCGCTGAATTAGCCCTTTCCAGAGGCAGAGAGACAGCATTACTGCGGGCAGCAAAGAAGCATCCTCTCCTGGAAGACCTTCCTGTATCTCCGGATGAGGTCAGACACTGAATAAGGAAACATCTCCTCCTGAAGGGAGATAGCACCCAGGAAGCAAGTACAGGAAGGCCCCAGGGTGGACAAGAAAAGCTCTCCTAGGGCCCTGAGGGACTGTCCTCAGTTTGTTGGAACTCTGGAGCTGCATACCACAACCTGTCTTTCCACTAGCCTCTTAGTATCTTATGCTTGTTAATCTCATACCAGTGCCTGGTAATAAAAGGAGTGTCAAAGACTTCCATGTTCCGGGTACCTGTCACATCAAGGTAGGGCTTCTCAGACAAAAGACACCGCCAGCCACAGGCAGATCAAGCACAGACAGTGCACACAGGCAGCCACCACAGTCCTCCAGGACATTAAATGAAGCTGAATCCTCTTGATGTGAACCCCCGGGATTTCTCTTCTCAGTTGTCTTGCTGCAGTCCCTGTCCCTACCTCAGTAAGTAGCGAGGCTAAGTGCAGAAGCCAAAAATGCAGACAGGAGCAGCTGCCTTGCAAGGCAGTGCAGGCAGAGCAGGGGCAGCAGCACTGCAGCCACTGCCACGGCCATGCTCCTCCCCTCAGTCCTCCAGGACAAGATGTCACCTGTGTGCAACCTCCTGGGCCCCAAACCAACCCCAAAACACATCCACAGCCTCAGTTACTCGGCCACCAGTTTATTCTTGGATCTTCCAGGTGGACACAAAAAGTGGCTTCTTCAGGCAGCACAGTGCTTGAAGGGTGGGTGTTTCACCAGCATCTAATAATAACAGTTTCTTATTAGGAATTATTAGATTGAATTTTGTAGGAAGGACTGCTTCACTCATTTCTCAACAATGTCATTTCACTAAGTCCTGTGCCAATTTTCAGTGCACTGTTATGTCCCTGATTGAAACAATTACTTTTGCAATTAGACCAGTTGGTCACTGTGTCATTTAAACCCTGCAGAACAGCCAAGCATGGAGGGTACCACAGTGTTTTTAGCAGATAGGTATGCTGACCCATTCCAGTCTTTACACAATGTTCTCGCACTTCAAAACTGGAATGGATGTTCCCATTTGGATGCAGATCTTGGGGAGAGGAGGTAACTAGTCGTACAGAGAGTTTTGGCATGAAACTGCTTATTCTTTGTTCATTTGTTTCCATAACTATAGCAAACAACATATGGTAGATACACAACCATTCGGTGTGTAAAAACCTCTCAGGTGGGAAGAAAGATAAGAATTTTTACACTTACAATAGCAGTGCACCCCACATGCAGCTAAGAGATTAGTACTGTACTTAATGTCAGCAGTAAAACAAATTGGTAGTTTTCCCAGATGCAAACTGTAATTTGCAATTTAATTTTAAAGTCACAATACTGCCTCCTTTGGGAACAGTATGATGTGCTGGAATTTGTCTATTAGGGTTTTTTTTTTTTTTTTTGTAAACTGAAAGCAAAATGGCATTTACCTTTTCACACTACTCTGTGTATGTGTGGGTAGATGGATGGATGCTGGGTACATGTGCAGTGAGGTTTATTTGCAGAAAAATTTAGCTTCTGATGACTGAGTTACCCTGCAGCCTATTTTGCTATATGCATGACCTGCCAAAAAAAAAAAAAAAAATAGTGCCTAAACTTGCAATATAAATGGGAGAGCTGAATCCCTAACTGCCTCCCTCTGCACAATCCATTCTGAGATAATTTCAGATAGATGAAAAAAGACTGGATCAAGGTGTGCCACCCTGAAACTTTCAAAGTCAGACATGAGATGTGCTCTATGGTGTCAAAATGGCTAGAATTGTGCAGCTGAAGAGCTTAGGAGGTTAAGATTTTAAAACAACTGCTGCCCTGCATTTGCTCTCCACTTAACACTCATCATCCTTGCTGTTTCAACACTACATTATACTCTACTGTCCTTGATTTTCCCTCTCTGCCTTCACAAGTTTCTATTTTTTCTCCCATTATTTCCAATACATCAGCTTTCCTTTCACCTGCAGACTGAGCCCCTCTGTCTCAGAGGTCTTCATTCCAACTCTTCTTCCTTGCATGGTAGGGGCAGGTTGCTTCAGGACTGTGAGTACAATGCAGTATGTATATACTTTCCTCTGGAGCGAGTGAAGGAGGAGCTTGCTGCAAGTGTAAAGTAAGTTAGTAGCTTACCTGTATTCCTCCTAATTAGAGAGGTGCGATAGAAAAGTCTCTTCTATAATTCCACTTTAATGCCCAGAGAAGATATTATATCATCAACTACTTTGGAAGTCAGCAGAATCTTCCAGATTGCCTACCCTGATTAGTCTGCTAAGTCTTTAAAAATACTTCTGTGAGTAAGATTAATAACCACCAGGGCATCTCTAATTTTCATAATTTATTAATTTACATAATCTTCTGTAATTCAATATCTTTTTTTTATTATTTAAGATATTACATTGTGGTAAGATCACTATAGTGAAATTGATTATACTACTTAAAATGATTTTAATTGTATTTTTAACTAAGTCAATATTAAAAAAGTCAAATTAGACTAACTTAGAAACATCCACTTTTGAAATAATCTGCAATTTAACACAGTGTACAATGACTAATAAATGGCAAATCCACATTATAAGCACTATTCACCTAAAAAAAAATGATCTCAGAGGTAAGTTTTGGAGCACATGCAGTCTCCTTGATGATCCCGATGCACCCCTCCTGCTTGCAAGGGGACAGGTAACTTGGCATTTGATTTTATATCCCATTACTATTGATTTGATAGCAAGCTACACACGTAATCTAGGAAGAATTCCAAGTTTCTCTGTTCCTTGCAGCTGCGTCTGCAGGCTCCTGTGGGAAGCTGCCCTCAGTGCCACCCGGGAGACTCCCTGTGCTCCACCCGGCTCCAGAGCAGAGAGGCCGCTCCTGGGGCACGGATTTGCCTGCTCTATGAAATGAGCAGCCTGCATCTCTCTTGGTCAACAACACTGGGAGGGTTGTGTTGTCACAGGCAGAATTAAGTCATTATTGCAAAGGAACAAGTGGCAAACAAGAGAGTCGTTTGTGGTTTATGCAGCTAAAGAACCACTGATCGCACTCCTGAGCTGGGACACAGGCTGAGCTGGGATGCGTTCCCGGAGGCCGAGGAGGAGCGTTTCGCTCTATGATGGTACACACAACCACTCCAGCGCAGGACAGCGGGTGCTGCACTGCCTCGGGTAGCGATCCCTGGCCTACGTCATGTCCCTCATCCCCATGACTGAGCCCTGCCTCCAGCAGTGCAAGCTGGCACAAGCCAAAATCGTGGCAGGAGAAAGCTGGCAATCAGTCAGAACCCAACCCCTTCCTGGCAGCTGCTTGTACTGCTGGCTCACAGCCTGCCCAACAGACTCTAGTTTGGGTTTATTTCTTTGGGTTTTGTGCGGGGTGTTCTTGTATAAGAAAAATACATTCCTATCTGTCCTGAAAGATTGATTATCTTCCCAAAGGATATTAAAGGTAAAGACGCAGGCATCTATTCCAACTGCAGTTAGACTGGACTCATCAATGGAAAAAGCTCCTCAAAGCCAAGGACCCACCAAAGAAGCCTCCACAGAAAAGTGAGAGAAACTGAGCAGCTCAGGAACTCCTGAGTTTTTCATTTTGTGCTTACGACAAGAGTTAAGGACTGGGATGTTCCTGAGAACGCATCATTTACAATTTACCACAATGTACCGTTACAGAAAGCGTAGTTAGGCAACCTTAAAGGCTAAAGTTCACTCGTTCTCTCTTTATACACATTGCAATCTGTGCCAGCAAAGTTTCATATCAAGAAACATGTGAAAGCAGACATTAAAATAATACTGGAAAAGCTCCAAAGCTAAAGAAAATCATAGCCTCAGTTTTTAGCAAATCAGGATGATGATATTCAGCAAGAAGATATAGGCAGGAAGGAAGAGACTGATAATTTTGAAATAGCCATGACCAGTGAAAGCGGATAGTTACAAATCATATCCCAAAATTTAGTTCTTTTAAGCAAGGTTAATTATCTTAGATAAATTCACACCTGCTTTTCAGCTTCCCTCATCTAAAGTTAACAATTTGTTTTTAAACAGCCATCCATTACAAATCGGTTCCATAAAAGCATTTAAGGTAACACAAGATTGCTTTTTAAAACTTCTCCATGGGAGAACACAATACCCAAGGGGAGACTTTTATTGTTTTAAATAACCTATGTGTTAATTTGCTACTCCTTTTTAAGTTATATGAGCAGATTGTGTTGAATTTGTTTAAAAGCAACACCAATAATTGTATGGCATAAAGAGCTGAATTACTTGAGTAGTGCGTAAAATGCCTTTAACTGTGTAAAACACAAATAACCACTCATGCAGCAGCAAATGTATTTCCTAAAATGCTACAGTGACCAAAAAAAAAAAAAATCAGGAGATACATTTTCATCTTTTCTACTGGCAAGTCAAAGCCTTTGAAGGTCTGTAGAGCTTCTGAAGTGCTAGTGGTAACAGCAAAGGCACTCACTGTTGTCCAATCCCTTAGGAAAGTGTAACCTGAAGGACATAGTGCCTCCAGAAGCCAAACAGCAGGTAAAGAAGTTACAGGAGGATCAGTAGGCTGCACAGCAACACAGAGAGAGGACAAGTGTTCTTTTAGATTATGAAAGATAAAAAAAATCAGAGTAGCAGAAATGCAAATAGGAGCTCTTTGTGGCATGTAACACCAGCGGTATTGTCTGGTACAGGCACTCTGATGCTTGAACGAATGGTTCCTATTCATGCTGACACTACCATTTCTAGCAACTTTGCCAAACATGACACAGAACAGAAATAACAGGTGACAGGGAAAGATGCTGTGCAGATGAAAGACATCCCAGCAGAGCATAGACAAGTGCTATGCTGGAGTCCAGGGGTACTCAACATCTTTCAGAAGGGTAACATACTTAAAACTTTCATAAAATATTTTTGGTTTGACAAAGGCACATGATCAACTACAGAATTTGGCCTTTTCCTTTGTGTCCATAGATGTTGAGTAATGTGACCAGCAGGTCACCCACGTTCCAGAGGATCGCGGCAAGGTGAGTCTGGGCCCCCGAGAGAAAGCAGAGCCTAGCGCGTGAGTGTTGTTCTCCCAGTTCTGTCCTTTTTGTTCAGTTGTATTCTGTTTCTCCAGGTGCCGTGGCAGGCGTGGGGGCTGCGGAGCATTGTCCCGTGTTCTGGATGGGCTAGCAGAAGAGGTAATGATGTTGTAGTGGGGTATTGTCGCAGATGGGCTGCGGTTCTGTCACTTCCTCAGGGTGTCCTCTCCCTTCATTTTTTCACAGCTTGTGCTAAGGGTTGCTGAGAGGAGAAGCTGAGTGGGCAAAAGGAGCCTGAGCAGGTGAGATGCGGTGCTTCCGTGTCTTTGGTTATTTGTGTGTGGTGAGGTGTTGCCAGGCTGCTCTTAGTGATTTCCTTTTCCTTTTCACTTTCAGGTGCTGTGTAGGCCTTTAGCATTTGCAGCTGAGGACTCCAGTGAGGCAATGACTGCATAGAATGGTGTGTCAGTAGATCTAGGAGTTGTCATCCCTGCCTAACAGATGAGTCACTTGGTACTTTTGTTGGTTCTAGGTGTCCTGCGGGTCCTCACAGCCCCAGTACCAGAGTGGGAATCTGGCAGGTGAGCAGAATGACAGCAGTACTTTGGAGGAGAGTACTTATCCTGTTGGGGTGGGAGCTGGCTGTTACAAGGGTGACAACTCCTGCTGTATTTTGACAAGTGGTGGTGGTGAATGGAGCGTCTGAAATAAGATGGAAGATGTTTCTGCCCGTTGAGGATGGCTCCCAAAGCCCTGCGGTGACCCACAGCCCCACCAAAGCTAAGTAGAGGGATTGGAGGTGTTGGGCTGTTCTGGCTGTGTGCGTGTTTAGTACGGATGTCTCTTTTGTTCGAGTGTTGTGGGAGTGGTGTTTTGGGTGTAGCATAGGGGAGAGTGTGGGCTTGCTAGGGCAGGCAGCTCCAGCCCGTGTCTCTATGGTCTGTGTTGTAACTGGTGTTTTGATCAGGTCTTGAGGTTCCTCTTGTTGTATGAGTTCCAAAAGGCATCTAGCACTGTACAGCAGTAGTGCTACAGGCATCCTTTGTCTTTCTGCCTGGCTTGAGTCATCATCATCATCCTCGTGCCGGCGGATCCCGTCTTGCGCCGCGAACGTGGATCGGGGGCATTCCGTCCCTCCGGGTCGGTCTCTCGGGTCTTTGCGGCCGTTCATCTTCTGCACCGTCATCGGGGCCTCATCGGCCCCACTTTGCTCTTTGGAGGCCAGTCTTGTGTCGTGCCTTTGCGGCACCCTTTTAGGGCTGTCTTCCCTGCATCGTTACAGCATCCCTTCTTTTTTTAGAAGGTCTTTGCCTTATTGCTACCATTGACTTAGCTGGCCCCTTTTTGACACAGATGGTGGCATTTGACTTCTTCCTTTTGCTGAGCATCAGGGCTGCGTAGCTGTGATGCCACAGGATTTTTCTAGTTCTTAGGATCTTCTGCATGGTGGTGGGTTTTTTTGCATAGGGCTTTCATCTGTTTGTCCAATGATGTTTGTGTGCGTGGCTGTGTGTGTGGGGCTGGAGCTGGCTCGCTCATAGGAGTCAGCGCACGGAGATTGATGGTGATGGCCCAGAGCAGTGATTGGTCTGCCTGTGCATAATCCACTCGATGTAGTTATTTTTGGGGGGAAAGGCGTCAGTGGGTCTTGCAGCTTGGCATCGATTTGCTTTTGAGATGCAGAGCTGTGTTTCCAGGGTTCCCAAAACAGCAGGGGTAAGAAAGGGTCCTCTCAAAACGAAGAGGAGCTAGAGAGCTGTTTGATGGAGAATCTTGCAGGCTGTGTCCTTTCTGATGGCTATTTTCTTGGTGTCCGTAGGTGTCAAGTAATGGGGCCAGCCGGTCATTCACATTCCAGAGGATCGTGGCCAGATGAGTATCGGCCCGTGTGTGTTTGTCCTCCTAGTCTTGTCCTTCTTGATCGCTTGTTTCCTTCTACAGGTGTTGCGGCAGGCACAGTGGCCACAGAGCATCAGCTGGCCTTGCAGATGCGCTTGCAGAAGAGGTAAAGGTGTTGTAGCAGGGTGTTGTTGCAGAAGGGGTTGTAGTTTTGTCATCCCCTCAAGGTATCTTTCTTTTTTTTTTTTTTTTTGCAGGTCATGCTGAAGGTGGTTGAGAGGAGAAGCTGTGTGGACAAGAGCATGAGCAGGTGAGAAGGGGCGCTTCCATGTGTGTCTTTGGTTATTTGTCCATGGGGGTTGCCAGGCTGCGTCTCGGTGATTTGGTTTTTCTTTTCCCTTTCAGGTGCTGCATAGGCCTTTAGCGCTCGCAGATGAGGATTTGAGGTACGGCAAAATGACTGGATAGAATGGTATGTTGGTAGATCTAGGGGTAGTCATTGTTACCTGAAGGATGAGTCACTTGGTACTTTTGTTTGTTCTAAATGTCATCACCACCCCGATAGCAGAGGGGGAATCTGGCACAGTACAGGCGAGCAGGGTGACAGCAGAGGTTTGGGGGACACGGCTTACACAGATGAGGCGGAAGCTGACTCTTGCAAGGGTGACCACTCGTGCTCTGGTTTGACAGGTGTCAGCACGCCTGAAATAATATGGAAGAAGATGTGTCTGCCAATGGAGGGTGGCTTGCGAAGTCCCACGGTGACCCAGAGCCCTGCCAAAGCTAAGCGGAGGGATCGGAAGTGTGGTGCCAGCAGTGTGGTGACTGCGTGTGTGGTGCCAGCTCGTCTAATACGGATGCCTCTTTTGGTTGAGTGGTGCGTGAGAGCGGTGTTTTGGGTGCCGCACAGGAGAAAGCGGAGGTGAGCTAGGGCAGGCGGCTCTAGCTTGTGTCTCTATGGTGTGTGTTGTAGCTGCTTGTTTTGCTCGGGTCTCGAGGTTTCTGTTGCTTTTTGTGTTCCAGGGCGCATCTGTTGATTTTACCACGGTAGTGCGGTGGGCTTCCTTTGTCTTTCTGCCTGGCTTGAGTTGTTGTCAATGTGCCGGCAGATCCCGCCTCGTGCTACAAATGCAGCTAAGGGGCACTTCATTCCTTTGGCTTGGTCTCTTGGCCATTTGAGGTCTGTCCTATAACAGACTGTCATTGAGGCCCTCTTCAGTGGCCAGTCTTGTTTTGTGCTTTCCTGGCACCCTTTCAAAGTTGTCTTCCCTGCCTTGTTAGAAAATGGGATGTTTTTATGAAGGCGCTTTCTGCATTGCTGTCTCTGGCTTTGCTGGCCGCTTCTGACGTGGGTGCCGATGCTAGACTTTTTCGTGTTTGCGCTGAGTCCCAGGGCCGTATACCTGTGATGTCATAGGATTTTACTTTTCTCAATGGCTTTTTGCCTTGTGCACGCACATGGGTGTTGAGACATGCGCCTGTGCTGTTCCCCCCCACCCCCTTTTTGCCCTGCACCCACTTTCTGACATCCCCTTTATCTTTTGTTTCATGTCAAGGCCTTGGCTCCTTATTGCTTGTGTGTTTGACCTCAGTCTTTTGGGATCAGCTGGCCACTTTTTACCGTGGGCAGTGGTATTAGAATGGCTTAGTGCTGGTCTAGAGCATCTGAGTGTCTGTGTTGTGATGATTAGGGCTCTCTGCCTGGTTGTGTGTCTGTGTGTCTGTCTTGTTTTTTTTTTGTGCGGAGGGGTGTAGCTAGACCCCATGATTTGCTTTTCCTTGGCTTTTTCTAGGTGTTATCACAGCCCTTAGAGTGCAGTGAGGAGCTGACATAGCACAGGTGAGCAGAATGGCCACAGTACTCTGGGCAGAGTGTTTTTGTGGATGAGACCGGAGCTGACCGTTACCAGGCTGACTGCTCGTGCTGTGGTTTGGCAGGTGATGGAGGTGAACGGGATGTCCGAAATATGAAGATTGAAGAAGGTGCATCTGCCAGCTGAGGATGGCTCAAAGTCCTGCAGTGACCCGGAGCCCTGTGAAAGCTAAGTGAAGGGGTAGACCTGAGGCAGCCCAATACACACACACAGAGAGGGTATGTGCTGCCTGGCCATCTAGTACAGCTGCCTCATTTAGATGAGTGGTGTGCGAGGCCGGTGTGTTGGGTATTGTGCAGGAGGAAGCTCAGGTGCGCTAGGGCAGGCAGCTCCAGCCCATGTCTCTGTGTTGTGCGTGTTTGTGTTCTAGCTGTGCACTGTTTCGCTCGGATCTTGAGCTTGCTCTATTTTTTCTGTGTTCTGGAACACTAGCCTCGTAGGCATCCTTTGTCTCTTTGCCTGGCCCGACTCATCGTCATAGTGCCAGCAGATCCCATCTTATGCCGCAAATGCGGTTAAGAGGTGTTCCTTCCCCCCATCTCTAGGTCTTGCCTGTCTGTGGCTGATCCTCTTCACCTCTGTCATCGAGGCCTTATCGGACCCGCTTTCCTCTTCTGAGGCCAGTCTTGTTTTGCAGATTCGTGGCACTCTTTCAGGGTCATCTTCCCTGCAAAGTCACAGCATTGGGCCTTTTTTGAAGGCCGCTTCCATATCGCTCTTTCCGGCTTTGCCGGCCCCTTTCCGACACCGCCGTTGGCTTTTGCCTTCCTTCCACGCTCATGCCGAGCGTCGGGGCCGCACAGTCACGATGTCACAGCGCTCTCCTAGTCGTCGGTGTTTTCTATGCGGTAGTAGTTCCTTTTCCAAAGGACCATCTTCTGTTTGTCCGATGTTGTGTGCGTGCCTGTTTGTGTGGGGCTGGAGCTGCCTCGCGTGTGGGAGATGGCCATAGCAATGTGTGGAATGTGGCAGCGGCAGCTTGCACCGGTGATCAGTTAGCCTGTGTGTCATGTGCCTGATGGATTTATTTATTTTTAGGGGCAGAGATGGGTCTGTCAGGCAGGCATTGGTTTGTTTTTTCAGATGTAGAGTAGCATGTTTGAATGTTACAGGGCTCGTCTAGAATGTCCGAGTGTGTTGCGGTGGATTAGGCCTTTCTGTCTGGTGTGTGTGTGTGTGTGTGTGTGTGGCTGTGGGTGTGTGTAGGTGTCTTGCTCTTTTTGTGTGTTGGGGTTTCCAGGTTCCCTCTTGGCGATTTGTTTTTCCTCTGCTTTTTCAGGTGCCTTGTGGGCCTTCTGCCTTCATAGCTGAGGATTTGAGGTGAGGCAGAGTGACTGGATAGAACGGTGTGTCAGTAGATCTAGGACTTGTCAGCCCTGCCAAATGGATGAGTCACTTCACTTTGTGTTTGTTCTAGGTGTCATCACAGCCCCGATACCAGAGCGAGGATCTGACACAGTGCAGGTGAGCAGAATGACAGCAGTACTTTGGGGCAGTGTTTTTGTGGGTGAGGTGGGAGCTGATGGTTTACACAGGTGACTGTTTGTGCTGTGGTTTGGCAGGTGATGGAGGTGAACAAGGCTGCCAAAATAAGAAGATTGAAGATGCATCTGACTGTCAAGGATGGCTCCCAAAGTCCTGTGGTGACCCTGAGCCCTGAAAAAGCTAAGTGAAGGGATAGAAGGTGTTGGGCTGTCTCGAGTGTGCGCGCGTCTCGAGTGTGTGCTGCCAGGCCATCTAGTGTGGTTGTCTCTCTTGGATGAGCAGTGTGAGTGATGTTTTGGGTTTTGCACAGGAGACAGTGTGGGTTTGCTGGGGCAGGCAGTTCCAGTGTGTTTCTCTCTGATCTGTGTCATACCTGTGTGGTGTTTTGCTCTGATTTTGAGCTTGCTCTTGTTCTTTGGGTTTTGGCATGCATCTAGGACTATAGCAAGTAGGAAGTAGTGGAATGTGGCAACAATAGCCTGGAGCAGTGATTGGTCAGCCTGTGTCTCCCTCTTGATGTATTTATTGATTTCAAAGGAGCGGGGTGGGGGCATTGGTTAGGCAGATGGGTGTGTTTTGTTTTTTCAGGTGGAGAGTAGTGTTTGCAGATTTCTCAAAAGAGATGGTGGACAAAGGGTTGTGCCGTAATGAGAAGGTGGGCTTGAGAGCGGTTGGAAAGAGAATGTTGTCATTTGTGGGCTTTCTTGTTGACTTGTTGCCTTGCGCCGCCCCCTTTCCCGCCTTGCGCCGCCCCCTTTCCCTGACGTTCCTTTTATTGCCTTTGTGTCAAGGTCTTAGCTCCTTATTCTTTGCATCTTTTGCCTCAATATTTTGGCCTTAGCCGACCCCTTTTTGCTATGGGCAGTTGTATTTCAACGTGTTAAGTCTTGCCTGGAGTATCTGTGTGACTCTGCGGTAGATTAGGGGCTTAGCGTTGGTATGCGGGCGTGTGTAAAGAGTACTCAGCGGTATAGATGTTACCGGTTGCCCTTTTGGGACGTTCCCGATTTCGGTCACGGTCCGTTTTACCTAGAGAATTAGGAAACGGATCATTTTAATTGTCGGAGCGACGATCGTCTCGAGTGTCCAGCGGTGCGTCGGCAGGTTTTGGTGATGCTTGTGTCTAGATTTGTATGTATGTATAATGCCCTTGTTTTTCCCAAGCTTATAGCAAGCATTTAGAATTGTTTTACTCAAAAAAAAAAAAAATCTAGCTGAGGAGGGGGTGCCTGTGTTTTGTAGGGGCGCGTGCGTGTTTGTTTTTTCCTTCGGTCCCGCCCGCTCCGTGAGGCGATGATCTTTGCCAAAGTTTCCCCGGTGTTTAGTCCTGGGGCCAGGGTTTTCTCGGCAGGGCGTTTTTCGGGGGCGCCGGTTTGCCCTGTCACTGGGCGCTCTCTGAACAACCGGTGGCATTTGCCCATCCAAACAGGATGTCTAGCGTGTGCTGGTGCTAGGGCTATTGTATGGGTGGATGATCCTGGTTGTTCTTTTGGAATGTTGCTAAATTTGTATGCCTGATGACCTCTCTTTTTTTTTTCCAGCTTGTAGCTAGCATTTAGAAGTTTTTAATTTTAAAATTAAAAAAAAAAATCCCAGACGGGTTTTTTTTTTTTTTTTTCCCTCCGGCTGGGTTTTTTTTTTCCTCGGTCCTGGGCGCTCTGCGAGGCGACGATCGTCGCCAAAGTTTGCACGGAGTTCGGTTCCGGGACCGGGGTTTTTCTAGGCAGGGAGGTTTTTCGGGACGCTCGGTAACCCGGTTACCGGGTGCTCTCTGAAAACCTGGACCTTTTTGCCTCTTACTGGGGAAGGTTTTTTTTTTTTTTTTTCCAGGTTGTAGATAGTGTTTAGAAGTTTTTAAATTTAAAAATTAAAAAAAAATCCCAGCCGGGTTTTTTTTTTTCTTTTTCCCCCCGGCTGGGTTTTTTTTTCCTCGGTCCCGGCCGCTCTGCGAGGCGACGATCGTCGCCCAAGTTCGCATGGAGTCCGGTCCCGGGACCGGGGTTTTCTAGGCAGGGAGGTTTTTCAGGGTGCTCGGTAACCCAGTTACTGGGTGCTCTCTGAAAACCTAGAGGTTTTTGCCTCTTACTGTGGAAGGCTATATAGTATGTACCGGTGGCTGTGAGCAGGTGTTGTGCGATTGCAGATGTGGGTGAAGTGCTAAATTTGTACCTGATGCAGTGTCTGAGTGTATTCTGCTCTATCTTCATTTTTTAAGTAGGCTATAACTGATACAGTGTTTTTTTGGGGTATTTTTTGTTGTTGGTGTTGTTGTTCTTGTTGTTGTTCTTTTTTGTAGGTGCTGAAAAGGAGGAACGCTATGGTCACATGTTCCACGTTTTCTCTTTGGATGATAAACAGATGCAATTTCCCCAGCAGTTTGTTAGGAAGGCACAGTTGTAAAATTTTTTTTGAGCAATAAAGGTGTTGTATTTGGAGTCTGTCTTTTTTCAAATAAAGAGGGTTTTCTGGTTACTCATTTCCAATAAAGATAGTTCTGGTGGTGATGGTGTCTTTTTTTTTGAAGTACATCCTTCCCCTCTTTACCTTTTTTTTTTTTTTCCTCTACTTGCCTTTTTACTTGTACCCTTTTCCCTTTCCTTTTATCCCTTAAAATTCCCCCTTTTCCTTTAATTTTATCCTGACCTTTATAAAAATAAGAAGCCTGACCTTTGCAATCTTCTTATTTTTATTTAGGGCTCCCTGTAACCTCTCTGGCTTTGCTCTTCTGCTCTCCTCTGGCTTTGCTCTTCTGCTCTCCTCTCACTTTGCTCTTCTGCTCTCCTCTTCCAAGCATACTAGCTGGGAGTAAAAAATTAAATAATAATCATTATTTTTAATTATTTAATTTTTTACTCCCAGCTAGTATCCTTTTTCTTGGCTAGATCTCATGGCATATGCAAATGAACCCTGCCTACTATTCCCCAAAAAACTTATTATATTTCTTCTTTTCACATATACCACACCCACACAGCACCCAAGAGAAAAACACACCTGCACATAATTACATTACCACACCAAGAAAAATCAAGCTGTACAGAAAAACAGCTGCACCCCATCACAAATAAAATTTAAAACATCATGAAAGCAGACACACATAAAGCTGAAAACCTACTTATACAACACCTCATGACCAATCAAGAAACAACATTTCCAATCAACACCATGAAAATCAGTATACTGACGATCCAAGCAGCATGAAAGTGCTCACCACCCCATCAATAAATCACAATGCCACACCATGAAAAATACAACAAGACACATACAAAAAAAGAAGCAACACATATAAAACAGTATCCAAAAAAAAACATCAAAATAAACCATGAAAAAACTGAAAAAACATGCAAACCCCTCAAAAAATAAAAAAAGGAAAAATCAAAACACACAAAACAGAAATATAAAAAAAAGCAAAAAAGACAAGCAAAAAAAAAGAGGAAACAAGAAACAACAAAGGCCCAAGCCCACACCAGGAATCAAGAAACAAAAGAAAAACTAACCAAAACACAAATCCAAAAACACAAAATGAAAAAAATAACAAGAAAAACAAAAGAACAAAATCACAGTCCACAACAAACAGCACAGCCAAAAACACACAACCCAACCAAAAAAAAGAAAATATTAAAGAAACAGAAAACACAAATATATAAAACAAAAAGAACAGACCATGAAAAATTCCAAAGCAAATGAAAACCATAGAAAAAAAATCCAACCAATCAGCAAACTTCTAAACACATCCATAAACACCACATAATGAACAAAGACGAAAGAAAAAAAAAACAAAAAAACAACAGATTAAAAACAGTACAAGAAGTACACAAAACAATAACTGGAAAAAAAAAGAACACAACAAAAACACACACAAACACCCCCCCAAACCAGAAAATAAAAACAAACCAACAAAGGAAAAACATGAGACATCACCCCTAGAAAAATCAAAAATAGCAAGCAAAAAAAAACAAGCAACAAAGCAAAAACGAAAAACAATCCATCGAAAAAGAAAAAGCCAAAAAAAACTAACAGTCAAAAAAACAAAACAAAACAACACAAACAAAAAAATAAAACCCCCCAACCAGAAGAAAAGAAGACAAAAATTGCAAAAAATCTTTACTAACAAACAACAAAAAAAAATCAAACAGTCCAAAACAGGGACAGGAAACCAATTAAAACGAAAATGCATAAACAAGACTTAAAAACTCCAAAACCAAAAAACAGCAGACAACCAAATATGTACAGAATGGATGACAGCTAACAACAAACACTGCAAAAAGACAGTAAATGTAAACCCCTGCAAGTCAAACCACTACCCACATAGAAAAGGTTTCCGCTTTAGGCTTTAGGCTTTAGGCTTTAGGCTTACGATTAGCAGTTAGGGGTTAGCGGTTAGGGGTTAGCGGGTAGGGGTTAGTGGTTAGGGTTAGGGTTAGGGTTAGGGTTAGGGTTAGGGTTAGGGTTAGGGTTAGGGTTTAGGGTTAGGGTTAGGGTTAGGGTTAGGGTTAGGGTTAGGGTTAGGGTTAGGGTTAGGGTTAGGGTTTAGGGTTAGGGTTAGGGTTAGGGTTAGGGTTAGGGTTAGGGTTAGGGTTAGGGTTAGGGTTTAGGGTTAGGGTTAGGGTTAGGGTTAGGGTTAGGGTTAGGGTTAGGGTTAGGGTTAGGGTTAGGGTTAGGGTTAGGTTAGGGTTAGGGTTAGGGTTAGGGTTAGGGTTAGGGTTAGGGTTAGGGTTAGGGTTAGGGTTAGGTTAGGGTTAGGGTTAGGGTTAGGGTTAGGGTTAGGGTTAGGGTTAGGGTTAGGGTTAGGGTTAGGGTTAGGGTTAGGGTTAGGGTTTAGGGTTAGGGTTAGGGTTAGGGTTAGGGTTAGGGTTAGGGTTAGGGTTAGGGTTAGGGTTAGGGTTAGGGTTAGGGTTAGGGTTAGGGTTAGGGTTAGGGTTAGGGTTAGGGTTAGGGTTAGGGTTAGGGTTAGGGTTAGGGTTAGGGTTAGGGTTAGGGTTAGGGTTAGGGTTAGGGTTAGGGTTAGGGTTAGGGTTAGGGTTAGGGTTAGGGTTAGGGTTAGGGTTAGGGTTAGGGTTAGGGTTAGGGTTAGGGTTAGGGTTAGGGTTAGGGTTAGGGTTAGGGTTAGGGTTAGGGTTAGGGTTAGGGTTAGGGTTAGGGTTAGGGTTAGGGTTAGGGTTAGGGTTAGGGTTAGGGTTAGGGTTAGGGTTAGGGTTAGGGTTAGGGTTAGGGTTAGGGTTAGGGTTAGGGTTAGGGTTAGGGTTAGGGTTAGGGTTAGGGTTAGGGTTAGGGTTAGGGTTAGGGTTAGGGTTAGGGTTAGGGTTAGGGTTAGGGTTAGGGTTAGGGTTAGGGTTAGGGTTAGGGTTAGGGTTAGGGTTAGGGTTAGGGTTAGGGTTAGGGTTAGGGTTAGGGTTAGGGTTAGGGTTAGGGTTAGGGTTAGGGTTAGGGTTAGGGTTAGGGTTAGGGTTAGGGTTAGGGTTAGGGTTAGGGTTAGGGTTAGGGTTAGGGTTAGGGTTAGGGTTAGGGTTAGGGTTAGGGTTAGGGTTAGGGTTAGGGTTAGGGTTAGGGTTAGGGTTAGGGTTAGGGTTAGGGTTAGGGTTAGGGTTAGGGTTAGGGTTAGGGTTAGGGTTAGGGTTAGGGTTAGGGTTAGGGTTAGGGTTAGGGTTAGGGTTAGGGTTAGGGTTAGGGTTAGGGTTAGGGTTAGGGTTAGGGTTAGGGTTAGGGTTAGGGTTAGGGTTAGGGTTAGGGTTAGGGTTAGGGTTAGGGTTAGGGTTAGGGTTAGGGTTAGGGTTAGGTTAGGGTTAGGGTTAGGGTTAGGGTTAGGGTTAGGGTTAGGGTTAGGGTTAGGGTTAGGGTTAGGGTTAGGGTTAGGGTTAGGGTTAGGGTTAGGGTTAGGGTTAGGGTTAGGGTTAGGGTTAGGGTTAGGGTTAGGGTTAGGGTTAGGGTTAGGGTTAGGGTTAGGGTTAGGGTTAGGGTTAGGGTTAGGGTTAGGGTTAGGGTTAGGGTTAGGGTTAGGGTTAGGGTTAGGGTTAGGGTTAGGGTTAGGGTTAGGGTTAGGGTTAGGGTTAGGGTTAGGGTTAGGGTTAGGGTTAGGGTTAGGGTTAGGGTTAGGGTTAGGGTTAGGGTTAGGGTTAGGGTTAGGGTTAGGGTTAGGGTTAGGGTTAGGGTTAGGGTTAGGGTTAGGGTTAGGGTTAGGGTTAGGGTTAGGGTTAGGGTTAGGGTTAGGGTTAGGGTTAGGGTTAGGGTTAGGGTTAGGGTTAGGGTTAGGGTTAGGGTTAGGGTTAGGGTTAGGGTTAGGGTTAGGGTTAGGGTTAGGGTTAGGGTTAGGGTTAGGGTTAGGGTTAGGGTTAGGGTTAGGGTTAGGGTTAGGGTTAGGGTTAGGGTTAGGGTTAGGGTTAGGGTTAGGGTTAGGGTTAGGGTTAGGGTTAGGGTTAGGGTTAGGGTTAGGGTTAGGGTTAGGGTTAGGGTTAGGGTTAGGGTTAGGGTTAGGGTTAGGGTTAGGGTTAGGGTTAGGGTTAGGGTTAGGGTTAGGGTTAGGGTTAGGGTTAGGGTTAGGGTTAGGGTTAGGGTTAGGGTTAGGGTTAGGGTTAGGGTTAGGGTTAGGGTTAGGGTTAGGGTTAGGGTTAGGGTTAGGGTTAGGGTTAGGGTTAGGGTTAGGGTTAGGGTTAGGGTTAGGGTTAGGGTTAGGGTTAGGGTTAGGGTTAGGGTTAGGGTTAGGGTTAGGGTTAGGGTTAGGGTTAGGGTTAGGGTTAGGGTTAGGGTTAGGGTTAGGGTTAGGGTTAGGGTTAGGGTTAGGGTTAGGGTTAGGGTTAGGGTTAGGGTTAGGGTTAGGGTTAGGGTTAGGGTTAGGGTTAGGGTTAGGGTTAGGGTTAGGGTTAGGGTTAGGGTTAGGGTTAGGGTTAGGGTTAGGGTTAGGGTTAGGGTTAGGGTTAGGGTTAGGGTTAGGGTTAGGGTTAGGGTTAGGGTTAGGGTTAGGGTTAGGGTTAGGGTTAGGGTTAGGGTTAGGGTTAGGGTTAGGGTTAGGGTTAGGGTTAGGGTTAGGGTTAGGGTTAGGGTTAGGGTTAGGGTTAGGGTTAGGGTTAGGGTTAGGGTTAGGGTTAGGGTTAGGGTTAGGGTTAGGGTTAGGGTTAGGGTTAGGGTTAGGGTTAGGGTTAGGGTTAGGGTTAGGGTTAGGGTTAGGGTTAGGGTTAGGGTTAGGGTTAGGG